>NW_027491329.1:600000-1047500 GCF_021521415.1 Bidens hawaiensis
CCGGACAGATCAGGCACATTTCTGGGTAGCTCTCTACAAATAAATTTTTCTTCCACCTCTTCCTCCTCCTCCTCCGGTTCCTCTTCTGGGTCCTCCTCTTCTGGATCCTCCTCTGATTCCTCCTCTGGATCCTGCTCTTGATCCTCCTCTGCTTCTTCCTCTAGGTCCTCCTCAACAGAGATTACCGGTTCTTCTTCCAGTACGTAGTCGTTATTCCTTGACATGACTCTGCACAAAGGTTAGTTATAAGAATAATATCTATTGCTATCGCTAACTATTGTCGAGGAGATTAATTAATTAAGCCAAATTTAATATTAATTATATTAGAATATAATATTAGTTTTATTAAAATTTTAATTTTAATTATTATTAAAATCAATACTGAATATAAATGAATATTATATTCGTAATAAAATTTACCATCATCAACAGTATCTTACGTACACGTATTCATACACCTTGTTCCAAATAAGCATGTATGAGTGTTACATATATATATATATACTTACACATTACCTTTTATACACATATGTTGCCATTTTTACCTAACCACACGTTCCGTGACTTCTCCACGAATTCCCTCGTACAAGCAAGTCTGTTATTATGTTCCGGACCATAATAACTCACTTGCCCTACAAGTTCATCCCGACATCCATCAGTATATAATATTAATTTATTATTTAATTATTTTCCCAGAGTTAATCGAGCCAACGGTTATATTTTAGATACCCTAAGGGATAACCTAATCCTTTATAACCAATGGCTCTGATACCAACTTCTGTCACACCCCGACTAGCACAATGCGGAAGCGTAAAACGGGAATGTAACAGACACCTCTGGTATCAACACATTGTTTATAAAGAAACATTACAAACTTGTTTACAATATATTACAACTCATTGTTCTATCGTTGTTTTATTGTCTAGGTGATACAAACCATACTAGTTCGTTAACTATACAATCTTACTACTAACTTCCTTGCTTCTATTCACATAGCATCAACCACACACCTTGGGCAAGTAACAGATCACCAAATCATTCCGATTTAGGTACACCTGAAAAGCAGTTTAAAACGGGTCAACTACTAGAGTCGGTGAGTTTCACGAATTTCAAGAAAATAGTTATGAGCATTCACAAGTTAACACTTGTAATCATGATATAAGTATGTATGTATATAAATGATGTAATTATGCTAAGCTACAGTGAAGCCTTGACTATATGTGCTGCGTGCATCCATTTCCCACGCTCAATCAACCACTATGGCTCCCCTTCTGCCCACAACATGCCCCGGTAGCTATGTCTAACACTACATAGCCTGTTTGTATAAATATGGTCATGTGCAAACGGCGCTATGTGACACGACAACCAGGCCGATTCCGTTTGGGTTTGTCAAACCAATAGTACTATTCACAAGCCACCGGCTCGAAGTTAATCACTGTGCTCATGGGGACGTTCGTGTGTTAGTACTTAGATAATTGTGACATTTGAGCCAAAACAAGGTACAACTCAGTACGTATTTACCGATTAAGCAAATAAACGCCTTTTGCGTAACAAAGGAACGATTAACCGAACGGGTCGGGTTATGACCCAGATATCTCGGGGGGGGGGCATCTATAAGTGATATACGATCTATACAAGCTAAAACATTAGAAATATGGTCTTAGTTTGATAGCAAACGAGTTAAACGAAAATATGCTCGTTTAACTACCCGCAATAGATTAAACGCAAAAGATAGTTACAAACCAAGCATTGTATCATCCGTTAAGCCGAAAAAGACTTACCAAACACTTATTAGAAATGTTTAAGCAAACCGTGAAAATATTTTTGACTTTTACAAACATATAGTATGTTTTTATAATTTTACACAAAACTAGCCGAAAAACACTCGTTTTCGCGCTGTTTAACGCACCCGATAAGTTTTTCGCGCCAAAAACCGAACCCGAACTAAATTTGGACCGGGATTTTCGTATTTGGGCTTGAGAAAGGAGGTCATTGGGCCAAAGCAGCCCATCATGGGCCCATAATGATGTTCCAATCGGACAGCTACACCCCACCCCCCATTTTTTTTATAAAACTTATTTCACAAGCTTGTTTATTCATTTTGGTTTATAAAAATTGAGGTCCAAGCAGCTGCAAGCTGATTTTCCAGAAATCCTTCAAACCCTAAGATAAGGGGCTTAAATAAGTAGCTTTTGTACTTGTTAAACCTTGATTAATATCATAAAAACATGTCTTGGTTACTAAAAATCATTCCTAACCGTGTAAATATCCTATAAATGGTCCATAAACATTTTTTGATCATAAACACGGTAAGGAACCTGTTTGATAGTTTTTTGGCAATAAAGATGGATTAAAGGGTTGAAACGACGTTTTTACGGTTCAAAAGTTCGTTTTTGTGCACTAGCCGAAACCCTAAGTTAAGGACTGTTATGTTGATAAAAATTGCTTGTTTTGTGATATAGGACTTGTACCTAGCTTTCTTAGAAGCACAAGAACGTGAAAACTTGATTAAAAAGTCAGAAACGAGCCAAACCCGCTAAGGTAATGCCGAAACACTCGCTTACGGGCTATTTAGGTTAAGGTTGTGATGTGCATATTTTTAGGAATTGAAATTTTGCAGGGACATCAGGGACCATGTCATTGAGTCCCTGTTCAAATTTGGTAATTTTTCGACCATCCGAGAATATTTGGCAAATTTATTACCGAATTGGCACGTTTATTTGGGAAAAATAGCTAAAATAATTCAAAAATTATGAAATTTTTCTGGGAACTCATATTTTATGAATTTTGATCACATATGAATTTTGGGATCATTTGGATAAGTCTAAAAGTGTTTTGTGTATATGCGTTTGTGTGAATTTTTATAGCCGAATTTGGGCCGAAAAGAATATCGTACGAATTTTATACATTCTGGAATTGGTACAGGTTGATTTGGAACATGAATTGAGCACTCAGTAATTTTTGTGGAATTTTTGGAAATTGCTTGGGGTAAACGGACGATTTTCAGGCGAAATATAGCTGATAAAATAAATTTTTATAAATTAATAAATCAGTAAATAATTCCAGAAATATTTTTATAAAAATCTGCATATTTTAATTGATAAGTGACTAAATTTTCATAATTTAATGATTAACGGTTAATTAATTATGCTAATTTGAATATTAAACAAATTCAGTTTTTATAAAAACCGGCAAGTTTGCGACTAGCGGACCTGCAGGAATATCAAAACACCAAGAGTGATCAAAAATCACATTTTTGGACTAATTAAGTAAAAACGAACTTTTCTATGAAAAATCTGGACAATCCGGATGGATTGTGCGTGTTTCTTCTTAAATTAAACTGAATAAACGGAAACGGGCCCCATGGCTAATCCGGGACCCCAGTATGTGATCTTTCTTTATAACTTAACCATTTTGTTAACTGATACCTTTACCCAAGCTTATTTCCCCATAACTTTTTCTGAACGCGTAAACGAACCACATGGCACAGCTGGGAAAAACGGGAATCTGAGCCAAGTTCGGTTTTAAGTATTAGACATTGAACAACATCACAACCTAAACCTATTGCCACTTTCTGGGCGTTCCAGCTACACCCAGATTAGTTATACGGCCCAGTTTAGTATTGCGATTATAATAATATTAAAATATTAATATTATTATAATATTGATTATAGGAACTACTGATAGCGGACCAAACAAACCACGAACTGATACAGTACTGACTATCTACTATACTGTGAGTTTCATGACCCCACTTCTAAACTGTTTTACGAACTTTTGGGGTGAAAAGCATGTTTGATTACATATACATATCTGAAACATGTATTGATGTGAATTATTTGAGTGCTAACACACGAAAGTCCCCACGATCACAGTGATTAACTTCGAGCCGGTGGCTTGTGAATAGTACTATTGGTTTGACAAACCCAAACGGAATCGGCGTGGTTGCCGTGTCACATAGCGCAGTTTGCACATGACCATATTTATACAAACAGACTATGTAGTGTTAGACATAGCTACCGGAGCATGTTGTGGGCGGAAAAGGGCCAAAGTGGTTGATGGAGCGTGGGAAATGGATGCACGCAGTACATACAGTCAAGGCTTCACTGTAGCTTAGCATAATTACATCATTTACATACATACATACTTATTTCATGATTACAAGTGTTGACTTGTGAATACTCATTACTGTTTTCTTGAAACTCGTGAAACTCACCAACTCTAGTAGTTGACCCGTTTTAAACTGCTTTTCAGGTGTACCTAAATCGGAATGATTTGGTGATCTGTTACTTACCTGAGGTGTGTGGTTAATGCTATGTGAATTGAAGCAAAGGCGTTAGTAGTAAGAATGTATAGTCAACGAACTAGTTTTGTTTATATCACCTAGACTGTAAAACAACGATAGAACAATGAGTTGTAATATATTGTAAACTAGTTTGTAATGTTTCTTTATAAACAATGTGTTGATACCAGAGGTGTCTGTTACATTCCCATTTTACGCTTCCGCATTGTGCTAGTTGGGGTGTGACAGAAGTTGGTATCAGAGCCATTAGTTATAAAGGATTAGGCTATCCCTTAGGGTATCTAAAATATAACCGTAGGCTCGATTAACTCTGGGAAAATAATTAAATAATAAATTAATATTATATACTGATTGATGTCGGGATGAACTTGTAGGGCAAGTGAGTTATTGTGGTCCGGAACATAATAACAGGCTTGCTTGTACGAGGGAATTCGGGGAGAAGTCGCGGAACGTGTGGTTAGGTAAAAATGGCAACATATGTGTATAAAAGGTAATGTGAAAGTATATATATATGTAACACTCATACGTGCTTATTTGGAACAAGATGTATGAATACGTGTACGTACGATACTGTTGATGGCGGTAAATTTTACTATGAATATTGTATTCAATATTGATTTAAATAATAATAATAATTAAAATTTTAATAAAACTAATATTATATTTTTATATAATTAATATTAAATTTGGTTTAATTAATTAATCCTTTCGACAATAGTTAGCGCTAGTAATAGATATTATTCTTATAACTAACCTTTGTGCAAAGTCATGTCAAGGAATAACGAGTACGTACCAGAAGAAGAACTGGTAATCTCTGTTGAGGAGGATCCCGAGGAAGATTCAGAGGAGGATCCAGAGGAGGATCCAGAAGAAGAGGAACCGGAGGAGGAGGAGGAAGAGGTGGATGAAGAAGTTATCTGTAGAGAGCTACCCAGGAATGTGCCTGATCTATCCGACTATAGATGCGATAGTTATCCACCTAGGTCACCACGCAGGGATCAAGACGAAGTTAACGGTCAATATCGTTCACCTGCTAAAGTCGCCAGATTACCCACTCCACCCATTCACCTGTCGCCGACGACTTCAGCTACTGCGCGAGTTCGACAGACTGCTTGTATTCGGGTAACTCCGATTGACCCTACCTCGATTCCATTCAGATCTAGCCACGAACGGGGAGGACCTTCACGCCCTAGGGTAGATACTTCATTTTCCCGTTCATTGAGTATACCTACCCCTCGCCCTGACCTCCCAAACACAGGAAACAACTCTTGGATGGCTGTCCTGACTGACCGTGTGATAGACCACTCGATAGCCATAGCTAACATTAACCAGGAGAGGAGGGACGTGACCCAGTACTTATTGACGTTACATCAGATAGTACTGAACTTGCAGCAGTCAGATGCCTACCACCACTGGTGTTTGGATAGGGTGGCAGTTCGGCTATGGAACTGTTACTGGGTGTTTACGGTGCTATTATTGTTATGTTCGTGGCTAGCCTATCGTTTATTCGGATAGATGCGGAATATTACAAATGTGTGTACATGATCTTTTGATACTCCATGTATGAATATAGTAGTATGTTATGTTAATATAGGGCACAATTTTGTACATTATTACAAGCACTGACCCTTATAGGGTTAAGTCTAACCGTCACTTAGTGACAGATTTTGATATATACATGCAAGCACTGGCCCTTATCAGGCTAAGTCTATGTACTTTTTGATATCAATGTACAGAACAATTTGTGAAATGTCAGCATGTTATCTGATTTACATGTACAACATTTATTATGATTATTATTACACAGTGCCGTAGACTGGAATTAGTACTAATTGGCTTATATTTGTTTATCATTATAGAATGGCCCCAAAGAAAGCAAACCCTATGACTGAGGCAGAAATAGCCGAGATGATTGCTCGGCAAATACAGGCAGTGATCCCACTTATCGTAACACAAGTAACTGCCGGTGTAAACGCAAATATGCAAACAAACCAACAACAAAACAATAATGCTCCCCCAACCAACAATGAAACAATTACAAAATAACAATCCCCCACCTAATACAAATACCCCTACCAATGCAAATAATGCCCCACCGAACCTAAAAAATAACAATAACAACCCTAATCCCCCTTGAAGGGAATATTTGATCAAAAACTTTAGGGCCTGTAAACCGATTGATTTCAAGGGCACTGAAGGGCCAAACGGGTTAATTAAATGGATCGAAAAGACTGAATCTGTCCTCAATATCAGCAATTGTCCACCGGAAAACATTGTCAAGTATGTTGCTTCTACTTTTACGGATCATGCTTTGATGTGGTGGAACACTACAGTTCAGATAAAAGGGCAGGATGCGGTTAACCGCATGACTTTGGCGGAACTCAAAACATTAATGCTAGAACATTTTTGCCCAAAGAATGAAATACAAAGGTTAGAACACGAACTTTGGAGTTTGGAAATGAAAGGAACGGATCATTTGGGATACACGAACCGCTTCAATGAATTGGCCCGCTTAGTACCATGGTTAGTAACTCCTGAAGATAAACGAGTTGAACGTTATATTTGGGGTTTAGCCCCGGAAGTGAGGAGTTTGGTGAACTCCGTAGGGCACACATCATTTGAAAATGTTGTGACCCAAGCCGGAATTGTGACTTTTGACTTGGTAAGAAGCGGAGTATTGAGAATGACCGGAGAATCAATGGGTATGAAACGAACAGACTACGGGACGAGAGCACATGGAGGACAATCAAGCAAACGTGCACGTCCGAAAATTAGAAATTATGCTATAACTGGTTCCGATACGAAGCAAGACAGGTATAAGGGACCCTTGCCAAAGTGCAATAAATGTAATTACCATCATGTGGGAGAATGCAGATTCCCGGTACGCCAGAAATGTGGTCGAACTGGGCATTATGCCCCTAATTGCAGAGCAGGTACAGAAATTGTGAGCCGACCAACTCAAACAACTCAACCTCGTCATCCACCACCACCTAGACCTCAGCCAATCCGCCAACAACCTATCCAACAGACTTCAACCGCAGCAACCTACCGTGCCTGTTATGAATGTGGCAGTACAGAACATATTAGAAGAAACTGCCCCAAGTTGAATCCAAGAGCAGTTACTAGACCGAACCAAGCATCGACTTCGAGTGCGCCTCGGGGACGCGCGTTCTTTATCAGGTCTGGGGAAGCACGACAAGACCCGAACGTAGTAACAGGTACATTTGTCGTTTCTGATCAATATGCTTCTGTATTATTTGATACTGGTGCCGATAGAAGCTTTGTTTCCACTAGTTTTGTATCCTTGGGTAACATGCTAGTTATTGAACTAATAAATCCCTATATTATAGAACTCGCTAACGGTAACTCTATAACTGTCAACCAAATAGTCCAAAATTGTTCCATTATTCTCAATGACCACCCATTCCTTATTGACCTACTCCCGGTAGAGTTAGGACGTTTTGATGTAATCGTTGGCATGGACTGGTTAACCAAGTATAAGGCGGAGATTGTGTGTAACAACAAGACGGTTAAAATTCCACTTCCGAATGGTGAAATGATTATGGTACAGGGAGAGAAGTCTGGTTTGATTTTACCTCTTGTGTCTCATCTTAAAGTGTTGAAATGTTTACGCCAAGGTTGCATGGCATTTTTGGCAAACGTGACTATAAAGAACCCTGATGAGAAACGCATAGAAGATATCCCCGTTGTACATGAATACACCGATGTCTTTCCTGAGGATTTACCTGGATTACCACCGAACCGACAGGTTGAATTCCGTATTGACTTAATCCCAGGATCAGCCCCATTGCTAAGGCTCCTTACCGGTTGGCACCCTCTGAAATGCATGAATTATCCAACCAATTGCAGGAGTTGTTAGATAAGGGTTTCATTCGTCCCAGTTATTCTCCTTGGGGAGCACCAGTACTATTTGTGAAAAAAAAGATGGAAGTTTTAGAATGTGTATCGATTACCGGGAATTAAACAAAGTTACCATCAAGAACCGATACCCTCTTCCACGAATAGACGATTTATTTGACCAACTTCAAGGGGCAAACTATTTCTCGAAAATTGACCTTCGATCCAGTTACCATCAAGTTAAAATCCAAGAGGAAGACGTGTCTAAAACGGCGTTCCAAACTCGCTATGGCCACTACGAATTCTTAGTTATGCCATTCGGACTGACTAATGCTCCCACAGTTTTCATGGACCTTATGAATCGAGTCTTTAAACCGTACCTCGACAAATTCGTTATCGTGTTTATTGATGACATTTTGATATATTCGAAAACCAAGGAGGAACACGAGCAGCATTTACGAACTATTTTGGAGTTGTTGAGGCAGGAAAAGTTGTATGCCAAGCTGTCAAAGTGTGAATTTTGGCTACAAGAAGTACAATTTCTAGGGCACGTTGTTAACCGACATGGTATCCATGTAGACCCAAGCAAGATTGAAGCCATCAAAAACTGGCAAGCCCCAAAGTCACCGAAAGAGATTCGCCAATTTTTGGGTTTAGCTGGGTATTATCGGCGCTTTATTGCTAACTTTTTCAGCATAGCCCAACCTTTAACTCTTCTGACTCAAAAGGATCATGCTTATGTTTGGGGAGAAGAACAAGAAGCGGCTTTCCAATTGCTGAAACAGAAACTATGCCAAGCCCCGATACTAAGTCTTCCAGAGGGAACTAATGATCTGGTTGTTTATTGCGACGCGTCCCGGAAAGGGTTGGGATGTGTACTTATGCAAAGAAACAAAGTCATAGCATACGTTTCTCGACAATTAAAGCTGCACGAGAAGAATTATACCACCCATGATTTGGAACTGGGCGAGGTTATTTTTGCGCTCAAGATCTGGAGGCACTATTTGTATGGCACCAAGTGTACAGTATACACCGACCACAAAAGCCTACAGCATATTTTTGACCAGAAAGAGCTAAACATGAGGCAAAGGAGATGGGTAGAACTGTTGAACGATTATGACTGTGAGATTCGATACCACCCTGGCAAGGCTAATATAGTGGCAGATTCTTTGAGTAGAAAACACAGGATCAAACCACTACGGGTCCGAGCACTTGGAATGATCGTCCAAACCAGTCTTACCAAACAAATTCGTATTGCTCAAAACGAAGCTCTGAAAGGAGATCACTTGGAAGATGAAAACTTGCATGGGACCGAACAAAACTTTGAAGAAAGAACTGACGAAATTCTATACTACAAAAACCGAGTTTGGATCCCCACTTTCAACAATCTGCGTGACTTGATCATGGACGAAGCCCATAAGTCCAAATACTCCATTCATCCTGGAACGGATAAGATGTACAAGGACTTGAAGGAGTATTATTGGTGGCCCGGTATGTAGAAGGATATAGCCACGTACGTCAGTAAATGTTTAACGTGTGCGAGGGTTAAGGCTGAATATCAAAAACCTTCAGGAATGTTGCCCCAACCAGAAATACCACAATGGAAATGGGAAAAAATTTCCATGGATTTTGTAACACATCTCCCAAAAACTTCCCGAGGAAATGATGCAATATGGGTGATAGTTGATCGATTAACCAAGTCCGCACACTTCCTTCCAATCTGAGCCACTTACACAACCGAAAAACTTGCTCACATCCAAATCAATGAAATCGTATCCTGACACGGCGTACCCGTTTCAATTATTTTTTATCGTGATAGCCGTTTCACCTCTCGTTTCTGGCAAGCCGTACAAGAAGCTTTGGGAACCCGAATTGACCTAAGTACCGCCTACCATCCCCAAACCGACGGTCAATCTGAGCGAACCATTCAAACCTTAGAAGATTTGCTTCGCGCTTGTGTATTAGACTTCGGTGGAAATTGGGATCAACATCTTCCACTGGTTGAATTTTCGTACAACAATAGCTATCACAGTAGCATTCAAGCGGCACCATATGAAGCGCTGTACGGACGGAAATGTAGATCACGCTTGTGCTGGATTGAGGTTGGAGATACCCAAATTACACGATCTGACTTGATTCAAGAAACCACTGACAAAATCCGTAAAATCACAAGCAAATTGAAAATCGCCCGAGATCGACAGAAAAGCTATGCTGATGTTCGTAGAAAGTCGTTATCCTTTGAAATAGGCGACAAAGTATCCCGGTGGAAAGGTGTCATTCGATTAGGATAAACCGGTAAACTAGCTCCGCGATACATTGGGCCATATGAAGTCATTTCTAAGATAGGTCCGGTAGCTTACCGACTGAAACTTCCTGTGGAGTTGAGTTCTATTCACGATGTCTTTCACGTTTCGAACCTGAAAAGGTGTCTTACCGATGAAACCGAAATCGTGCCATTAAAAGACTTAAACATAAACGAAAAACTGAATTTCGTTGAAGAACCGGTAGAAATATAAGAGGGAAAAATAAAACAATTAAGACACAACAAAATTTCTCTAGTAAAAGTTCGGTGGAATTCACAAAGGGGACCCGAATTCACGTGGGAGCGGAAATCTGAATTCAAAAAGAAATATCCGCACCTGTTTCCAAACAAAGACAAAGTTGAATAATCGAATTTCGGGGACGAAATTTTCTAACGAGGGGAGAATGTGACATTTGAGCCAAAACAAGGTACACCTTAGTACGTATTTACCGATTAAACAAATAAACGCCTTTTGTGTAACAACCGAACGGGTCGGGTTATGACCCAGATATCTCGGGGGGGGCATCTATAATTGATATACGATCTATACAAGCTAACATATTAGAAATATGGTCTTAGTTTGATAGCAAACAAGTTAAACGAAAATATGCTCGTTTAACTACCGGCTATAGATTTAAACGCGAAAGATAGTTACAAACCAAGCATTGTATCATCCGTTAAGCCGAAAAAGACTTACCAAACACTTACTTGAAATTTTTTAAGCGATCCGTGAAAATATTTTTGATTTTTACAAACATATAGTATGTTTTTATAATTTTACACAAAACTAGCCGAAAAACACTTGTTTTCGCGCTGTTTAACGCACCCGATAAGTTTTTCGCGCCAAAAACCGAACCCGAACTAAATTTGGATCAGGCTTTTCGTATTTGGGCTTGAGAAACCAGATCATTGGGCCAAAACAGCCCATCATGGGCCCAATCTTTCTTCCGATCGGCCAGCCCAACCCACCCCCCATTTTTTTATAAAACTTATTTCACAAGCTTGTTTATTCTCTTTGGTTTATAAAAATTGAGGTCCAAGCAGCTGCAAGCTGATTTTCCAGAAATCCTTCAAACCCTAAGGTAAGGGCTTATAAGTAGCTTTTGTACTTGTTTAACCTTGATTAATACCATAAAAACATGTCTTGGTTACTAAAAATCATTCCTAACCGCGTAAAAATTCTAAAAATGGTCCATAAACATGTTTTGATCATAAACACGGTAAAGAACCTGTTTTGATAGTTTTTTTGGCCATAAACACGGGTTAAAGGGTTGAAACGACATTTTTACGGTTCAAAAGTTCGTTTTTGTGCACTAGCCGAAACCCTAAGTTAAGGGCTGTTATGTTGATGAAAAATTGCTTGGTTTGTGATATAGGACTTGTACCTAGCTTGCTTATGTAAGGCCCCGTTACCGGTAACCCTACTTTCGTGTTGGATTTACTCATAAACACAGTTCTAAATATCAGAGTTAATTAAAAACTTTACGCGGAATATAAAACTTTCATAAAACATTACATATCAATTCATAATCATGTCTTTAAACATTCCTCTTGTCTTTCAAAATCAAAACGTAACTTATAAAACATATCGGATCTTCAGATGCCAGGCTTTAGTCTTCTGCCATGTGTCCTCCACTCAAGCCAGCTGTCTCATCCTACTCACCTGCGTGCATACTAAAAGTCAGCTACGCTGAGTGAGTTCTAGTTAATCATACACTACCATACAATACCTTGTTACATACATACGTACTTAACCTCATAACTTTCTTTCATACACACATAAGTACTCATACCTTCATTCTTACTTACATACTTTCTTTCTTACTTACATACTTTCTTTCTTACTTACATACTTTCTTTACATTCATAATCATACGTTTTAAAGAGCCTTTCGCCCTATAACCTCACAGATATTATAAGGGTCTGGTCCCTAACATCACAGATATTATAAGGGTCTGGTCCCTAACATCACAGATATTATAAGGGTCTGGTCCCTATCATCACAGATATTATGAGGGTCTGGTCCCTAACATCACAGATATTATTAGGGTCTGGTCCCTAACATCACAGATATTATTAGGGTCTGGTCCCATGTTTTCGAATATTAGTAGGGTTCGATTCCCTCTTCGTTACCATACAACCATACATCATACCTCGAGTATTATTTGGGCTCGGTACCCCTTTCGTAACCATACAACCATACAACCGTCATTTCCTTCTTTTATTAACTTTCTTACGTTCATACACATAAACATACATATCATACTTGCCATATTTATAACGTTACAACCTGACAGTACGTGCAATATCCGAAGATCGTTCACGAACCATCAAGCAATCATTCATACATATCACATATATCACCTATGGCATACACTTATCACTTTGGATAAATGTATTAACAACACATCAAGTATGCACACAGCCCCGAAAACATAACAAGGAATGGGGCTAGAAACTCACCTGGATCCTGTTACGCTCGCCGTTGATCGTAATTCCTTTCTTTAACTGGGCTCGGCTAACTGTATAATATTTACACATATCAATTAACTACTGCTACTCGTTTGTATTTCTATCTATATATGACCCACAACGAACGGGGGTCCGGGGGCAGCGCCCCTGGCAGCGGGGTTCTAGGGGCGGCAGCCCCTAGCGGGGTCCAAGGGGCAGAGCCCCTGGCTGGGGTTAAGCTGCCAGGTCAGCTTGGAAAAATTTTATTTTCGATAACTGCCTTAACACATTTTCCATTAGGTTTTTAATTTATTTTATAGACGAACTTCGCTTCAGGCGAAGTTAAACCTTAGGCGAACTTGGAAACAGCTTGGTTCTGGCTTGATTCGATCGAATAGGAACACGTTCGATCGAATAGGAACACGTTCGATCGAATAGGAACACGTTCGATCGAATACAACACGTTCGATCGAATAGGAACACGTTCGATCAAACAGGAACACGTTCGATCGAATAGGAACACGTTCGATCGAATACAACACTCATTCGATCGAATACAAAACTCATTCGATCGAATGAGTTGGTGACCATTCGGTTGCTTCCCTATTCGGTCGACTGGACTTGTTCGATCTACGCATTCGATCGAATGGACTGATTCGATCGACTGGTTCGATCGAATGAGTCTGATTCGACTCCTTCAAGCTGGGCGACGGAGAAACCCACGGGTTTTCCAGATTTTCCAGATTTTTGACCCAAAATCGAAGTTTTTGACATGGAAATGCTCGGGATTGAAAGGGCTATCGATTCCTAGTACTTTTAAACACAAAAGCTTGCATTTTGACACCAAAACAAGGCGGTTTTTGACCCGAAAACTCAAGTTACGAAAATGGGAGTTTTTGCTCGATTTGAGGTCGAAAATGGTTATGAAAACGGATGATTTTCGAGAGGGACTTACCAAAAACGATTAGGAACAAGATTGTGGACTCGGATTTGTGATTTGAGAACTTTCTCTCTCTAGCTTCTCTCTCTAGAAATGAGAGTGTTTGGGTGGGTGTAAGTGAAGGAAGATGGTGAAAAATGGTGGAAGTGTCAAGAACTTTCGTTTATATACTACGGGTTTGGTTAGGCTCGGGTTGGCTTCCTACGGGTCGAGACAGGCCGAGTTCATAAAATAACTAAGCCCAAGACCCGTTCCTTACTCGACATTAAATAACTAAAACGTGAATTTACTAAACATAACTTTCTTTTATTTATCAATATAAAAATTTTAGGATGTTACAGCTTAGAAGCACAAGAACCTGAAAACTTGATTAAAAAGTCAGAAACGAGCCAAACCCGCTAAGGTAATGCCGAAACACTCGCTTACGGGCTATTTAGTTTAAGGTTGTGATGTGCATATTGTTAGGCCTTGAAAATTTTCAGAGACATTAGGGACCATATCAATGAGTCCCTGTTCAAATTTGGTAATTTTTCGACCATCCGAGAATATTTGACGAATTTATTACCGAATTGGGACGTTGATTTGGGAAAAATAGCAAAAATACTTCAAAAATTATAAACACCAGCAAGTTTACGACTGGCGAACCTGCGGGAATATCAAAACACCAAGAGTGATCAAAAATCACATTTTTGGACTAATTAAGTAAACACGAACTTTTCTATGAAAAACCTAGACAATCCGGATGGATTGTGCGTGTTTCTTCTTAAATCAAACTGAATAAACGGAAACGGGCACCGTGGCTAATCCGGGACCCCAGTATGTGATCTTTCTTTATAACTTAACCATTTTGTTAACCAATACATTACCCAAGCTTATTTCCCCATAACTGTTTTCTGAACGCGTAAACGAACTTGGCCCAGCTGGGAAAAACGGGAATCTGAGCCAAGTTCGGTTTTAAGTATTAGACATTGAACAACATCACAACCTAAACCTATTGCCACTTTCTGGGCGTTCCAGCTACACCCAGATTAGTTATACAGCCCTGTTTAGTATTGAGATTATAATAATATTAAAATATTAATATTATTATAATATTGATTATAGGAACTACTGATAGCGGACCGAACAAACCACGAACTGATACAGTACTGATTATCTACTAAACTGTGAGTTTCATGACCCCACTCTTTAAACAGTTTTACGAACTTTTGGGGTGAAAAGCATGTTTGATTAAATATACATACCTGAAACATGTATGGATGTGAATTATCTAAGTGCTAACACATGAAAGTCCCCACGATCACAGTGATTAACTTCGAACCGGTGGCTTGTGAATAGTACTATTGGTTTGACAAACCCAAACGGAATCGGCCTGGTTGTCGTGTCACATAGCGCCGTTTGCACACGACCATATTTATAGAAACAGTCTATGTAGTGTTAGACATAGCTACCTGGGCATGTTGTGGGCGGAAAGGGGCCAAAGGGGTTGATTGAGCGTGGGAAATGGATGCACGCAGCACATACAGTCAAGGCTTCACTGTAGCTTAGCATAATTACATCATTTACATACATACATACATACATACATACATACATACTTATTTCATGATTACAAGTGTTGACTTGTGAATACTCATTACTGATTTCTTGAAACTTGTGAAACTCACCAACTCTAGTAGTTGACCCGTTTTAAACTGCTTTTCAGGTGTACCTAAATCGGAGTAATTTGGTGATCTGTTACTTGCCTGAAGTGTGTGGTTGATGCTATGTGAATAGAAGCAAGGGTGTTAGTAGTAAGAACGTTTAGTTAACGAACTAGTTTTGTTTGTACCACCTAGACTGTAAAACAATGATAGAACAGAGAAATGTAATATATTGTAAATTAGTTTGTAATGTTTCATTATAAACAATGTGTTGATACCAGAGGTGTCTGTTACATTGCCGTTTTATGCTTCCGCATTGTGCTAGTCGGGGTGTGACAGAAAGCATCACCGTACATGAAGAAGAGAATCGGATCGACCCTACTATTCAAGCTGCCATTACTCGAGCAGTAGCTGCCGTAGTAAAGAATCTTCAACAGGAAAAGTCTACTGAGGGCCATACAAGAACTGTGGAGTAGAAAGAAAAGGAGTGGGTTGCTCCTGCTAAACGACCGGGTACACAAATGTGGAATCCCGAGGATAAGAAGTCGAAGACGGAGGAGAGGAGATTATGCAAGACTTGTGGTAAGGCTCATGGTGGTGACTGTAAGTTAGGGTCAAAAGCATTTTATAGAAGCGAGAAGATGGGCATTTCTCTTGGGAATGCAAGAACGACCATAAATGTTTCAATTGCGGAGTTGTTGGTTACAAGGCCTATGAATGCAAGAAGCCTAAAGCAGGAGTGGGAGAAGCAGGCAAGAATGTGCAGACTTAGAGTTACCTCTCTATCGAAAAAGTTATAAGAATGAGCATTCAAGAAGAACGAGTTATTTTGTTTAAGTTTTAAGTCATGTATGACTATTAAGGATTTTATGCGTATTGTATAAATTTAAATTTAGATTAATGGTCGAATATGGTGTTATGGATTGAATTACGTTATGAATGCTTGCGTGGATGACAGTCATGTGAGGCCTTGATAGGTTAAAAATAAATAGTAGCTTTAGAATAGTATGTGTCAACGTCTACCAATATGAGACGATATTTGTTAAGACATGACAATAGCATATCATCAGGGGCTTCATGGACAAGCTACCTTGAGCAGCTAACACACACGAACACCACTCGGTGACTGCGATATCAAGAGTAAGAAGGATAAGTCGGTAAGCTAGAAAGCTAAGACAGTTGAAAGTTCACGAAAGTACGTACCCGACGCATGATCTGGATTTAGTAGCTGTAGTGCATGCTCTTAAGATCTGGAGACACTACTTTTATGGAACTAAGCGTACCATCTATACGGATCATAAGAGTTTGAGATACTTCTTCGAGAAGAAAGAGTTCAATATGAGGCAAAGAAGATGGCAAGAGTTGATTAAAGATTACGACTGTGAAATTAAGTATCACCCGAGAAAGGCGAACGTAGTTGCAAGGCGTAAAGATTAGATTCGATCGAATGTGGATTCCTCGCCATGGGAATCTCAGAAGTCGAATCCTAACGAGGCTCATAAATCTCGATATTCGATTCATCCAGGATCTACAAGATGTATCAAGATTTGAAGAAAGACTACTGGTTGCCTAGTATAAAGAATGAAGTGGTTGATTATATCGGTAAGTGCTTGACCTGTTTAAAAGTTAAATCTGAACACCAGAAACCATATGGGAAGCTACAGCCGCTAAAAATACCGGACTGGGAATGGGAACACATCACTATGGATTTCATAACGAAGCTACCGCGTACAGCTAAGAATCATGACACAATCTGGGTGATTGTGGACCGTTTAACTACGAGTGCTCACTTTCTGCCTATACGAGAGGCCATCTCGTCAGAAATGTTAGCAAATGCGTTCATTAAAGAAGTTGTAACGAAGCATGGAGTGCCACTGTCGATCATATCCAACAGATACACCCGCTTTACTTCCCAATTCTAGAAGAGGTTTCATGAAGCAATGGGAACAAGATTGAACATCAGCACGGCGTATCATCCTCAAACAGATAGACAGTCTGAGCCAACTATCCAAACCCTTGAGGATACGCTATGTGCATGTGTGTTAAATTTTGGAGGAAGTTGGGATGATCATCTTCACTTAGCGGAATTCTCTTACAACAACAGCTATCATTCGAGTATTGGCATGCCTCCATTCGAGATGTTGTATGGTAGACGTTATAGAACTCCCGTCTGTTGGGAAGGGATTGGTTAGAAAGAGATTGGTAGTCTGGAAGTTGTGCAAGAAATCTCCTCGAAGCTTGATCAAATCAAAGCAAGGATGAAAGCTGCTTAAGACCGTCAAAACTCTTACACCGATAAGCGACGACGACCGATCGAGTTTAATGTTGGCAACAACATGACGCTTAAGGTCTCGCCATAGAAAGGTATCATTCATTTTAGGAAGAGAGAAAAGTTGAGTCCGAGGCATATAGGACCATTTAATATCATAGCTCGTGTAGGAGATATGGCGTATAAGCTCGATCGACCTGCCAAACTGGAAGGAATTCACTCCACCTTTCACGTTTCTCACTTAAGGAAGTGCCTTGTAGAAGACACGTCTGACGTGCCATTAATGGACATAGAGGTGGATGAGCGATTGAATTACATCGAGTAGCAAGTGGAAGTCGACGATCGAAAGGACAAGCAATTTCGTCGCAAGGTTATTCCATTAGTAAAGGTGATTTGGAAACATCGCATAGGATCTGATGCAACATGGGAAACGGAGGAAGAAATGCGTAAGTTCTACTCGCAGTTGTTTATGTAATAGATAGGTTTTGGGGACGAAACCTTTTTAAGGGGGAGAGACTTGTAATGCCCTAGTTCCAATAAATAATAAATAAAAGTGTTACGAGTTAATTTTAATTAACGTGTCGTGAGATGTCGTTCAATTTATTAACTATTATGTAGAATATGGATAACATCAATAGAAGGTTATTGGACTTAAGAGTGATTTGGGCCAAAAGCCTTTGGGACTAGCCTATTTAAACCCTTAAACCCTAATTTAATCCTTATCCTTATCATTCGCTCATCATCTCACCATCATCTCACTATAATTTCCCAATAATCATACACACATCCATACACACACAAACCTCCTGTGCACGCATTCCATCTATCCATTCAAGATCTGGTTATTCAAATCTTCAAGGTATGTTCAACATCAAAGGTTCATCTTTATTTCTCATTACGATTCTATTTTAAATCCTATAACTAACGAACAACGAACCAAGCCAAACCGACATAAACAAAACCAATATAGACGAGATTAAACCGAATCAAATAACAATAAATAGTAATAATAATGAGATTTGACAAGAGAAAGTAAATGATACAAATAATGATAATATAGTGCAAATGGGCTTTCGATGAGACCCAACAGCTAAAGGAACCCGAAACCGGTTTGTGAGAACTTGGTTTCTAATCTGGATCTGAACCAAGAACTCTTAAAAGTACCTTGTTCTCCACGCCAAACATTAGCAGCCAAATGAGGCCTAGATCTAAGTTTCCGGCCATGGCAGAGCTCCGGTGACCAGAAAACAAGCACGGAACCCGAGGTGCGATAAATAAACAAGATACGAAGAGCTGTGCGAATGAGAATCCGATGCGAAGAAAGTCTGAGCGAACAGAAACCGATGCGACTCGAAACCCCAAGCGACTAGTTTTCACTACACAAATCACATCCTATGTGGTTATTCCAGTGATTCACATCGCATGACGTAACATGCGATTCCGATGATTCGCATCGCATGACGTCATATACGATTCGTTTAGATGCGAATTTCTTATGATAAGAAGCGACGAGAAGCGAACCCGTCATCCTATAACCTTCGGTGGTGGGTGGCCGAAAATAGAAGAAAAGGTCGCGGTGGGCGGGGGTAGGTAAGAAAGGGGAAGGAGTAGGAGTGGTGGTGTGATCGATGAGAATGATCGGAAAGGAGAGGGAGCACGGGGAGGTAGAGGTGGTGACGGTGTGGCCGAGAATGGCAGTGGCGGCGCTAGGGTTGGTGGATGAAGAAGAAGGAGACGGGTTATGGAGTTAAAAGGGGGGGGGTTGTTTGGAGAGTTTAATAATAATAATAATAATAATATTAATAATAATAATGATAGCATTAAGACTTTTTAATTAATAATAGTAAAATAATCATAAAGAGGATGCTTGGATGCGAGACTTAAACCAAACCCGAACCCGAGACCCGACTCCTCCAACGACTCGGGACTCGCCTCAAACAAAGGAATGGAAGTGAATATGAACCCACCCGTTAAAGAACTTCAATCTCTAATGAAGTTAGGTGTAAACCCGACATGAACCCGAACTCGCTTAAGAACACTAACTCATAAACGCATTAAGGACACTAGTTAATAATAATGAAGTGGATATAATATAAATAAATAATAACAATAAATAAGGATTAAAGTATATTAAATTAATATGAACGGTTAAAGATGAATATATGCCGGTTCGGTTAACTTAAAAGTTGACCCCGCTAACTTTATGGAATAAGTAAAGGAGCAAATATAGAAATTAATTCGTGTGTATTATTAATAGTTAGTCGAGCACAGTTGAAGAAAGGAATTACTATTAATTCAGAGAGAAATCGACTACAGGTGAGTTCTAGCCCCTTTTATGTGTTATGTTTTCGGGGCTATGTGCATACTACAATGTGTTTAGATTTATACACTTAACTTAAATGGTAAGTGTATAGTAGATATATGTTTGCGTGTGAATGTGAATGATATGAATTGATTAACTAGTATACACGTAGTTGATATATTAGTTATGATTGAAGGAAGTAGAAAGGAAATATGTAACGAAGTAGTATTGTATGTTATGTTAGAGGGCACCGGGCCCTAATAATAATCGAGGTATGTAGGGTCTGGACCCTTATAATATCCAAGGTATGTAGGACACCGGAACTTTATAGTATCCGAGGTATGTAGGGTTTGGACCCTTATAATATCCAAGGTATGTAGGACACCGGAACTTTATAGTATCCGAGGTATGTAGGGTCTAAACCCTTATAATATCCAAGGTATGTGGGGACCGGGAGTTTATAGTATCCGAGGTATTTAGTTAGTAAGAAGTATAAACGTATGTATGTATGTTTGAGTAATAGATGGACAGGTAAGTATTAATACGTATCTTCGGACACGTATTAGTGTGTAAGTGTAAGTAAAGCATGTTAATTAGCTAGAACTCACTCAGCGTAGCTGACTTTTAGTATGCACGCTGGCAAGTAGAATGAGTCAAGTTGCTTGATGAGGACACGTGGCAATAAGAGGAAGACTGGCATCGCTATGAAGGAGACACCCCTGTCATTTATGTTTTATGTTTAAGACTTATGTTATTTCTGTTTAAGACAAGATGTTTATGTTATGTAAGAATGGTTGACTTTATATTCTGCGAAATGTTTTAATTAACTCTGATTTTCCGAATTATGTGAATGGGTAAATCCAACCAGCGTGAAAGTAGGGCACCCGGGTCGGGGGCCTTAAAAAGTATGCTCGAAGACTTGTATCGAGCATGCTATGCATAACAAGTCTGATCGACAAGGATAAATCATACTCGAAGACTTTTTTACACGTGTACTCATTTATGTCATTTATTATGTAATTATTAGGAGTTTCTAGAAGCAATGTCTAGGCTTATAAATAGAGTCCAAGGTTTACAATGTAGGAAGAGCCTTCTGACGGAATACGAGAGCACAATCACCTGAGCGAATATTGTCTTTGTGTAACCTCGTACATCCGCCACCGTCACGAAACTCTAGACATTCCATGAATTAAATCACTGTTCCTTAAATGATTATTCAATAATAGTGAATCTTTGTCTACTATCATTATTACTGAATGTTTAATGTCATTGAAACCTTTAATCCTAACCCTTGAATATACTGATTCCGTCGAGATATTCAAGTGGCCTTGAGTTCATAGATATAGTGTGCTCTTGCCAACCTATAAAGGTTTTGCACTAGGTCCGGTCCTGACAAGTGATATCAGAGCTTCGTAAGCTCTCTGAAGGCCATGTGATTGAAGGTGTTGAGTCAAACTTTAAAGCTTGGAGGGGTTTGGATGTGACTAAGTTCAGATCTGAAGAGATGAATAAACAAGAGGTTTCAACGAATAAAATACCAAGACTGCTAGGTCAAGAAAATTATATAATGTGGAAGGTATTGTTTGAGGATGTAGTCAACTATAATGACACAAAACTGTGGAATTCCATTAAAAATGGACCATATGGTTCATCTCTGGCACCAAACAACAATGCTACATTGGAAAAGCAGATGAAGAAAAGAGATGACAAAGCCTTGTCCATGCCGAAATTGGGACTCTCATGGGAAATCTTAACAAGTGTGAATCGTTACACTAATGTTAAAGATATGTATGATGCTGTTGTTGAAATGTTTGAGGGAAATGTCGAGTTGAGGGTCATAAAGAAAGATCGATTAAAACAACAACTCGACAGGTTTAAGTTCAAGGAGGGTGAGAGACTAAAGTCTGTTTTGCAAAGATTCACGGTTATTGTGAATGAAGTCAGAACCACTGATTTTCAAATATCTGATTTCGATTTGTACAAGAAACTGTTAACATCCCTATCTGGTGAATGGTATACCGCAAGCTAGTTCATTAGAGAGAAGGTGAATTTTCCCAACTTCAAGTTGGATGATGTAATATCTTTCTTACAAGCAGCTGAGCATGAAATGATTGAGAATCACATGATAAAGGAAGAAAAGCCAAGTTTACTAGTGACCAATGCACTTGTTGCACCTATGGGCAATCTTTCTACAAAGTCTCAGCAAATGCACCCAATTGTTGAAGAACCCTCTGATACTGGTTCAATGTGTGGAGCAAGTCAGTCATGGTTCAACATTCAGATGATTGAAGATGATAATACATAAACTGCTAGTGGTCATGCACCATATGTTCAAGCTCCAAGTCAGGAGAATGAGTACCAAGTACTGTTTCCAATGTTCATAGAGTCATATAATGCATTTGTTGCAAAGAACATCATCCATACCAGTGTGGTTCAGGAATACTTGGAACAGATAGATGCTGATGAGTTGGAAGATATGGATTTGAAGTGGCAAGCGGCCATGCTGGCAATAAGAAGCAAGAGACTGTTTAACATAATAGGAAGGACAACCTTTGTTGGTCCAAATGACAGAATTGGGTTTGACAAACCCAAGGCAATATGTTATAATTGTCAGCAACCTGGTCATTTTGCAAGAGCATGTAATCTTCCCAAGCAATATGGAAATTAAACGAACCAAACTCAGTTCTACCATAACCAAAATCAAAATCAGCAAGGTTATCAACAGAGAATCCAACCCATGAACCAAAATCCATATCAATAAAACAGACCCCAACAACAACAAACCTAACATCATCAAAGAAATAACCAATTGCAAATGTAGGGGAATCAAACCAGGGGAGTTGTCAATGCTGCAAATCAAAATAGTGATCAAGGAAATGTAGCAGTCACAGTAACTACACAGGATGGTGACTTTGACTGGAGCAACCATGCAGCTGAGATTGAAAAGGCTAATGTTGCATACATGGCCATAGTGAAAGAAACTGGAGAATCCTCAAACTCTAAGGTAACCACTGAACCTTCTTTTTCTGACCTTCTAATAATCATTGATGATCTTAATAGAGAGGTTGGAAACTGGAAATGTGAATGTGGAAGAAAGGATGTAATGTTTAATGTATATGGATAAACTGAAGCAACCTATGACAATAAAATTAAGAGCTTGGAAGAGGATTGCAAGCAAGCTTACCTGGTTCAATCAAAATTTAATGTGGAAATAGAAGGGTTGAAAAAGCTGTACACAAAAGAAAAGCTTAAGAACACAGAACTTCTGATTCAAGTGGAATTCCTGATAAATCTTGTGTCCACAGGAAACATTGTTGGACATATAGAGAAAATGAATCCTGGAGAGAAGTATAAGAAAGTACCACCTCCTTTTTGTGACAAATATCGACTTAAAGTAGACAAAGAGCAAAAAGAGGAATATTTGAAGCAGTTCAAAAGTGTTTTTGAGGATAAGAAGGAGTTTTTGGAACTTTACGACAATGTGATGGTTGATAAAGAAGGTGAGTTTGTAATAAAAGTGAATTTTCCACCAACTGAAAAGGAAAAGAAACCTTTTGAAGTTAAGGAAAGATGGAGTGAATACTCAAGTGAGGGTAGCACCTGCAGTTGCAAGAGTTAAAATTCAAATGATGAGAAGATGGTGAAGAAGACCTCTAAGAGGAACAATGATGAGAGAATTCCAAAAGTGCCCAAAGCAAATTCTAAAATAAAAAGGCACTATAAAAATACGAGAAAGGAAAACACAGTGTTAGACCTGTGTGAAAGATCAAGGTTCAAGAGTGACAAAGCTGAAAGGTTTACAACAGCCAATGTCAATGCTCCTATCTATCCTATATTTTCAAATCATGAACTATTTGACATAGGAGATGTGGAGTATGCACCAAGAAAAAGAGTTGTGAATGAAAAGAAGGAAAGTTCATCATACAGTTCTTTGAAAAAGAAAGAAATCAAGTTTGTGAAATCAAAAGATCCACAAAAGTTGGAAGTGTGTGGACCAATTCAAGTTGATTTCAACAAAATCACCTATGCAAACACCTCATTGGGATTTGATTTCCCAAGACCACGTGACATGATCAAAAATGAAAAAGAGCTGGAAGAACTTGGGAGTTTTGCAAAGGTATGGTGCAAAAAGTGTGATTCTTATGGACATCACACTGACTCATGCTGGATGCAAGAAGAAGAGAAGAATGTCATTCCTGACAAGTACTATGGACAAGATATGAAGCTATATAGAGAAAAATATGAGAAGTACTTAAGGGGTGAAAAGAATCCAGATGATCATGAAGTAAAGAGAGTGAAATTGGAGAAGAGACTGAAAGCTGTCTTGAAATTGAGTGAATCATCTAGTGAATCAGACAAGACTATCTTAGGAAAGAGGTCTAGCTTAAAAGGATAAGCTAAAGAAAGACCTGGAATCCTAAATAGTGATGAGAAATTTCTACTCAAGCAAGGGTTTGAACCCAGAGGATTTCAGTGGAAGACCAAAGAATCTGTGATCAAGAAAGAAGAACATGTTATTGAATGGATTGAAGTTGAGAAAATTGAAGTGAATGTGGAGTATGGATATGAATCTGATGATTCATGTGATGTTGTGCATGAAGATCCAGTTCCACCTCATGTTAATGAATCAAAATGATGAAGTTTGTATTTCAGACAGTAACTGATCTTCTTATGTTTATATGTGCAGTGACAGTCTACAAATGGAAATGATATATGGTATATGGACAGTGGGTGTTCTAGGCACATGACATGTGACAAAGACGCACTTGTCAATTTTGAACATAAATATGAAGGACCTGTTGCATTTGGAAGTGATGAAAATGGAGGGAAGATTGTTGGAAGAGGCACACTGACAAATGGCAAGGTATCCTTTGAGAATGTGCTACATGTAGAAGGTTTTTAATACAATCTACTCAGCATTTCTCAAGTCTGTGACAAAGGATACAAGGTTGAATTTGATAATATACACTGTTTTATCCTGAAACCTGAGTTTGTGATCCCACCTGAAATGATTATGATGATGGCACCAAGGAATGGAAACCTCTATGAGCTAAGAATGAAGAATGCAACTTCTAGAGGTAGATCATGCTTTGTGTCAAGAGCTACTGAAAATGCTTCACAAGGACTAACACAATTGATGAGGTGCTAGAATTGCTTCACATGGATCTTTTTGGTCCTGTGAGTGTTACAAGTATTGGAAAGAAAAGATTTTATCTTGTGATTACTGATGACTTTTCAAGATTCACATGTGTGTTATTTTTGGGAACCAAGGATGTCAAAGGTTCTGTGCTAAGAATGGAAAATTTGCTTGACAAGAAGGAAAAAGTTATTAGAAGTGATAATGGGACAGAATTTAAGAATGGAATGACGGATGAATTCTGCACTTCTAAAGGAATATTTCATCAGTTTAGTGCTCCAAGGGCTCATGAACAAAATGGTGTTGCAGAGAGAAGAAACAGAACTCTTATAGAAGCTGCAAGAACCATGATAGCTGATGTATATCTACCAGTTATATTTTGGACAGAAGCCATCAACACTTCATGCTATGTGCAGAACAGGGTCCTCTTGAATAAGACTCACAACAAGACTCCATTTGAGATACTTTTCAAATGAAAGCCTTATGTGAAGTTCTTGAAGCCCTTTGGCTGTAAATGCTCACTGTTGAACACAAAAGACTACCTAAACAAGTTTCAATCCAAAGTCATTCGAATGCTTCCTTGTGGGTTATTCGTCACAGTCAAAAGTATATAGAGTCTATGTGAAGGAGCACATGTGTGTTATTGAGTCATCAGACATAGTGTTTAATGAAATCATTTTAATAATGTTGATAGACCAAAGTAGCTGTTTGATTTTGAAAAATTGATCAAGTTATTTAAAATTTACAGTGAAGATATGAATGAAGGTTTGTTTAGAACAAGTGTTGAAGAAAAGGGAAAACAGAAAGAGATTGATCTGGACAGATTATGGTCAAAGGTTTCTGCTAGTGAAAGAGAATTTGAATTTGTAAAGAGTGAGAAAGGATCAAATGAAAATGGATCTGTTCGACCTGAAACATAAGTTGAAGTTCCAAATAATGGTCCAAGTGATGTGTTGAGTGAGCCAGCGCAAAGTCCATCTGAAGAGACAAAAATGAATGAAGACAAGTTTTAGTCACTATTTGATTCATTGCAAATTGGAAGTAATGAGGTATCTACATCAGGGCATGCCAACAACCAAGAATCTGCTGAGAATGAAGAGGATCCACAGGTTGAAGTTCCTGATGTAAACATCTTAAATTTAGATGCTGAAATTGTGGCAGATCAGATTGTTCAGACTTCCTTAGTGCAAAGAAATCATCCTGCTGAAAACATCATTAGGGACCTGCATGAAAGAGTGACCATAATTTCTTCTGAAAGGGCAAACATTTGTCTTTATGCTTGCTTTCTCGCCCAAATTAAACCTAAGAACATCAATCAAGCTTTAAAAGATAACAGCTTGGTAGAAGCAATGCAAGAAGAGTTGGGTCAATTCAGAGACTTACAAGTTTGAGAATTGGTAAACAAACCCAGAGGAAAGTATGCAATGGGCACCAAATGGGTATTTAGGAACAAGAAGGATGAAAGAGGAATTGTGATCAAGAACAAGGCAAGACTAGTGGCTTTGGGAAGCTTACAGGAAGAAGGAGTGGATTTTGAAGAAGTCTTCACTCCAGCTGCCAGATTGAAAACCATCAGAATTTTCTTAGCCTATGCAGCATCAATGAATATAAGAGTATACCAATTGGATGTCAAATCTGCATTCTTGAATGGAAAGATTTATGAGGAGGTGTATGTAACACAGCCTCCAGGCTTTGAAGATCCAAATTATCCAAAGAGGGTGTAGAAATTGAGCAAAGCTTTGTACGGACTACATCAAGCTCCTAGAGCTTGGTATGATGAGCTCTTAAATCACCTTCTGGATAATGGATTCTGCAGAGGAGCAATTGACAAGACTCTGTTTTACAAAAGAATGAAGAAGGATTTGCTGTTGGTTCAAGTGTATGTAGATGACATTATTTTTGGTTCAACCAATGAGCAAATGTTCAAGGACTTTGAAACTGTGATGAAATCAAAGTATATGATGAGCTCCATGGGTGAGATGAATTTCTTTCTTGGAATGCAAGTGCAAAATAAAAGTGAAGGAATATTCATAAATCAATGCAAGTATGTGTAAGAAATTCTCACCAAATTCAATTGCCATGACTTAAAGACAGTGTCCACTCCAATAGATACACATGAGAAGATGGTAGCTGATGAAAAGGGGGAGTCAGTGGATCAGTATGAATATAGGGCTAAGATTGTTTCACTCATGTATTTGACAGCATCAAGGCAAGATGTCATGTTTGCAGTGTGTGTGTGTGTGTGTGCAAGATTTCAGGCAAATCCGAAGATGTCCCACATGCTTGTAGTGAAGAGGATTTTCAGATACCTAAAGGGTAAAGCAGATTTGGGCATCTGGTTTCCAAAGAACAGCTCCTTTCACTTGACATATACACAGATAGTGACTAGATGGTTGCAACATGAGCAGAAAGTCAACCTTAGGAGGATGCCAATTTCTAGAAAATAGGCTGGTGCCATGGCAACGCAAGAAACAAACCACAGTGTCAATCTCAACTACTGAAGCTGAGTACATTGCTACATCTTCTTGCTGTGCACAGGTTCTATGGATCCAAAATCAGTTGCTGGATTATGGTCTGAATTTCTTACTCACTCGTATTTTCATAGATAATACTGCTGCTATGTTTATTGTGAAAAATTTAGTTCATCATTCTAAAACTAAGCACAAAGAAATTAGGCATCATTTCATTAAATATTGCAATAAAAAGGGCTGATAGAAATGAAACGGGTTGAGACTATTGACAATTTGGCTAATTTCTTCACCAAACCTTTAGACAAAACCACGTTTCACTTTCTGTTAAAATGCCTAGGAATGATTAATGCTGATGAACTTTGATTGATGAAATTTGCTTTGGTGAGATGCTTAACTGACTATCTGATTATTGCTCACTATTTTTGAATGTATGATTGTGTGGTATGTGCTTACTGACTATGCTTTGCTTTGCTTGTTGTAATTACTTGCTAGAAAATTGTCTGACTAATTGCATGATTAATTTGCTGTTTGAAATTGAAAACTAATTGAATCAATTGCTTTGAAATGATATATGCTGATAAATCACAAGGCATGATTGAAGAGATTAAGAAGAGCATGCTTGTTTGTGGGACTTATTCGAGCAAAGCAAGGATATGTCATGAAGATAAAAGTTTGCTAGAGGAGAATTTTTTCTATCTGAATATATTCTAAGTAAAGTATGCTCGAAGACTTTTATCGAGCATGTTGTGCATAACAGGTCTGCTCGACAAGGATAAATTATGCTCGGAGACTTGTTTACACCTGTACTCATTTATGTCATTCATTATGTAATCATTAGGGTGTCTAGATAGAATGTCTGGACCTATAAATAGAGTCGTAGGTTTACAATGTAGGAAGAGCCTTCTGACGGAAACACAATCACCTGAGCGAATAGTCTCTTTGAGTAACCTCGTACATTCGCCGCCGTCACGAAACCCTAGACATTCCATGCATTAAATCACTGTTCCTTAAACGATTATTCAATAATAGTGAATCCTTGTCTACTATCATTATTAATGATTATTTATTGTCTTTCAAACCTTTATTCCCAACCCTTGAATATACTGATTCTGCCGGGATATTCATGTTTCCTTGAGTTCATAGATCTAGTGTGCTCTTGTCAACCTATAAAGGTTTTGCACTAGGTCCGGTCCTGACACTATATATACTACTTTTTACTACAACTTATGAACTCACTAACCTCGTGTTGATCCTTGAGTATTTATACCTGCCCATGTTGCTAGATGTGCTAAGGAGTTGATTGCATTGCATGCGTCTAGAGTCACACTTGTCGCATGAACTTTTTATTTCACATTATTTACATTTGATGGGTTGTGCATGTTTTGAACACATGGTTCATTGTTTTTTAAATCATTTACTTTTACGTTTCCGCAAAACTTTAAATTGTTTGGATTGGATTTTGTGTCCTTATGTTTGAATAAGACGTAAATAAATGTTTTGAATTTTTTAATTTGGTTGTTTGGTTTAACGAATGAGCTAGATCCTGGTATGTCACACGCCTCACGGTAAAACTCCGTTAGTCAAAATTTGGGGGTGTTACAAATTGGTATCAAAGCCATTGGTTATAGTGAACTTGGTTTATTTTTGAAAAACCGGTCGATGACCTTTTCAAAGATCATTAACAATTTTTCAAACGTGTCAACCCAATAGTACATTGTTTTGATGTATTGCGTTATATACATACATAGCATTCACATACTCCATGACACTGGTTGGTCCACGTTACCCATGTTACCATACCTAGCTGATAAGATATCTTTTAACTTGTTACTTCGTGTCTTGCTTCGTGTTTCAATTATATCTTTTGACACCACCAGAAATTCTGAAAGGGCCCGATCTACCACCCGTGAAATTTGAGGAGGCACGTCAAGAGTCAACACACACCAGCGTCTTAGGTTACACCAGCAAGTGACAGTAATTACCGGACTTAATTAGGCACCGGATTCATCGATAACTAGTTTCCCATTCCTCTGCTTTTTTGCTTTACCTCGTTAACATTAAATATTTCTTTTCATGAAGGCATAATGGAAAGGATATAACACCACAATGTAAGATAAATTGACGAGTACGGTCCGGAACGTAATTGTGAATCTATAGGTACATTGGTGTGAGATGGGATTCCGTTGTGTAAACACTTCTTTAAAGCAAACTCTTGAAATGTTAGAGCATAATGTCCATTGCTAGGGTCTTAGACGTATTAGATATGATTGTATAGGTCCTAAAATGTAAAATGTATGTTTTGTATGTTGAAGATAGCGCATAAGTCAACAAGACCGCATAATTTATGTGGCGTATAACTTATACGCCGTATAACATACACAGTCTTGGTGAGCTTCACGTTGTTTCCTGTAAAATAGGGGACTTATGCGTTATTAGGTAGACTTTTGGTCATTGTTAGAGTGAGAGGGTAGATAGAGAAAATTGCCTAAGTGTCATATCTTGTATCTTTGAAGTTATCAATGAAATACATGCTTAATGTTTACTTGTTGTGTTCAATCTCAATGGATTCCGCACATTGGGACGCAAGCTGTAACATCTAGAGATTCTAATTGTTCTCTACAACAGCAAATCATCACTTTCAAGTGGTATCAGAGCATTATGGCTCGTTACTAGCTTGAATACTTCAAGCTTTCAAAGGTTTTCTCTCTAATTTCAAATTCCACCGTCAAAAGTCCTTCTAACTTTCACAACACCTTCCTTTCATATCCGTGACAAATCCTTTAGAAATTCACTCAAATTCATCAACAATTGAACCCTCAAATTTCCAATATTCCAATATGAAGTTTTTCACCGTATATGTCATATCTACGTATAAGTCATTTCTGTATAACTTATACGGCGTATAACTTATACGCCGTATATGTTATAAGGTGAACACTTATATGTTAAATACTTATACGTTGAAACATTTTGCATATCCATTGACCATTATACATATACATTGACCATTCATTAGTACATATCCGTTGACCAGAAACATATACGTTGACTTTCTTTGACCAAGATGGAAAATTTAAGTGCATTTGTGTTACAGCCTTCTGCATTGCTTCAAAACATAAATCTGGAAAATGAAATGGGAACATCCAACAAACCTCCCAAGCTTCTTAAAATGGAAGATTATCCATCGTGGGCTGACAAGTTTGAGACATATGTTCAAGCTTTGAACTACGAAACGTGGACAGCTGTTGAGGAAGAGTACATTATTCCCAAGAATGAGAATAGTGAAAATTATCGATTGTCACAAATAGTTGATGCGGATAAAGGTTTGTTCCTAAAAGAGAAGAAAATGTTGAATCTCTTTCAACAAGCCATCAAAGCTGAGATCTTTCAACTATTGCAGCATAATGGTTCTTGTTATTCGATTTGGCATGCATGGTTAAACAAAGATCAAGGAAATCCTGACATGAGAAAAGGTAAAATAGCACTGCTTAAGAAAGAATTTGATATATTTACTCAAGTTAAGGGTGAATCATTTGCACAGTTGATTGAAAGATATTGCTATCTGGTGAATGAAATGAAGAGGCTGAAGATTGACAAGCCTGAATATGAATACATTGATAAGCTTGCTGATGCGTTACCTGAAGAATGGGGTACTTTTATAATGATTCAGCAATCAAACCCCATTGCATATGCTCGTTTAAATCTTGCAAGTTTTATCGAGAGGCTGGAAGCTCATGACCTGGAGCTTAGAAAGAAGCAAAAGATGAAATCAACCGCAGTATCACAAGATGTGGGATTATACTACAAGGGTTCACAATAAGTGCTTCTTCAAATCCCAAGATTCCTACTGCATTATGTGCTGAACAAACTTGTGACATTTGAGCCAAAAGAAGGTACACCTCAGTACGTATTTACCGATTAAGCAAATAAACGCCTTTTGCGTAACAAACGAACGATTAACCGAACGGGTCGGGTTATGACCCAGATATCTCGGGTGGCCATCTATAAGTGATATACGATCTATACAAGCTAAAATATTAGAAATATGGTCTTAGTTTGATAGCAAACAAGTTAAACGAAAACATGCTCGTTTAACTACCCGCTATAGATTTAGACGCGAAAGATAGTTACAAACCAATCATTGTATCATCCGTTAAGCCGAAAAAGACTTACCAAACACTTACTTGAAATGTTTTAAGCGATCCGTGAAAATATTTTTGATTTTTACAAACATATAGTATGTTTTTATAATTTTACACAAAACTAGCCGTAAAACACTCGTTTTCGCGCTGTTTAACGCACCCGATAAGTTGTTCGCACCAAAAACCAAACCCGAACTAAATTTGGACCTGGCTTTTCATATTTGGGCTTGAGAAATCAGAATATTGGGCCAAAACAGCCCAAAGGGGGCCCATAAGGAATCCCGATCGGACAGCCCACCCCACCTCCCATTCTTTTTATAAAACTTGTTTTACAAGCTTGGTTATTCATTTTGGTTTATAAAAGTTGAGGTCCAAGAAGCTGCAAGCTGAATTTCCAGAAATCCTTCAAACCCTAAGGTAAGGAGCTTAAATAAGTAGCTTTTGTACTTGTTTAACCTTGATTAATACCATAAAAACATATCTTGATTACTAAAAATCATTCCTAACCGTGTAAAAATCCTAAAAAAGGTCCATAAATATGTTTTGATCATAAACACGGTAAGGAACCTGTTTTGATAGTTTTTTGGCCATAAACACGGATTAAAGGGTTGACGGCGTTTTTACGGTTCAAAAGTTCGTTTTTGTGCAATAGCCGAAACCCTAAGTTAAGGGCTGTTATGTTGATAAAAAATTGCTTGGTTTGTGATATAGGACTTGTACCTAACTTGCATAGAAGACAAGAACCTGAAAACTTGATTAGAAAGTCGGAAACGAGCCAAACCTGCTAAGGTAATGCCGAAACACTCGCTTACGGGCTATTTAAATTAAGGTTGTGATGTGCATATTGTTAGGCCTTGAAATTTTGCAGGGACATCAGGGACCATGTCAATGAGTCCCTTTTCAAATTTGGTAATTTTTCGACCATTCGAGAATATTTGGCGAATTTATTACCGAATTGGGACGTTTATTTGGGAAAAATATCTAAATTACTTCAAAAGTTATGAAATTTTTCTGGGAACTCAAATTTGATGTATTTTGATCACATATGAATTTTGGGATCATTTGGAGAAGTTTAAAGGTGTTTTGTTTATTTGCGTTCGTATGAATTTTTATAGCCAAATTAGGGCCGAAAAGAATATTGCACGAGCTTTTTACATTTTGAAATTGATACAGGTTGTTTTGGAACATGATTTGAGTATTCAGGAATTTTTTTGGAATTTTCGGAAATTGTTTGGGGTAAACGGATGATTTTCAGGCGAAATATAGCTGATAAAATGAATTTTTATAAATTAATAAATCAGTAATTAATTCCAGAAATATTTTTATAAAAATATACATATTTTAATTGATAAGTGGTTAAATTTTCATAATTTAATGATTAACGGTTAATTAATTATGCTAATTTGAATATTAAACAAATTATGTTTTTATAAAAACCAGCAAGTTCGCGACTAGCGAACCTGCGGGAATATCAAAACACCAAGAGTGGTAAAAAAATGATATTTTTGGACTAATTAAGTGAAAATAAACTTTTCTATGAGAAACCTGGACAATCCGGGTGGATTGTGCTCGTTTCTTCTCAAATCAAACTGAATAAACGGAAACGGGCCCCGTGGCTAATCCGGGACCCTAATATGTGATCCTTCTTTATAACTTAATCATTTTGTTAACCAATACATTTACCAAAGCTTATTTTCCCATAACTGTTTTCTGAACGTGTAAACGAACAACTTGGCCCAGCTGGGAAAACGGGAATCTGAGCCAAGTTCGGTTTTTAAGTATTAGTCATTGAACAACATCACAACCTAAGCCTATTGCCACTTTCTGGGCGTTCCAGCCACACCCAGATTAGTTATACAGCCCAGTTTAGTATTGAGATTATAATAATATTAAAATATTAACATTATTATAATATTGATTATAGGAACTACTGATAGCAGATCGAACAAACCACGAGCTGATACGTTACTGAATATCTACTAAACCGTGAGTTTCATGACCCCACTTTTAAACTGTTTTATGAACTTTTGGGGTGAAAAGCATGTTTGATTACATACACATACCTGAAACATGGATTGATGTGAATTATCTAAGTGCTAACACACAAAAGTCCTACGATCACAGTGATTAACTTCGAGCCGGTGGCTTGTGAGTAGTACTATTGGTTTGACAAACCCAAACGGAATCGGCCTGGTTGCCGTGTCACATAGCGTCGTTTGCACATGACCATATTTATACAACAGGCTATGTAGTGTTAGACATAGCTACCGGGGCATGTTGTGGGCGGAAAGGGGCCACAGTGGTTGATTGAGCGTGGGAAATGGATGCACGCAGCACATACAGTCAAGGCTTCACTGTAGCTTAGCATAATTACATCATTTACATAAATACATACTTATTTCATGATTACAAGTGTTGACTTGTGAATACTCATTACTGTTTTCTTGAAACTCGTGAAACTCACCAACTCTAGTAGTTGGCCCGTTTTAAACTGCTTTTCAGGTAAACCTAAATCGGAGTAATTTGGTGATCTGTTACTTGCATGAAATGTGTGGTTGATGCTATGTGAATAGAAGCAAGGGCGTTAGTAGTAAGGACGTATAGTTAACGAACTAGTTTTGTTTGTATCACCTATACTGTAAAACAATGATAGAACAAAGAAATGTAATATATTGTAAATTAGTTTGTAATGTTTCTTTATAAACAATGTGTTGATACCAGAGGTGTCTGTTACATTCCCGTTTAACGCTTCCGCATTGTGCTAGCCGGGGTGTGACAAAACTGGTCAAGCCTTTGCAACTAGTGTACATGTTACTTCTGCTACTCCATAATATAGTAGTAGTTACTTAGGCACCATTCCTGTATCTCAAGCATCTAACACACAAGACCCTGATGTGTTACAGTGCAACATTGCTGTAAATTTGAAGAAAACTGGGTGTCTAACCACTGAAACTGTCAAGGAACATATGACATTTCTCAGCAAAAGGCTGCTACTGCACAAATGGATGAGGGGTTCAACTGGAACTCGGTATTTCAAGCAAATGTAGCTGAAGTTGTTGTTGAATGTGAAAAGGTTGATATAAGAGAAGAAGTCAAGCAGGTTGTGGATATGATTGTGAAAGAGTTGGTGGATGATGATAAGAAGGTTGACAAAGTTGATCAAGAGGTTGATCAGGATGATTCTGATGACAACCTTCCAAGAACCTATGACAGAATTCATACGGCTCCTTCTGATTATCTTACCTCATTATTTCCACCTGATATAATTGAAAGTTTTGCAGGTTGGTTTAATGGCGAGGAAGTTGCACACGGTAAGATAGATTTTGGTGAGGAAGATATTGAGGATAAATTAGAAGTAAGGAATCAAGTGAGAATGAAGATTTAAAGGGAAAGTTGGTTGATTAAACTGTCGAAGACATGACTGATGAAGATTCAGAAATTTCAAATGAGGAACCAACCGATTAAGCATTCATGACAAATGAGGTAATTCTAAACTAAATATTATGTGAAAAATGCAAATTGCGTTGTGATGAATGTGACTTTAAAACTCTTGAAAATAAAGAGTTGAAAAGGCACTATGACAAAGCATTGTTTGATATGAATGTTGTTAATGAGGCATATTTGAAACTTCAAACGTGTGAAAAGAATTTATGGGAAAGGATTTTACAAGATCAAAAAAGCATTTCAATGTTAAAACACACGGTTGAAGACAAACAAATTGCTATCAACAGACACATAGACGAAAAAGCAGCACTCAAACTTGAGCTTCAAACACTCAAGAATGAGACTGAAAGAGTTAATTTGAAATTAGTAATCTATACTGCATTGTCATACGTTCTGGATCACATTATTCCTAAAAATTTATCAGTACATAAGGATAATGAGACTGAGAACATAAAAGAGGATTATCATGCTATGCTTCCACCTATGTGGAATGCTTATATTCCAATGAAACCATAAGGTTTCAAAAACACACTAAATATGGAACTCAACACTCCACTTCATGATAACTCAAAGTCTGCTGATGATGATTGTGTTAAATCTGAGAAGAATGAGAGTTCTGGATGTGATATGTCAACTGGTGTAAAAGTGGCAGAATCAGTGCTAACCGAGGAAATTGGGTTGGGAAAAGAAAAGGAAGTTGTAAATTCAAAAATATTTGCAAAAACAAGTTTTTATGACAAACAATCTCATCGATTTAAACCACTTCAAGAGAAAAAGGTTGTGTTTGTGCATGATAAGACATCTGAATCTGAAAAAGAAGCTATCTTAGAAATCAATCGAATAAAGAGTTTTATCGGTTGAAAGCAGAACGTGATCAGATTGAAACTACATCTCAAATCAATAAGTTCATTGATAGGAGATGTTGTTTTAATTGCAATGAGGTTGGACACGTGTTTTACGCTTGTCCCAATCGATATAAACATGATAACATTCCGTCTCAAAAGACTGAGCAAGAAAGCTGGTCTAGGTTTTGTGTGTGAGAAGAAACCAGTGAGTGTACCTAAAAATTTTAATCTTAAAACAAGATGAGTTAGTTAAAATTGATGTTGAAAAAGTTGTTAAAACTGATGTTTTAAAATTAAAAGTTTCATAAACAATTAAAACATCTTTTTATAACAAAAGACAAGCCGCAAGTCAAAACTGGGTGGTAAAAACTGTTGATAAACCACCAGAGGTTGTTGAGAAAGTAATAGCTGAATCTGAGTCACAAGTGACAAGTGAAGATTCAATAACTGGTGATTCAGATTATGATGATGTTAGATTGTTATACAAAAACTTCAAACAACCCAAGACCAAGAAGGCTTGGGTTTCCTTATTTCACTAAAACTGTTAACTGTATGTGAAGGGGCTTTCAAGATCCCATGATTCTCGTTGGATAATGGATAGTGGAGCCTCTAGACACATGACGGGTACTCTCCATCTTCTTAAAGACGTCAAATCTATTCGTGGAGGGTATGTCGGTTTTTGCTGAAAACCAAGGAGGACAAATAGTTGGTGAAGGCACATTTACAAATGGAAAGGATACATTCGAGAACGTCAACTACATTTCAGAATTGGAGAATAATTTGCTCAGCATATCACAAATTTGTGATAAACAATTCTCTACACATTTCACTGACCGAGAATGTTTGATTTTGAAACCGGGTTTCAAAATACCTGAAGAGTGGATCATTATGCGCGCTCCTCGAGAGAATGATCTTTATGTCAGGAACATGAGCACTACATCAACGTCTTCGGGGTCTGCTCAATGTTTCATCTCAAGAGAATCTGAACGGGAATAAGTTTTATGGCATTAAAGGATGGGACATATAAGTGTGAGGAAGATAAACCATCAGGTTCACAAGAACTTGGTAGAGGGAGTGAATTTAAGAAATTTTCAATTAAGCGAAGAGTGTTTGGACTGTAAATAAGGAAAGCTAACAAGTAAACCTCATCTGAAGAAAATTGTTAGAACTATCAACCTACCATTCGAACGTCTCCTTATGGATCTATTTGGTTTAGTGAATGTTAAAAGTATCAAAGGAGAGCTATATTGTCTTGTGGTTACCGATGACTATTCGAGATTTTCATGGGTAATGTTCTTGGAATCAAATGATGAGACATATAATTCCTTAATGATCTTATTCAAGAAGCTAGAGAATTTGTATAATCTACCGATCCGACGAATAAGAAGTGACAATGGGACGGAATTCAAGAACAACAAGATGCTAGAATACTGTAATGACGGGGGGATTCTTCATGAATTCAGCGCACCGTACACTCCACAGCAAAATGGGGTAGCTGAACGAAAGAATCGAACATTGACTGAAACGGCTCAAACTATGCATTTTGATGCAAAGTTACCAGTGAATTTTTGGTCAGAAGCAGTGGCGCCATCTTGTTATACTCTCAACCTGGTGCTTACAGTCATGAAATTTGGCAAGACATGTTTTGAGCTACTTAATCATCGAAAACCTAATTTGATATGGCTTGAACCGTTTGGATCAACGTGTACTCTTCTTGAACCAAATGGCAAATTTGGTCCCAAATCTATCGAAGGTTTCTTCATAGGGTATGCTAGTCCACTCAGACGTGTCTACATTCCTAGCCTCTACAAGATTGTCCAAGTCCAAAATGTCGATTGTCAAAGATACACTCCTATCAGTCAACGACCAGGGGATTCTAGGTTGTTTGATTTTGAAAGCCTTTGGGAGAGTTTCAAACTCCTTAAGGAAGTTCTTTCTGATGTGACTCTGACGATGCTATCTCAACAGCATTTATCAGAAGACAATGTACCGACGCCTGAAGATCCTATGTCTGTTCCTCAAGATATACCTGATCATGTTCAATCCGATGACATGGCAGAACCTGATCCTGTTTTTAATGATGATGGTGAATCAGATGAGGAGATTATTGAAGCTATTTCTCATTCCACTATTGCTACTGAAGCGTGTGAGAACAATTTCCAATCTGAAGTGTCAGTATCTACTGAGGTGATGCCGAGAACTTTATCCTACCACCCCGAGGATAATATAATAGGAGATCTGAATGCTGGGGTGCAAACAAGACGTCAAATCGATCAGAACCTCCAGTGTTTTTACTCTAATGTTTCTCCTTTGCAAAATCAATACTCATTTAAATGTTTTATTTCTTAGGTTGAGCCGAAAACGTATAAAAAGGCCCTAACAGAAGAAAGCTGGGTGAATGCCATGCAAGAGGAGCTTATGCAGTTTGAGAAGCTTGGGGTCTGGAAATTGGTTGACTTACCTGATGATAAGAAATAAATTAACACCAAATGGGTGTTCAAGGGTAAACGGGATGAAAATGGTATTATTGTCAGAAACAACGCAAGACTTGTTGTGTTGGGATTTAATCAGAGGGAAGCTATTCAGATCTTTCTGGCATTTGCTTCTTGGAAGGGTTTCAAAGTTTATCAGTTGGATGTGAAGTCAGCATTCCTTAACGGGAAGATTAGTGAAGAAGTCTATGTGGGACAACCAACGGGGTTTGTCGATCCGATCCACTAAGACAAAGTGTGAAGATCAAAGACCTAGCAACATCCAAGGGGGAGTTTGTTAGAGTATAATGGTCTTAGATGTATTAGATATGATTTTATAGGTCTTAAAATGTAAAATTTATGTTTTGTATGTTGAAGATAGTGCGTAAGTCAACAAGACCGCATAAGTTATGCGGAGTACAACTTATACACCGTATAACATATACGGGCTTGGTGAGTTTCATGTTGTTTCCTATAAATAGGGGACTTATGCGTTATTGGGTAGACTTTTGGTCATTGCTAGAGTGAGAGGGTAGAGAGAGAAAATTTCCTATGTGTCATATCTTGTATCTTTGAAGTTATCAAAGAAATACATGCTTAACATTTACTTGTTGTGTTCAATCTCAATGGATTCTGCACTTTGGGACACAAGCTGTAACAACTAGAGATACTAATTGTTGTCTACAACAGCAAATCATCACCTTTCATGAAACTCTAAGCCTTGTCGTCTAAACTTACCGACGACTGCGAGCCCTTGACTGTCACTACAGAAGTATTCCTATTCTGATTAATTCTTATAAGAAAACCATATTGATTTAAAACCTTTCTAGAGACTCATGGCCGGACCTTCAAGTTTGTCTTGTGCGTGAAAATTGAAGAATGCCTCGTAAACTAACACCCTATTCCTTATGCTCTAATGATGAATTCTCTGTTGACTCTACTGCTCTTCCCCTGTGGTCAACCCTTTGCCTAACTTGATTTATGGAATATCATAGCAAACTCTACGATCAGATTTTCAACAATATAATCCCATTGTATCAACTCCTTCAACTTCGCGTTGACTGACCTTTACCGTATGTACACAATTCCGTATAATCGATCAAACTAATGCAACGGCGTTACCTATGATGAACACATAAGCGCTCTTTCATTTTGTTTTACCTTTTTCTTTCCTTGGTATGGAACCTTGAGTTGAACCTTCTTCATACAATAAATTATCTCTAAACTTGAAGCACTCTATATCACTCATCTGAGGACTAGATCCATCACGCAATTCACGAAATTAGCCGGCGTAGGGCTCTCCATTTGCGAAACCCTCCTTTGTAAAATCAACCAAAAATGTTAAATCTGTAATTCACGAAGTTCAAGAAATTGGTTAGGAAGGGGATTACTTTTATAAGATACATTATGGCATACCCTAGACAAAGCACCTAAGCTCAATCCTTCGGTCTAAAGTTGAGGAAAGTATTCGGATTACCCTATTCTCTCTTCGGTTACAGTTGGCGTTGGGAAAGTAATGATTGGTGATAGGAACCACTTGCAATGTGCTATTGGTGTGGTGGGTTAGCTGTGGTACATCCTATATATTAACACTAACAGTGTGCTAACATTGGGCACTAAAGCCAGATCATTTACCGATCTAATCCCTTAAGCATAACCACTTCCGCTTTAACCTTGCAGAATCGGTACTCACACCAAAGACCATGAATCTCAAATTTCATAAAGCATCACCAGAATCATTCATGAAAGACATTTTTCAACTCTTTATATTTTCATACATTCTGACACCTATATCATTAATAAACTACAGTTATATTTTCAAATTTACATAATCAAAATTACTAGACGAAATTTCTTTCAACAGGGGGATGATGTGACAACCGAAAAATTTTTGTTAAACGTTTGCAACACTTCTGAAACAATTGCTACAATAACCAATAGATAGGATGCCTACTTAATTCATTTTGATCTTTCAATGGACAAAAAGTTTACTGAATTCTTGTAACACCCCGTAACCGCAGCGGAAACGTAAACGGGATGCAACAGACACCTCTGATATCAACCACATTGTTTATAAAGAAAACTGAATGCATTAATATACTTCAAATTACATTATCTCATGTTTCATTACCATCTAGGTGATACACACATCATACAATACGATACATAATTCTATTTAATATAATGTATCATAACATCCTGCACACAAATCTTACACACATCAAGCACTTAGAACGTACGCAATCACTTCATCTTAATCGTACCTGAAAAGCATGTGAGAAACCATGATGAATCAATATCATAATATAATATTATCGATGTAATTATGCTGAGCCCACAAGTGAAAACCTCTGACTATCCACACACATCCCGTGGCATACTCCGCCCATGGACCTGCCCCAAACAGCTATGTCTAACATTACATAGCAAAATAAATAACAACAAAATAGACATGTGCAACTGGCTGGGAAACATCAGCAAATCTATGCCGGACCAGTTGGGTTTGTCAGACCAATAGTACTATTCACACTCTACCGGCTTTCAGCTAATCACTCGTGTTGCGGGGCCTTACAATGTTAGCAACTCAGACAATTACCATCTTAGTACATTTCCGTACGATTCTCGTACAATAAAATATATATAAATTCACGCAAATCCATGCGTTCAGTATGTACTTAAACATTTCAGTAGTAACATGCTTCCGCCCCGAGAAAATATTTAAAAACAATTCAGAAAAAGGGGCTCGTGAAACTCACCTTAGCACATGCAAGCAGGTAACAACAGTCATTATCAGTTATCACGTCCAATCTGTAATATGATCCCTACGATCGTTACTATACAATCACTATTAATATAGCTTTAACCGTGTTAACCGGTACATCTGGGGACACTGTTAACCCAGTACTGTACCCGTTCCGGGGGCAATGTTAACCCAGAAACACTTCTAGGGACATCTGGGGACACTGTTAACCCAGTACTGTACCCATTCCGGGGGCAATGTTAACCCAGAAACACTTCTAGGGACATCTAGGGACACTGTTAACCCAGTACTGTACCCATTCCGGGGGCAATGTTAACCCAGAAACACTTCTCCGGACTCAGATTGTGATATCGTTTAGAGTTCAATAGTCAAAATTACTATTAGTTTGTTTTCCCCGTTTTGCGTGCCTAGCACGGTTATCCGTTTTTTTTTTACGTTTCAAAAATGAGTTTGGTCACACACGACCCGAAAATAGTGGTTGACTGATAATTTAATTAAAGTTGTGAAATTTGAGCTCGGTTTAGACGCCCCGATTGGCCGCAGGACCCGTTTCACTCTTTAGTGCACCGGAAACTGTTTTATCGGATAAAATTACCCAAATCATCCGAATTATTTTCGGATGATTTATTTTTACTTGTTTAACTCAGTTATATGAAAATAGTTCATTTTTAGGGTTTTTATACACCGGTCAGCTCGTTTAGGCGAACTTTACCGGTTTACGCGTTTTAAACTTTAAAAGTTTGTTTTTGCACAAATAATTATCCGTTTAATCTCGGATCTTGAAATTTTGCACAAATCACTTTTTGACAGTGGGGAATTTTATAAAAATATTTCCAGAATTTGTTTTTATATTTAAAATTTATTTATCTATTTTTAAACACCATTTAAACACTAAATATGTCGTAAATATCAAACGACCTTAGAAAAATCCCAAATTTTTCCTGGATGACTCCTGCCATCCACATAGTCCCCTGTAATTTTTCCAGAACCAAAATCCTTTTTTACATGCCATTTTCACTAAAACCGAGCTAGAAAACCCTAGAACTCGTTTTAACCGAAAAGCCTACTTAGACTTCTCCAACGGACCTAAAATTTTGTGTGTGATTTTTACATGTTATAAAAAGCTTTTCTGGAATTTTCCAGAATTTTTCATGATATTTAACTATTTTTCACCATTTTTAGCCAAAACCGAGCATTAAATTCACCAAATATTCATCCTTTGTCCAAAAATTACCAAAATTTCACAGATCTCATATTTTCATGTGTAGATAATCTCTGTGAAATTTCGTAGCCTAACTCTAAATGTACCACAATCTGTCCAAAACACTCATAACCGAACATAAACCGAATATACCTTTTGTTTTCCGCCGCTACAAGCTACACACTCGTCTTTCCGCCTTATCTACCACTAAATACAGAACCTACATCCAACATACCACAATACCAAGCAAGTTACACTCACAATCAAGCCTCTTACACTATAGTTTCGGTTATTGTTTCAAAACTAAAGTTTAAACCGTAAAAATTCGTTTTTGGTTCGTTTAACTCCTTTCTTGGACCAAGATCCCTTGTATAACCCGTATACATCACTTGATCATGCAAGAATCGGTTTTCATCTTTGAAACCTCATTTTCTTGCAAATAAACTCAAGAAACGAAGATGAAAACGTAAATAACTCGATCTTTACCTTGTTTTTCTTGCTCCAAATCTCGGTTTTTAGTTCATGAAGTGGAGAGAATTGATGGATGTTGCAATGGTTTGATGAAAAAAAGAAATGGGAGGCTAGGGGAATAACCCCCAATCCGATCGGAATACATAAGGGAGGTGGGGTGGGACCCACTTCTCCAATTCTAGCCACTCATTTGGATTTCTGAAATCCGGATAATGTTTTGGATAATCTGGTTCAGTTCGTTTTTCGATTAAATGTTTAATTCGGCTTAAAACAAGGCTAAAACGGTCGTTTTCGGCTTAAAAATGAAATTTATGTAAAACCGATTTAAAAACTTAAACCATGACATTTATTAACTTAAAACATCATATTATTAATAATTGCGCATCTTTTTCGGCTTGATCGATCGTCTCTTGCTTGGTTTGGTATTAAAGGTTTGTTTAACGTACCGACGTACCATTAAATCGAAAATTCTTTTTCTGTGCCGTACTTTACTTATCCCGAAGCATTAATGCTTCGTAAAATCACTAAATATTATAGATATCTTCTATAATTGAACCCTCGATTCGTTCGGGTTTCAATAACTATCGATCGATTAATCGCATATTCAATACGATGAATTATATATTCACGTACAATCAATACAGTGAACCATGTATTCTCGTATAATTACTATGGTAATTCATGTACCCGACATTAAATCTAACGTAACTATTGTCTACCGGTTAGGGTATACCTGGTTTCGTCGGAATCGTTACATTCTCCCCCCGTTAAGAAATCTCGTCCTCGAAATTTTACACGCCCACTATCCCCTTACGAGAGAAAGGTGGGGGTTTCTCCCTTCAGAATTCACCCTCGCGTTACCAGGTATAATCTGGTCCTCGCTGTGAATTCCACTTAATCTTAATCAATAAAGCTTGGTGTGTCCAAACTGTTTAGTTTTCCCGTCTACTATCTCTACGGAATTATTTATGATATCAAGCATGTCTTCTATGAGTACCTCCATTACTAGTACTTTCGTTGCCTCAACGCTTAGGTACTTTTCAATCCGTATACATGGCAAGACGTCATGTATAGTACTTAGCCCCTGGAGTACTTTAATCGATAAACTAAATGACCAATCGTGGAGATAGTCTCATGAGGTCCAATATCTTAAAGAGCTATTTTCGGTTTTGCCAAACCTCATATCACCTCTCTAAGGTGATGCCTTAAAAATGCCTTGTCACCTCTTTCCAGTGACAATGGTTTCCTATGAATGTTGGCATAAATCCTTTGCCAATCTCGCGCTGGTTTCAACTTATCTTAAATATTATAAATCCGATTGGTTGTTTCTCGAATCAATTCAAATCTTATGGCTTGATTGACGCCCATTTTCAATTTAACAAATTGGTGATAATTACTTCATCCATAGAAAGCTTCAAGCTCTCGATGCTTCCTTCCCCGCCTTCCAATAATGGAAGTAGGATGACTATTTCAATCTGAGATAATTGAAAATGGTACTCCACGACGAAATACCATTTCACCATCATGAATTTGGGCGAGAATTCATTGTGGTAATCGCCATGGATTGGGATGAAATGCGAGGATTGGTTAATCGATCCGCGATTACCCAATTTACATCATGCCTTTGATATATCTTGGGAATTTGCGTCCCGAAATCCATTGTAATTTATTCCCACTATCATTGGCGAATTTTCTGTCGTTGTGGCGTTCCCTAGGGTTTTCGGTGTGTAGCCTTATCTCTTGCATAACTTAAATATTCACCAACATACATAACCATATCTTTCTCCAAACTCGGCCATTAATAAAATCCTTTCAGATATTCGTATCATCAATAGTCTAATCCGATCCTTTCTACTTAATCATCGGCTACTATGTTAGCCTTGCCGGGGTGATAACGGATGTCACAGTCATAATCGCTTAACAATTCGACCCATCTTCGTTGCCTCATATTCAGTTCTTTCTGATCGAATATGTGTTGCAAACTTTTATGATCGGTGAAGATGGTGCACTACGTACCGTATAGATAATGTCTCCAGATTTTAAGTGCGAAGATAACCGCTCCCAGTTCTACGTCGTTTGTAGTGTAATTTTTTTCCTCGTGTACTTTTAACTGTCGGGAAGCATAGGCTATAACCTTATTATTCTGCATCAACACGCATCCTAACCCTCTACGCGATGCGTCACAATACGCGACAAAACCATCGTCTCCATCGGGGAGACTTAGAATCGGCGCTTGGCACAATTTTTGCTTTAACGTTTGAAACGCCGTTTCCTGTTCTTCTCCCCATTCATACTTTCGATCCTTTTGGGTCAGGAGAGTTAAAGGTTGGGCGATACTGGAAAAGTTCTCTATAAATCGATGATAATATCCAGCTAAGCCTAAGAATTGGCGGGTTTCCTTTGGCGATTTAGGCATTTGCCAAATCTTAATTGCTTCAACCTTACTCGGATCAACGTGTATTCCTTGATGGTTTACAACGTGACCGCGGAATTGCACTTCTTGTAACCAAAAGTTACACTTGGAGAATTTTGCATACAACTTCTCCTGATTCAGAAGCTCTAAAATTATTCTTAAGTGTTGCTCGTGCTCTTCTTTACTTTTCGAGTAGATCAAAATATCGTCAATAAACACGATGACGAAGTTGTCGAGGTAGGGTTTACAGACTTAATTCATGAGGTCCATGAACACTGCCGGCGCATTTGTTAGTCCGAAAGGCATAACTAAGAACTCGTAATGGCCGTAGCGAGTCCGGAATGCGGTTTTTGGGATATCTTCTTCCTGAATTCTAACCTGATGGTATCCCGATCTAAGATCGATTTTTTTTTAGAAATAGCTCGCACCTTGCAGCTGGTCAAACAGGTCATCAATTCGGGGAAGAGGGTACCTATTTTTGATTGTTAACTTGTTCAACTCCCTGTAATCAATGCACATTCTAAGGCTCCCGTCCTTCTTTTTCACGAATAATACAGGTGCACCCCATGGGGAATGACTAGGACGTATAAATCCTTTATCCAACAATTCTTGCAACTGATTGGATAATTCTTGCATCTCGGACGGTGCAAGTCGGTAGGGTGCTTTAGCAACAGGGCCAGCTTGAGGTATTAAATCGATTCTGAATTCGACCTGTCGGGTTGGCGGTAATCCAGGAAGTTCTCCTGGGAAAACTTGTGGAAATTCGTATACCACCGGGGTATCATCCACCCGTTTCTCCTCAGAATCTGTGGCCGTCAAGCTCGCTAGATACGCCACGCATCCCTGGCGTAAATATTTTAACACCTTGAGGTGGAATATAAATGGTATCATTGTGTCCGACTTCTCTCCTTGCACTAACACCTCTTCGTCATCCGACACCCGGATCTTGACGATTTTCTTTTCACAGTTTATTTCCACTTTGTTACGTGCTAACCAATCCATTCCCACTATCACGTCAAAACTACCTAATTCTACCGGTAATAAGTCAATCAGGTAGGATTGATCGTTCAGAATAAAAGGGCAATTCCGAACTATCTGATTAACTATCATGGTTTTACCGTTAGCGACTTCTACGGTATAAGGTTCTATGGTTTCACTAATCGGTATCTTTCCAAATGGTAGGAGGTTAACAGGAACTAACTTCTATCGGCGACCGTAAAAAAATCACTGAAGCCTATTGATTTAAAACTACAACATACTTAATACCACCTTTGGATCATGACGTGCTTTATTCGAATTACTCACAAAAGCACGGCTCCTTGCTTGATCAGAGGTTGATGCTTGTCATGGGGTTCGTCTTCCAACGACACCTTGGTTCAACTTTGGGCAATTTCTCTTGAAACGTTTTGTACTGCCACATTCATAGCAAGTACAACTGTTTGGCATAATTTGATTTCTTTGGATGGATTGTTATTAAAGCTGTTGGGTTCGGAGTGGTTGTACACGAATGCGTTGGGGTTGCCGGTTCACATGGCTTTAATTGGTTCTACAATTGGAGCATTACGTCCATCTTTACCACACCTGTGGCCTACTATCACTCGACATTCTTCTTTCTGCCGATAACCATATTTTCCACATTTAGGGAAGGACCCTTCATGCTGTTCATGTTTTCACACCAGAACTAGTCTTAGTATAATTCTGGGTTGTAGGACATACCTACTTATTCAAAAGCCTATCTTGCACTATACCTTAATCATTTCTCTTCTTTAACACTCGACGTCTCACCTAACGTCCTTCCAGTCCGCTTCCCATAGAGTCAAATATATCAATGCCGGCTTGTGACACAACCCTTCCAAAGGTTGTATATTTTACAGGATTGACTATACTCCTTATCGATGGTGTTAGTCCCCAATATAGCGCTCACTTCGCTTAGTTTCAGGAGTAATTAGCCATGTTACCAGACATGACAATTCCTTCAAACGATTAGCGTGTTCTAAGTGATCAGCACACAACATTTCTATCTTCCATAGCTAATATTCCAATCTCTGAACTTAATTACTCGAATAAAAGTGCTCTAGCCCAAGAATTTTAAATTCCGACCATATCATCTGAGTAATAATTTTCTAACTATAATTTTGTACCATCGTGTTCCATCACGATACAACATAATCTACCAACATATCTGTAGCATATTTCACTACACAATGTTCTAGACTCTTACCAATATCCTTAACCATTTCGATCTTTTCTATCCAATCGCTAATCTATTCCTCCCTTTACCATCAGTAAACTATTAATAATTTCCTTAACACAACCAACAAACATATCCTTCATACCGGATCTAATTCATTACGACTACTATTCCTGTTTAGTTTATAACTAATACTTGTAGTCATAATAGTATTCGGTGGGACGTTATCACTCTTAGTAATAACTCTAAGAATTGAAATATTCATATTCATGTGATTGCTCGATCTGTAATTCTGCGATCACATTTGCATCAACACTAGCAGTGATCTGTGATACGACATTCGGTATCATCATCTGCTATCTTTGAGTAATCAACTGAATCATTTCAATCTCCATCATTGGAGTTACTCTTTTTATGTCATTCTGCCGTACCCATCCCGTACGCAGTAATCAATACTAATCTCACTGTATAACTCGTTACCAGCTCAATCATAACAGCAGGTACACATACACACCAAATATTATCATACATATTACACATACCAGTATCTAGTATATATGTCCCACAAATATAATAACATATGGACTTAACCTGACGTCGGTTAACGTTTAAATATGTTTCATAACCCTTGTCACCAACTGACATATAGATCTTTCTCAACAAAGATTAATGTTTAATATGCTTGATTTCAATATCCTTCTGCATGTCAGCATAACCGATACATGCTCACCGTGCGCACCAAACGATTACGTACCACGGAGTTATAATATCCGTGTCTATTGGTATATCCGGCATACACGGTATACCACCTACGAACGAACAACCAACTATGCTATAATGATTCCAACACCTCTTTGTGTATGGGTAATCATTCTATTCGAGTATACATGGGTATAGACATCTAGCGGATGTAAGGATAACATAGGGAGTTGCAAGGTTCAAGGTAATCGTGCAACCCATGTTGCCTTCAAATATTATCAATTACTATTATGGGAAACTCTATCACTTGCTCAGTCAATGTCCTCAGGCGTTCTAGGTTCGCTAAAATCGGAAATTCTCGATCTGGAGGTGGTATGTCTCATATGTTTGAGAGTGAGAAATACACATATATATTTCTGTATATTATTTTTATCTGCTCATTTATTATCAAATTTATTATTATTATTATTTATTTTTTTAACGGAATAAGAATGGGTTCAAGTACAGGTCCGTCCGTACGTGAGGGTCGGCGGTTCGGGTGAACATAGGGGGTTATTAAAATATACGGTACCGGTATTGGTATGGTAAGGGATTTATTAATTTTGGTTGGGAGTGACGGTTACTAGATATTTCTGGTTAATGTCAAACGGGAGATCTAATTTGGTACCATCATAACTATGGCCCGATAAGTCAGACTTATCATCAACCGATGCTCTAGAAATTTTCAGCATCCTCAGTACTTTTATTATTTCATCCCCCGGTTCCTTATCCGGGTCCTATTTCTCAATACATGTACCCACAAGATATGTACATATATATATATACACATTAACACGTATAAATAATATTATATACTTTACACATATGTTGCCATTTTTACCTATTAATGTACCCCGTGACTTCCTCTGAATTCCCTCGTGCGGACAAGTCTGTTATTATGTTCCGGACCATAATAACTCACTTGTCCATCCAAGTTCATCCTGATCTCGTCACTATATATTATTAGTTGATATTCAGATCCTATAATACTTGAGCTACTGGTTATATTTTAGGTATCTTTTAAAGACATCCTAAGTCTTTATAACCAATGGCTCTGATACCAACTTCTGTAACACCCCGTAACCGCAGTGGAAACGTAAACGGGATGCAACAGACACCTCTGATATCAACCACATTGTTTATAAAGAAAACTAAATGCATTAATATACTTCAAATTACATTATCTCATGTTTCATTACCATCTAGGTGATACACACATCATACAATACGATACATAATTCTATTTAATATAATGTATCATAACATCCTACACACAAATCTTACACACATCAAGCACTTAGAACGTAAGCAATCACTTCATCTTAATCGTACCTGAAAAGCATGTGAGAAAACGGGTCAACTACGAATAGTTGGTGAGTTTCACAATTTGAGTAAACCATGATGAATCAATATCATAATATAATATTATCGATGTAATTATGCTGAGCCCACAAGTGAAACCTCTGACTATCCACACACACCCCGTGGCATACTCCTCCCACGGACCTGCCCCAAACCGCTATGTCTAACATTACATAGCAAAATAAATAACAACAAAATAGACATGTGCAACTGGCTGGGAAACATCAGCAAATCCATGCCGGACCAGTTGGGTTTGTCAGACCAATAGTACTATTCACACTCTACCGGCTTTCAGCTAATCACTCGTGTTGCGGGGCCTTACAATGTTAGCAACTCAGACAATTACCATCTTAGTACATTTCCGTACGATTCCCGTACAATAAAATATATATAAATCCACGCAAATCCATGCGTTCAGTATGTACTTAAACATTTCAGTAGTAACATGCTTCCGCCCCGAGAAAATATTTAAAAACAATTCAGAAAAAGGGGCTCGTGAAACTCACCTTAGCACATGCAAGCAGGTAACAACAGTCATTATCAGTTAACATGTCCAATCTGTAATATGATCCCTACGATCGTTACTATACAATCACTATTAATATAGCTTTAACCGTGTTAACCGGTACATCTGGGGACACTGTTAACCCAGTACTGTACCCGTTCCGGGGGCAATGTTAACCCAGAAACACTTCTAGGGACATCTGGGGACACTGTTAACCCAGTACTGTACCCATTCCGGGGGCAATGTTAACCCATAAACACTTCTAGGGACATCTGGGGACACTGTTAACCCAGTACTGTACCCGTTCCGGGGGCAATGTTAACCCAGAAACACTTCTCCGGACTTAGATTGTGATATCGTTTAGAGTTCAATAGTCAAAATTACTATTAGTTTGTTTTCCCCGTTTTGCGTGCCTAGCACGGTTATCCGTTTTTTTTTTACGTTTCAAAAATGAGTTTGGTCACACACGACCCGAAAATAGTGGTTGACTGATAATTTAATTAAAGTAGTGAAATTTGAGCTCGGTTTAGACGCCCCGATTGGCCGCGGGACCCGTTTCCGTCTTTAGTGCACCGGAAACTGTTTTATCGGATAAAATTACCCAAATCATCCGAATTATTTTCAGATGATTTATTTTTACTTGTTTAACTCAGTTATATGAAAATAGTTCATTTTTAGGGTTTTTATACACCGGTCAGCTCGTTTAGGCGAACTTTACCGGTTTACGCGTTTTAAACTTTAAAAGTTTGTTTTTGCACAAATAATTATCCGTTCAATCTCGGATCTTGAAATTTTGCACAAATCACTTTTTGACAGTGGGGAATTTTATAAAAATATTTCCAGAATTAATTTTTATATTTAAAATTTATTTATCTATTTTTAAACACCATTTAAACACTAAATATGTCGTAAATACCAAACGACCTTAGAAAAATCCCAAATTTTTCCTGGATGACCCCTGCCATCCACATAGTCCCCTGTAATATTTCCAGAACCAAAATCTCTTTTTACATGCCATTTTCACTAAAACCGAGCTAGAAAACCCTAGAACTTGTTTAATCGAAAAGCCTACTTAGACTTCTCCAACTGACCTAAAATTTTGTGTGTGACTTTTACATGTTATAAAAAGCTTATCTGCAATTTTCCAGAATTTTTCATGATATTTAACTATTTTTCACCATTTTTAGCCAAAACCAAGCATTAAATTCACCAAATATTCATCCTTTGTCCAAAAATTACCAATATTTCACAGATCTCATATTTTCATGTGTAGATCATCTCTGTGAAATTTCGTAGCCAAACTCTAAACATACCACAATCTGTCCAAAACACTCATAACCGAACATAAACCGAATATACCTTTGGTTTTCCGCCACTACAAGCTACACACTCGTCTTTCCGCCTTATCTACCACTAAATACAGAACCTACAACCAACATACCACAATACCAAGCAAGTTACACTCACAATCAAGCCTCTTACACTACAGTTTCGGTTATTGTTTCAAAACTAAAGTTTAAACCGTAAAAATTCGTTTTTGGTTCGTTTAACTCCTTTCTTGGACCAAGATCCCTTGTATAACCCGTATACATCACTTGATCATGAAAGAATCGGTTTTCATCTTTGAAACCTCATTTTCTTGCAAATAAACTCAAGAAACGAAGATGAAAACTTAAATAACTCGATCTTTACCTTGTTTTTCTTGCTCCAAATCTCGGTTTTTAGTTCATGAAGTGGAGAGAATTGATGGATGTTGCAATGGTTTGATGAAAAAAAGAAATGGGAGGCTAGGGGAATAACCCCCAATCCGATCGGAATACATAAGGGAGGTGGGGTGGGACCCACTTCTCCAATTCTAGCCACTCATTTGGATTTCTGAAATCCGGATAATGTTTTGGATAATCTGGTTCAGTTCGTTATTCGGTTAAATGTTTAATTCGGCTTAAAACGAGGCTAAAACAGTCGTTTTCCGCTTAAAAATGAAATTTATATAAAACCGATTTAAAAACTTTAAAAACTTAAACCATGATATTTATTAACTTAAAACATCATATTATTAATAATTGCGCATCTTTTTCGGCTTGATCGATCGTCTCTTGCTTGGTTTGGTATTAAAGGTTTCGTTTAACGTACCGACGAACCATTAAATCGAAAATTCTTTTTCTGTTCCGTACTTTACTTATCCCGAAGCATTAATGCTTCGTAAAATCACTAAATATTATAGATATCGTCTATAATTGAACCCTCGATTCGCTCGGGTTTCAATAACTATCGATCGATTAATCACATATTCAGTACGATGAATTATATATTCACGTACAATCAATACAGTGAACCATGTATTCTCGTATAATTACTATGGTAATTCATGTACCCGACATTAAATCTAACGTAACTATTGTCTACCGGTTAGGGTATACCTGGTTTCGTCGGAATCGTTACAATTCTTGCTGCTCATACTTATAGAGTGTGAGTCTGCGTATTTACTTAGCGGCACCTATCAATTTTTGGGACAAAAATTCTCTCAACAAGGGGATAATGTGACACCTCGCTCTTCCATGTTAACACCGTCAACCCAATGTTGTTATATTACACGTCTTGCATAACATTTACACGAGTCAGTAACAAGTCACGCACAAGAGTCCGTCCGTATGCGTTGGTGATAAATGTCAATCCCGTAAACAAATACATGTATGTGCTACGTGATTACTTGCTTTGCGTGTTCATACTTTGATTATTATATAAATATATATATATATATATAAATATTTAAATAAACAAAAAAACACCGTAAAGCGCCCCGAGCCGAGCGTTGGATGTGGCTAAATCCCTAGCGCCGCGCGGGGAATCGCTAGGTCGAGATTTTTGTTTAAAAATTGTTTTCAAAACCTAAATCACTTATAATCAAGTGCAGCCATCAAAAAAAATTTCACACACTTGGGTGATTTTGGTGTTCCTTGGTAGATTAGAGGTGCTAGTGTTCAAAGCTTACACCCGTAAATCAATATACGTAAGCAATTCTCGTTTGATTCTAGTTTCTTGCTTATCTTGTGTTTTGATTGTTGATAGAATCCCTAGAGGTTCATTTCTTTTGAAATATTGTTAATAAATCATGCTCATGATGATATGTGTTTGATATATGATTGATTAGAACCCTAGGTATGTCATTAGCATGATTCTTTATTGAGTTTTATTGAAATCAGCTGTCTGACAGATTCGTACTCGCTTATTGTTTTGATTGTAACTTGATGATAAGCTATGGTATTTAATATATTCTTGGTTCTAGGATATAATTCGTCGAGTCTAGTTTATAGAAATTTATGATTTGTAATTTTTGGAAATACAGAAAATAAGTTTTATGATTTTACAAGATTCCATGTCTAATCTGATTTGGGAAGATGTTTTCTGGTCTAATTTCCCGACATCATAACTTGAGATTGACAAAGCTAAATGGGTTGGTTCCTCTTCTGGACCTTGTTATTAAGAGTTTAGGAGACAAGCCAATTGGCCTTGCATAATTTGGAGAAATGAGTTTAGAGAACCATGAAAATACTTTTTATTGAGCGATTTGCTGAACTGTTTGTACCTATCTGCAATGATTGAATTATTGTGAGCTTTTTATATATGATAAAAGTATAATAAAATTTTTTTGAAAAACCTAATCCATATATTCTACTGTGATAAAGTTTGTAGAATTTATCTTTGAGTTTTACATAGTGAATAAAAATCAGTTTGTACATGCTAAAATATGTCTCGTGTATTGAATGATCATAAGTTAAGCAGTATTATGAATATTTGGTTGCTTTCCCATGAAATGATGTGTGGATACATGTTAAGAATTTTTGGTACGTTTGACATTACTTAATATCACCAACGAGACGTCGGGTCAAGTTTGTGTTTGTGTTTGTGTTTGTGTCCATACATAGTCTTAGAGTCTTGTGTTGTTAAACACATTCTCATAACATAAACACTTGTACTGGGTAACAGTTAACGAGTCAAGTGCATACATTGGTTTGAGAAAAGTCCATTACACGCGTCACCAGGTGATTTCATGCTTTTCCAACTTATTTTCTAGATTGAAAGCATCAAAACTATTTTCATATACTTGCGTCTGGAATTAAAACACAACTATTTTCGTATACTTGTTTTCTGGATTGAAAACACAACTATTTTCGAATACTTGTTTTCTGGATTGAAAACACAAAACATTTGCTTATACTTGTTTTCTGGATTGAAAACACGGACATGCTTACATACTGGTTTTCTGGAGGAAACTCAGCGACTTTCTTTAGATTTATGTAGTTTCTTATATATCACAAGTGTATACTAGATGCCCTCATATCACTTAAAGTCCTTACATACCTTGAACCGTTAGGATAGGATCGCAGGGAAATTTAAGTAGTACTACTAGGTGACAAGCCCCACCTGCTATAACTTGACTAGAGGTCGGACGGGTGTAAATTGTCCTAATATACATCGCTAGTGTTTTGTGATAGACCTGGTAAGAAGGCATGCAGACAGTCAGCTTCGGTTCAAACGTCTAGTACTTATAAATGGGTTAGCTGCCCTGGTATATCTAAAAAGTGCTTAATCCACTATAACACCCCGAATCCCGGGAAACCTACAGTTGGTAATCATATCCAAAATTCATTAAAATTTAAAACCAAGAAAATTCGTTTTGTTTAAAAGAAGTTCAGGGTAAATAATAGCGGAATAATAAGTATTTTTTTCCCAAAACTTAACAAAAGTTTAACCCAGAGCAATACATTTTATTTGAAAACCAGTTCAGTGTATAAAATCAACGGAAAATCATAAGTACTAAAACAAATTCCCCAACCCGGGAATTAGGCCCAAAACCAAGTTTAAATGTATTTAGTAAAAATTAAAAAGAACAATGTTCATTATTGAAACTTTCCGACTAGATATGCCTTCAACCGTCCAAGTAGCCTAGAGCATGTTCAAGCGGTAAGCATCCTCCTCCTAACCTGAAACTCACACTAACATACACACAAAGTCAGCTTGAGCTGAGTGAGTTCAAGTTTTAATAGTTGACATATATATAAATCATTCCAAGTGTTTAAAATATAAAATGGGATATGAACAGTTTGGCTGTAATAAACGATAAGTCGACATACTCATATATACATTTATATAATCACATCCATATGAATAACATCCAAGTAATAACATCAGGGTCAAGCACACGTACAACCCAAACACGTAACATTCCATCCAACGTAGGCAAACACAAAGTAGGCATACATAAACATCCTTAGTCGATAACGACTAAATAACATCGTGAACTATTGGCCATAAAATAATACATATACAATCATACGTACAAACATTCATATATATCATCCCAAGGCATATTCTATACAAATAAGCCCATGCAAAATAATTTAAAAGGTTCATCAAGCAAAATCGTTTAGGTGTGTATGCTAGCCCAAAACTTGAAAGAGTGAAAAGGGGCATCATGAACTCAACTCCTAAGTATCCCCACAACTCAAACGCCTGTCGGTTTACATACAATCATTACTAACAATACCGAAAGGACTCGTTCATCCTACGAGAAGTTCTAACATGGTTCGAGTTGCCTAAAGTCTCGACCTCATCAAGTTAAATTATAATAGCCCCCGGGGCCTTATATTCATCAAAACCACTCTTAGGTAATCCCGAGAACAAAGAATTCCCCAAATTACCCCCGGAAGTGCTAGGTGAGACTAATACGCGGGTCTAAGAGTTGTTTAGGAACTTAACATCCAACTCAGCCCCGTGTGGGCCAAATTTGATAAAATCACAGCCTAATCGCCCACACGACACTACACGAGTTGGATGGGTCGGTAACTCGCAAGTACAACGCACCAACTATTCAATAAACGCGAATTCGCGTTGTACCGACCCGATTGAGTAACCGACAACCAATTTAGCTCCGTTACCTTTAAAAATCAATTTCTTACAGCCCACAACTCATACCGAGGCTACAACATTTGAATTGGTTGTTAGTTCCCTCAAACAACGCACTAGACATCACAATTCATAAACTAGTCAACCGAATACTAGTTTTCAAGCTACAACTAGTTGACCAATCAAACGAACACCAACGCACATGATTTTAATGTATGTTATATGGGACATACCTAGGAAGATTGTGGTGCAATAACCTTAGCTGAAACAGCCCCGAAACTGCCCAATTGGACAGCCACCCGGTAAGCCTAAAACAAGCGGTTTAACGATCAATACGCGATGTATAAGGATGGTTTAAGGTGTAAAAGACTAGAGGGGACATGGGACTAACCTTGAATTGAAGTTTTACATCCTAATCTTGGCTGCAAAAAAGAAAAACGAAGGCTTGGGGCTGCTCCTTAGGTCTGATCGGCTGCAATGAGGAGAGGGGAGTTAGGGTTTTGATTATAATATAAACAATTTACACTCTAGCCCCTCCAATTAGAAGGAAGTAGCAACTTGGTTAAAAGGTTAATTAATTTAACGAACCGGAATGATGAGAAGGCCTCCGAGGGATGACGGATAAATCCCGAGAGATGCACATATATTACATACTTTAAATCACTTAACTGAAAATTAACGGGCGTTACATCCACATACACTACTTATGCTGCGCATACTATCTATACTATATATACTACTTTGTACTACAACTTATGAACTCATCAACCTCGTGTTGACCCTTAAGTATTTATACTTGCCCAGGTTGCTAGATGAGCTAAGGAGTGGATTGCATTGGATTGCATGCGTCTGGTGTCACACTTGTTGCATGAACTTTTTATTTCACATTATTTACATTTGACAGGTTGTGCATGTTTTGAACACATGGATCATTGTTTTTAAACCATTTACTTTTACGCTTTCACAAAACTTTAAATTGTTTCTATTGGATTTTGTGTTCTCATGTTTGAATGAGACGTAAATAAATGTTTTGAATATTTTAATTTAGTTGTTTGGTATAACGCATGAGCTAGATCCTGGTATGTCACACGCCTCGCGGTAAAACTCCATTAGTCGAAATTTGGGGGTGTGACAGTGTTGTCACTTGGAAGCTAGCCCACATTTTTCTGTAATTTTGCCACATCGAAAGCTAATTGGCCCTACTATATTTTCATGGTTGCTAAAGATTTATCTGCAACTAAAACTGTTTTCGAGTATTTTTTATGCGCATCTGTCACAGTCTTCAACAATTTATCCAACTTCAAGTGTGCAGCCTCATCATCATTACCCGAGGACCCCTTCTGTTGGTCCTAATGCTGCCCACTTGATGAACTGTTACCCCGGAATTGTCTCTATTACACCACCGGCTATTGTTCAAATTATACGAGTTCTGCTAATAATCGCCTTATCGGTAATTACCCTAATTTCAGTTTTGACTAGAACCTTGAAAATTCGAGTTTAACTAAGTAGCTGCATTCCCGTATCTTAAATTGGATGGTTCCTCAAGCCGCGGTGGTATATGTTTGAATTGAACCATGACCATTGGAATCCCCATAAGCATAATTAACCTCTTTGGGCTCCTCCTTGTTTTCATACTCAGAGCAATCATTTGTTGTGTGTCGAGAACTTTCCCCGACTTTACCAATGTAACGTCCAACTTTTGCTAAATAATAAATGACGAAAAGTTTTGTTATTAACTGTGTGTCGTTAAGTTAGTCGTGTGTTTGGTTAATATTTGGATTTGGAATTGTGAGTGGGTTGTGGGGCCCATGGCCCCCGATATAAGCCTAACCCCTCCACCCTTTCACCATTTTATTACCTTTCACCACACACACACTCAAGAACACACACTTTCTCTCAACATTTCGGATCCAAATCCGTTTTAAAAAAAGGAGAGAGAAGGAAGAATCTCATGTGTAGACATCGTCAAATAGCAAGAATCACGTCCAGATCTACGTATTGTCCCGATCTGAACTCGAACCCGAAGCAATAGGTAGGTTTCGGTTTAAATGGTTAAGTTTTGTGGTTAGAATCGGCATGCAAACAGATATAATGGTAGATCGGGTTGTGAAATATAAGAAAAATATAAACTTGGTAAGTTATAACCTCTTGGGTGCACTTTCAGGTAAAAAGGTGGCGTTTGGGCTATGAGAGATATGGGTTCAGGATCAGGTGGATGGGGTCCGAATCAGTCGAAAGTTGAGAAAGAGTAAAAATCAGGTCCTGAGGAAGAGCCACGAAGTAAAATGGCTTTAAAATGGTAAAAACTAAGAAAGGAAGGCATTTCGCTTCTCTCAGCCATGAGAAGCGAAACATTCATTTCGCTTCGCTCAGCCACGAGAAACGAAACAGGTATTTCGATTCGCTCAACCGTGAGAAGCGAAAAAGGTTATGCGAAGCGAAATTCTATGCAAAATTCCCCCCATGCGAAATTGTTTAAGTTGTTATTGAAATGTGACCCAATTCATTTTCTGTGGTGTTCGATTAGGGTAGGTGGCAAAAAGAGGCATTTGATGAAATAAAGAAGAGGCTCACGCAAGCTCCAATCCTTGTTCTGCCCGATGGAGAAGAAGATTTGGTAGTTTGCACTGATGCTTCATATCAGGGGTTAGGTTGCGTGTTGATGCAACGAGGGAAGGTCATAGCTTACGCGTCTAGGCAATTGAAAGTTCACGAATGTACGTACCCGAAGCATGACCTAGAACTAGCCGCAGTAGTACATGCTCTTAAGATCTGGGGAGACTACTTGTATGGTACCAAGTGTACTATATACACGGACCACATGAGTTTGAAATACTTCATTGAGCAGAAAGAGCTGAACATGAGGCAGAGAAGGTGGTTAGAACTGATAAAGAATTATGATTGTGATATCAAGTATTAGCTAGGAAAGGTTAATGTGGTTGCTGACGCCTTGAGCCGGAAGCACGCAGAAGTTATCGCGATAGTAAAGTCTTATAAGCTGATAATCAACTCATATTTCTTTGAAGAGATCAGCAAGGTCCAGTCATAAGTGTTGGTAGATGAAGGGTTGATGAAGAAAGAAAAGATTTTTGGCCAGCAGAACGAGTTGATAGATAATACTCATGGTGTAAAGACCAGGTTTGACCGGATGTGGATCCCACGACATGGGAAACTTAGAGGTCGAATTCTAGATGAGGCCCATAAGTCTTGGTACTCGATTCATCCAGGATATACCAAGATGTATCAAGAATTGAAGAAAGACTACTGGTGGCCGGGTATGAAGAATGAAGTAGTAGATTATGTAAGTAAGTGTTTAACTTGCCAACAGGTTAAGGCCGAACACCAGAAACGATATGGAAAGATGTAGCCGTCGGAGATACCAGAATGGTAGTGGGAACACATCACCATGGATTTTATAACTAAGCTACCATGTACAGCTAGAAGTCATGATACCATATGGGTGATTGTGGATCGTTTGACTAAGAGTGCTCAGTTTTTGCCTTTACGAGAGGCTATCTCGTCAGAAACATTGGCAAACGTGTTCGTCAAAGAAGCGGTTACAAAGCATGGGGTGCCGTTATCGATTGTGTCAGACAGGGATACCCGCTTTACTTCAAGATTTTGGAAGAAGTTCCACGAAGCCATGGGAAAAAGACTAAACATCAGCACAGCGTATCACCCTCAAACAGATGGGCAGTCTGAAAGGACTATCCAAACCCTTGAGAATTTGTTACGTGCTTGTGTGTTAGACTTTGCAGAAAGTTGGGATGATCATCTGCACTTGGCAGAATTCTTTTATGGCAACAGTTATCATTCAAGTATCGGCATGCCTCCTTTCGAAATGTTGTATGGAAGACGTTGTAGAACTCCTGTTTGTTGGGGAGAGGTTGGTCAAAAGGAGATTGGAAGTTTGGAAGTGGTGCAAGAAACCTCTTCGAAGTTTGATCAGATTAATGCCAAGATGAAAGCTGCTCAAGACCTTCAGAAGTCATATGCGGACAAGCGAAGACGGCCCATTGAGTTTGATGTTGGAGACCACGTGATGCTTAAAGTATCACCTTGGAAGGGGATTATTAGTTTTAGAAAAAGGGGAAAGTTGAGTCTAAGGTACATAGGACCGTTCAAGATCGTGGCCCGTGTGGGTGAAGTGGCTTACAAGCTTGATCTACCCAATGAGCTGGAAGGAATCCACTTTACCTTTCATGTTTCTCACTGGAGGAAATATCTAGCTGACGACACATCCAATGTGCCACTGCTGGACATCGAGGTGGACGGGCAATTGAATTATGTCGAGCAGCCCATTGAGATAGTCGACCGCAAGGAGAAGCGACTTCGTCATAAGGTTATTCCCCTAGTAAAAGTGATATGGAGTCACCGTAAGGGATTGGATGCCACTTGGGAAGTTGAAGAAGAGATGCACAAGTTTTACCCGCATTTTTTTAGTAGTAATGGTTAGCAGAAACCTCTTTTAAGGAGGGTAGACTTGTAACATCCAACTTTTGTTAAATAATAAATGACGGAAAGTTTCGTTATTAACTGTCTGTCGTTAAGTTAGTCGTGTGTTCAGTGTTTGGTTATTACTTGGATTTGGAATTGTGAGTGGGTTGTGGGGCCCATGGCCCCTTATATAAGCCTAACCCCTCCACCCTTTCACCATTTTGTTACATTTCACTACACACACACTCAAGAACACACACTTTATCTCTACATTCCGGATCCAAATCCGTTTTAAAAAAAGGAGAGAGAAGGATGAATCTCGTGTGTAGACATCATCAAATAGCAAGAATCACGTCCAGATCTACGTATTGTCCCGATCTGAACTCGAACCCGAAGCAATAGGTAGGTTTCGGTTTAAATGGTTAAGTTTTGTGGTTAGAATCGGTATGCAAACAGATATAATGGTAGATCGGGTTGTGAAATATAAGAAAAATATAAACTTGGTAAGTTATAACCTCTTGGGTGCACTTTCAGGTAAAAAGGTGGCGTTTAAGCTATGAGAGATATGGGTTTAGGATCAGGTGCATGGGGTCAGAATTTGTCGAAAGTTAAGAAAGATTAAAAATCAGGTCCTAAGGAAGAGCCACAAAGTAAAATGGCTTTAAAATGGTAAAAACGAAGAAAGGAAGGCATTTCGCTTCGCTCAGCCATGAGAAGCGAAACAGGAATTTCGCTTCGGTCAGCCATGAGAAGCGAAACAGGCATTTCGCTTCGCTCAGAATTGAGAAGCGAAACAGTCATTTTGCTTCGCTCAGCCTTGAGAAGCGAAACAGCTATTTCGCTTCGCTCAGCCGTGAGAATCGAAAAAGGTTATGCGAAGCGAAATTCTATGAGAAATTCCTCCCATGCGAAATTGTTTATGTTGTTAATAAAATGTGACCCGATTCATTTTCTGTGGTGTTCGATTGGGGTAGGTGGCAAAAGGAGGCGTTTGAAGAAGTAAAGAAGAGGCTCCCGCAAGCTCCAATCCATGTGCCAGATGGAGAAGAAGATTTGGTAGTTTGCACTGATGCTTCAAATCAGGCGTTAGGTTACGTGTTGATGCAACGAGGGAAGGTTATAGCTTACGCATCTAGGCAATTTAAAGTTCACGAATGTACGTACCCGATGCATGACCTAGAACTAGCCGTTGTAGTACATGCTATTAAGATCAGGAGACACTACTTGTATGGTACCAAGTGTACTATATACACGGACCACAAGAGTTTGAAATACTTCTTTGAGCAGAAAGAGCTGAACATGAGGCAGATAAGGTGGTTAAAACTGATAAAGGATTATGATTGTGATATCAAGTATTACCCGGGAAAGGTTATTGTGGTTGCTGACGCCTTGAGCCCGAAGCACGCAGAAGTTATCGCGATAGTAAAGTCTTATAAGCGGATAATCAACTCAGATTTCTTTGAAGAGATCAGCAAAGTCCAGTCAGAAGTGTTGGTAGATGAAGGGTTAATGAAGAAAGAAAGGATTTTTGGCCAGCAGAACAAGTTGATAGATAATACTCATGGCGTAAAGACCAGGTTTGACCGGATGTGGATCCCACGACATGGGAAACTTAGAGGTCGAATTCTAGATGAGTCCCATAAGTCTCGGTACTCGATTCTTCCATGATCTACCAAGATGTATCAAAACTTGAAGAAAGACTACTGGTGGTAGGGTATGAAGAATGAAGTAGTAGATTATGTAAGTAAGTGTTTAACTTGCCTACAGGTTAAGATCGAACACCAGAAACCGTATGGAAAGATGCAGCCGTTGGAGATACCAGAATGGAAGTGGGAACACATCACCATTGTTTTCATAACTAAGCTACCGCGTACAGCTAGAAGTCATGATACCATATGGGTGATTGTGGATCGTTTGACTAAGAGTGCTCACTTTTTGCCTATACGAGAGGCTATCTTGTCAGAAACATTGGCAAAGGCGTTGGTCAAAGAAGTGGTTACAAAGCATGGGGTGCCGTTATCGATTGTGTCAGACAGGGATACCCGCTTTACTTCAAGATTCTGGAAGAAGTTCCACGAAGCCATGGGAATAAGACTAAACGTCTACACGGCGTATCACCCTCAAACAGATGGGCACTCTAAAAGAACTATCCAAACCTTTGAGGATATGCTACGTGCTTGTGTGTTAGACTTTGCAGGAAGTTGGGATGATCATCTGCACTTGGCAGATTTCTCTTACAGCAACAGTTATCATTCAAGTATCGGCATGCCTCCTTTCGAAATGCTGTATGGAAGACGTTGTAGACCTCCTGTTTGTTGGGGAGAGGTTGGTTAAAAGAAGATTGGAAATTTGGAAGTGGTGCAAGAAACCTCTTCGAAGTTTGATCAGATTAAGGCCAGGATGAAAGCTGCTCAAGACCTTTAGAAGTCTTATGCGGACAAGCGAAGACGGCCCATTGAGTTTGATGTTGGAGACCACGTGATGCTTAAAGTCTCACCTTGGAAGGGGATTATTCATTTTAGAAAAAGGGAAAGTTGAGTCCAAGGTACATAGGACCGTTCAAGATCGTGGCCCGTGGGGGTGAAGTGGCTTACAAGCTTGATCTACCCGATGAGCTAGAAGGAATCCACTCTAACTTTCATGTTTCTCACTTGAGGAAATGTCTAGCTGACGACACATCCCATGTGCCACTACTGGACATCGAGGTGGTCGAGCAATTGAATTATGTCGAGCAGCCCATTGAGATAGTCGACCGCAAGGAGAAGCGGCTTCGTCATAAGGTTATTCCACTAGTAAAAGTGATATGGAGGCACCGTATGGGATCGGATGCCATTTGGGAAGTTGAAGAAGAGATGCGCAAGTTTTACACGCATTCGTTTAGTTGTAATGGTTAGGTTTCGAGGACGAAACCTCTTTTAAGGAGGTTAGACTTGTAACATCCAACTTTTGTTAAATAATAAATGACGGAAAGTTTTGTTATTAACTTTGTGTCGTTAAGTTAGTCGTGTGTTCATTGTTTGGTTAATATTTGGATTTGGAATTGTGAGTGGGTTGTGGGGCCCATGGCCCCCTATATAAGCCTAACCCCTCCACCCTTTCACCATTTTGTTTCCTTTCACCACACACACACTCAAGAACACACACTTTCCCTCTACATTCCAGATCCAAATCCGTGTAAAAAAGGAGAGAGAAGGAAGAATCTCGTGTGTAGACATCATCAAATAGTAAGAATCACGTCCAGATCTACGTATTGTCCGGGTCTGAACTCCAACCCGAAGCAAAAGGTAGGTTTCGGTTTAAATGCTTAAGTTTTATGGTTAGAATCAGCATGCAAACAGATATAATGGTAGATCGGGTTGTGAAATGTAAGAAAAATATAAACTTGGTAAGTTAGAACCTCTTGGGTGCACTTTAAGGTAAAAAGGTGGCGTTTGGGCTATAAGAGATATGGGTCCAGGATCAGGTGGATGGGGTCCGAATCAGTCAAAAGTTGAGAAAGAGTAAAAATTAGGTCCTGAGGAAGAGCCACGAAGTAAAATGGCTTTAAAATGGTAAAAACTAAGAAAGGAAGGCATTTCGCTTCGCTCAGCCATGAGAAGCGAAACAGGCATTTCGCTTCGCTCAGCCATGAGAAGCAAAACAGTCATTTCGCTTCGCTCAGCCATGAGAACCGAAACAGCTATTTCGCTTCGCTTAGCCGTGAGAAGCGAAAAAGGTTATGCGAAGCGAAATTCTATGCGAAAATCCTCCCATGCGAAATTGTTTAAGTTGTTATTAAAATATGACCCGATTCATTTTCTGTGGTGTTCGATTGGGGTAGGTGGCAAAAAGAGGCGTTTGAAGAACTAAAGAACAGGCTCACGCAAGCTCCAATCCTTGTTCTGCCTGATGGAGAAGAAGATTTGGTAGTTTGCACTGATCCTTCATATCAGGGGTTAGGTTGCGTGTTGATGCAACGAGGGAAGGTCATAGCTTACGCATCTAGGCAATTGAAAGTTCCCGAATGTACGTACCTGACGCATGACCTAGAACTAGCCGCAGTAGTACATGCTCTTAAGATCTGGAGACACTACTTGTATGGTACCAAGTGTACTATATACACGGACCACAAGAGTTTGAAATACTTCTTTGAGCAGAAAGAGCTGAACATGAGGCAGAGAAGGTGGTTAGAACTGTTAAAGGATTATGATTATGATATCAAGTATTACCCAGGGAAGGTTAATGTGGTTGCTGACGCCTTGAGCCGGAAGAACGCAGAAGTTATCGCGATAGTAAAGTCTTATAAGCTGATAATCAACTCGGATTTCTTTGAAGAGATCAGCAAGGTCCAGTCATAAGTGTTGGTAGAGGAAGGGTTGATGAAGAAAGAAAGGATTTTTAGCCAGCAGAACGAGTTGATAGATAATACTCATGGTGTAAAGACCAGGTTTGACCGGATGTGGATCACACGACATGGGAAACTTAGAGGTCGAATTCTAGATGAGACCCGTAAGTCTCGGTACTCGATTCACCCAGGATCTACCAAGATGTATCAAGACTTGAAGAAAGACTGCTGGTGGCCGGGTATGAAGAATGAAGTAGTAGATTATGTAAGTAAGTGTTTAACTTGCCTACAGGTTAAGATCGAACACTAGAAACCGTATGGAAAGATGCAGCCGTTGGAGATACCAGAATGGAAGTGGGAACACATCACCATGGATTTCATAACTAAGCTACCGCGTACAACTAGAAGTCATGATACCATATGGGTGATTGTGGATTGTTTGACTAAGAGTGCTCACTTTTTGCCGATACGAGAGGCTATCTCGTCAGAAACATTGGCAAACGTGTTGGTCGAAGAAGTGGTTACAAAGCATGGGGTGCCGTTATCGATTGTGTCAGACAGGGATACCCGCTTTACTTCAAGATTTTGGAAGAAGTTCCACGAAGCCATGGGAAAAAGACTAAACATCAGCACAGCGTATCACCCTCAAACAGATGGGCAGTCTGAAAGGACTATCCAAACCCTTGAGAATTTGTTACGTGCTTGTGTGTTAGACTTTGCAGGAAGTTGGGATGATCATCTACATTTGGCAGAATTCTCTTACAGCAACAGTTATCATTCAAGTATCGGCATGCCTTCTTTCGAAATGCTCAATGGAAGATGTTGTAGAACTCCTGTTTGTTGGGGAGAGGTTGGTCAATAGGAGATTGGAAGTTTGGAAGTGGTGCAAGAAACCTCTTCGAAGTTTGATCAGATTAAGGCCAGGATGAAAGCTGCTCAAGACCTTCAGAAGTCATATGCGGACAAGCGAAGACGGCCCATTGAGTTTGAAGTTGGAGACCACGTGATGCTTAAAGTCTCACCTTGGAAGGGGATTACTCGTTTTAGAAAAAGGGGAAAGTTGAGTCCAAGGTACATAGGACCGTTCAAGATCGTGGCCCGTGTGGGTGAAGTGGCTTACAAGCTTAATCTACCCGATGAGCTGGAAGGAATCCACTCTACCTTTCTTGTTTCTCACTTGAGGAAATGTCTAGCTGACGACACATCCCATGTGCCACTGCTGGACATCGAGGTGGACGAGCAATTGAATTATGTCGAGCAGCCCATTGAGATAGTTGACCGCAAGGAGAAGCGGTTTCGTCATAAGGTTATTCCCCTAGTAAAAGTGATATGGAGGCACCGTAAGGGATCGGATGCCACTTGGGAAGTTGAAGAAGAGATGCGCAAGTTTTACCCGCATTTGTTTAGTAGTAATGGTTAGGTTTCGGGGACGAAACCTCATTTAAGGAGGGTAGACTTGTAACATCCAACTTTTGTTAAATAATAAATGACGGAAAGTTTTGTTATTAACTGTGTGTCGTTAAGTTAGTTATGTGTTTAGTGTTTGGTTAATACTTGGATTTGGAATTGTGAATGGGTTGTGGGGCCTCCTATATAAGCCTAACCCCTCCACCCTTTCACCATTTCGTTACCTTTCACCACACACACACTCAAGAACACACACTTTCTCTCTACATTCCGGATCCAAATCCGTGTGAAAAAAAGGAGAGAAAAGAAAGAATCTCGTGTGTAGACATTATCAAATAGCAAGAATCACGTCTAGATCTACGTATTGTCCGGATCTGAACTCAAACCCGAAGCAAAAGGTAGGTTTTGGTTTAAATGGTTATGTTTTATGGTTAGAATCGGCATGCAAACAGATATAATGGTAGATCGGGTTGTGAAATGTAAGAAAAATATAAACTTGGTAAGTTATAACCTCTTGGGTGCACTTTAAGGTAAAAAGGTGGCGTTTGGGCTATGAGAGATATGGGTTCAGGATCTGGTGCATGGGGTCAGAATGAGTCAAAAGTTGAGAAAGAGTAAAAATCAGGTCCTGAGGAAGTGTCACGAAATAAAATGGCTTTAAAATGGTAAAAAAACGAAAGGAGGGCATTTCGCTTCGCTCAGCCATGAGATGCGAAACAGGCATTTCTCTTCGCTCAGCCATGAGAAGCGAAACATGTATTTCGCTTCGCTCAGCCGTGAGAAGCGAAAAAGGTTATGCGAAGCGAAATTGTATGCGAAATTCCTCCCATGCGAAATTGTTTAAATTGTTATTAAAATGTGACCCGATTCATTTTCTGATGCGTTTTTGTTAAAGGACCTATTAACGATAATTGTTTAAGTTGTTATTAAAATGTGACCAGCTAGGGCGCTGCCCCTTGGACCTTGCTAGAGGTTGCCGCCCCTAGACCCCGCTACCAGGGGCGTTGCCCCCGGACCCCCGTTAGTCAAGAGTTTCATTAACTTAGATGTAGGAAGTAGTAGTAATGGATAATTGACACGCGTAATGTATTGTACTGTTAGCCGTGCACAACTAAAGAAGGGCATTACCGTTAACGGCGAGAGAAACCGGCTCCAGGTGAATTCTAACCTCATTTCCTTGTTATGTTTTCGGGGCTGTGTGCATACTCCTGTGTGGTAGTTAAAAAGGCTTATCTTTAGTGATAGGTATATGATACGTGTATGGTCCTGCATTGAAAGTTATTGTTATAGGATGGTTATGTGAATGAATGTGTATGTAAATATTATATGCATCAGACTAGTAAAGTATGCGCTTATGATAGGGACGAGACCCTCATAATATCTGAGATGATAGGGACCAGACCCTCATAATATCTGAGATGATAGGGACCAGACCTTTATAATATCTGAGATGATAGGGACCAGACCCTTATAATATCTGAGATGTTAGGGACCAGACCCTTATAATATCTGAGATGTTTAAGATAGAATAGCTTATGGTATACCATAGGGTTTTATGAAAGAAAGTATGTAAGTACGTATGCATGTATATAAAGTATGTGTGAAAGAAGTAATAGCAAAGTAAGGTATGAATACGTATCTTCGGACGCGTATGAGTAAGGATAGGAATGTATTGTATGTTAATTGATTAACTAGAACTCACTCAGCGTAGCTGACTTTTAGTATGCACGCAGGCAAATAGGTTGAGGCAGCTAGCTTGAGGAGGGACACATGGCGCGAGCTAAAGAGACTGGCATCTATGAAGAAGTGTCATGACTATTTTATGTTATGTTATGAAAAGACAATTTGTATGTTAAGACAAAAATGAATGTATGTGATGTGATGTTTGAGGATTTAAATTATTACGCGAAAGTTTAAATTAACTCTGATTTTAGAACTATGTTTATGAGTAAATCCAACACCAAAGTAGGGTTACTGGGAACGGGGCCTTACAACCAACCTCCTTTTACTCTTATCTTTCTTCAACAAGGCCAGTTCTCGCTCTAACTCTGCTATCCGTTCAGATTCACACGATGTTGATTTTACTGATCGGGTAGTCGAGTGTTTTCTCCCTCTTTCAGTAGAGGCCTTGGATTTAGAATCTTGACATATTAGCTCGAGAAATCCCAATCGTCTTCCTCAGTTGGTTTAATAGTTTATTGTTAAGTGTTTCCTATCTTCATATGTTAGTGTGTCTACAAAACACTTCACCAATTTACATAATTTAATCTAATGATGCAGGCATTTTCTATTCATTTCTTTGAAGCGGGTGAATGCCTCAAAAACAACTCACCGACAACTACTGAAAGTGACAGATCTTTATTCTGGCATCATCTGTCTTCGCTTGTAAATAGTAATCGTCTAAAAACACTTGTTGCATCTCATCCCAACTACGAATACTGTACATCGGTAATGAATTAAACCAATGTTTAGCCTTATCCTTTAGTAAAAACTAAAACAATCAGAATCAAACTTCTTCCTAATCATATATATCATCACCAATCGACCCACAAATCGCCCCAAAATCCGACAGATTTGAATACAGGTCTAGCCATCCTGTGAAAATGGGGCACACAATTTATGTAAGATGAACGAGAATTGAATGTCCATTGTCCCAGTACACACACTTGCAGGACTATCGGGGATGCTCAGAAATAGCCAATCTGAACCGATTACTTACACCTTGAACAGAAGTTGCAATGTTCCTTCTTCGACCCCCTCTGTTAACCCGACCACCTCTATTAACCTGAACCCCATGATCTCTATCTGCCATGTTTCTTCCAACCTATTTCGGTTGTTGCCCCTATTTCTGTTCATAAACATGGCGGCTTGCCGATTCACTTGTTCTTCTTCTTCTTCCAGTCATCATCAAAATCATTCACATGCTCAATCATTCCATTATATGATTGTGCCTTTGATTCACTCGTTATTATACCTAATCTGCCAATATACCCCATTATTACCATCTTTCCCCTAGTATAAATCTTTCATTCCCCTTCACCATCTCCATCCTCGGTGTTAATACTGACATACTCTTCATCTTGGTACACCGCAGTTCTGCGAAATGGGGTATTGTGTGGAGCTGATGGTCGAGGTTAGTGGTTGTTTTGGTTTCTATATTTACAAGCTAAGTTTTTCGGGTTTTGTTGTTGGTCGGTATTGGCGGGTGGATTTGGGTTATTTTCCGGCTAGTTTCGGTTATTATTGTGGTTTGGGTGAAATATGTTGTCTACAGGTAAAAGGTTTCGGTTTGGGTTCTCATTTTGAATCTGATCTTGGTTTTGGTTTTGGTTTTAGTCATCCATCTCTGATCCACTATGCTGAGCTTGGTTTTGCGGGCTATCCTCTCAATTTCTGACATTTTCTTCCTGAATGGTGAGTGTGCATAAACCTGTTACCTGCACAAATAACACACGCCGTGTAATATGGGAAAATAAAAGTAAAAATAAAAACAAAAATTAAAACGAAAAACTAATACTAAAAGAAAACAAAGAAATCAAATCCCACAAAATGCTAAGCGTACTAACTCCCAGGCAAGGGCATCATTTGATGCCAGACTGTCGTGTTCTAGTAAAAAAACAATAGTAATAAGTGTCCTATCATCTTAAACTAGTTAGGGCAAGTAGGGTGTCTAACCAAAAGGAGTATGTGGTCAGTGTAATAAGCAATGAAATTCTAACATTTTGAAGTAGCAATTATGAGTGCTGATCACACTAGCAAAGACCTTGGTTTTAATAGTTAGCAAGCAATTAATCAAAGTTTAAACAATAATGAAAGCAAATCACTCCCGGGGGTCAAGCTTGTAACAAACAGCAATCTCATGCCATTTAATAGATTAATTATCTGTAATTGAATCAGGTTGGTCAAACTAGTTAACCATTAGGCATCAACAATCGCTAACACAAGGCACTGGTTATCAAACGGTCCATGCCAGTGTGACTCAACTAAGCGCAATTGTATGCTTTATCGCATTTAAACTAATCGATACAACCCTATGAACATGTATCGCTGCAACTGGCAAACTGATCGTTCTGATCGAAATAAACCTAAACCGAGTGAATGCACAATAATACTAAACATACGCTCATAGATCGATAATAAACAATTACAATTAGTTGTTCTTAAAACATGAGAAAAACTATTAAATATATAATACTCTACATCCTAAGTATGACTCGAGAGAACTAGACGCTCATGGTCATCATATGATCTTCAATTCATGATTCAGGATGATGAAACATGGATTTTTTAGTGCAGGATGAATTCACAACCAATAACAATAAGTCATTTAACGGCTTGTTTAGTGCAATTAGTTGAGGGATTTGTCTTGAGATGCTAAGAGGATGGTGTAGCACGAGTCAATTGGATTATAATCATGTATATATAATGCAATGGGTACCAGGTTGATTGCGGATTTGATATCATGTAATTCGTATCAATTAACTGTTTATTAACATGTTTAGCATGAAATTGAGCGTGTGATTGATTAATTGACGTGTATGAGTGATCAATTCAAGATTTTACAGATCAAATTGAAGCAAAACATAAAAGGGGGGGGTGTTTGGGTGCAACGCGGGTAAGAAGAAAAACAAAAGAACAAAAATTGTTTTTCAAAATAAATTTACACTTTAACACCCTAGCGTTGGATCTGTTTGTCATGTTAAAAACGAACTTACATTAGGGCTGGATTTTGCGCATCCTCGATAGTTCTACCAATTTATAAAATGGACAAAACTAAATCCAAGTGGCACGTAACGAAATAAATAATAAATTACCACATAAAATATTAATTCAATGAAATAACGAACTTTCAAATAATAAAGTGAAACAAAAGAAGAATTAAACGAGTCAGTTTTTTGGGTTTGAAATACGACGAATGTTACACTTCTTAGGGTTGCAATTTTATCAGTCTGATACGGTAATATTCATTCACCGGGCGAAGTATCTGAATGATTTCTTGAGCCAATTCAATATAACTACAAGAAAAGTGCCCTTTACTCCTCTTCCCGTGTAGTCACAATTTGTCACCAGATAGATGAATTGGAGGATACCGTTGATCCGACTATCCATCGTGCTATGACCGTTTTGTTAATTTATCTTACTGTTTCTCATCCTGATATAATGTTTGTTGTTTATTTGTGAGCAAGGTATCATTGAGCCCTCGAGTAACTCATCATGCGACTGTTAGGCGAATCTTTCATTATCCGAAGGGTAATCCTAACATCGGGTTATGGTACCCCAAGGACAATAATTTCAAGCTTTGCTTATACGGGTTGTCAATTCTTAGGAAACCGGCTTGTTTCTTGGCAGTGTAAGAAGCAGACGATGGTCTCTACTTCAACCGCTATATCCGAATATGTGGCGGCCTCGAGTTGCTGTTCACAGGTTTTATGGATCTAGCAGCACTTTATATTGATAGCTCTGCTGCAATTTGTATAACAAAGAACCATGTCCATCATTCGAAGACAACATATTGAAATCTAATATCACTTTATCAGTGATTGTTTTGAAAAGAAGTTAATCTCTTTACAGAAGATTCACATGGATTTTCAAAAGGCTGATATTTTTACCAAAGCCATTGATAAAACACGTTTTCTATATTTGCTTGGTTTAAATGGTCTTAAGCAGTTTTCAGAAATTCAATCACTCGGTTGATCACTTTTATTTCTTTGTTCAGTTTTTGTTTATTTTCTATTTTTGTTTTTAAGGGGAGAAAATATTAGAAAAATTCAAAAAGAATGTGATTTTTGTTTGATATGGAAAATCCAAAACACTGAAAAATATAAAAAGTTTAGATATTTGATCCAACCTTATGGGAAATAATGGTACCTTGACTTAACGTACCTAGCACATGGACAAATTAGAGTAGAAATTGTTGTAAGCTTAACTGTATTATGTACATTGACTCAACGTACCTAGCACATGGACAAATTGAACAACGGACTTGCTAGCCACGCAGTTTGGATTCTGTTTCATCAAGAATGATCATGATTTGATAAGCTTAAATAGAATCTCTCTTGAAATACTACCTTCGCATGGACAATGAATCAGGTTCAAACAATAAACAACCTAAGTTGGCTAGTTTTGAAGAATTTAACGATTGGAAGTATCGATTCATGAATTTTGCAAGAACACGAGACATGAGAATGATCAAGTCTATTGAAGAGGGTCCTTATCATCCTAAAGTCTAAAACCAAGCTGGTGTTGAAATTTAATAACCCCTTAGTTCATTTACACCTGATGAATTTGAGTTATTGGTTGTGATCAGAAGGCATTTGGTTACTTGGCAATGTGCTTGGACAAGAAGATTACACAAAGCGTAAAAGAATGAACCACAGCCCAAGATCTTTGGTAAGCTCTAATAGAGAAATTTGAAGGAAATTGGGCATGAGAAGCTGAAGGAAAGAGATGCTAAATGGAGAATTCAATATGTTTAACTACATTCAGGGTGAAAGCATCAAGTCTATTATTAATCGGTTTGAAGCATTGAATACAAAGATAGGAAGTGCTGGTATTATCCATGAAGTTGGTGAGATAAGCAAGAAAAACTCACTTCCTTACACATGGAAAAGCAATGTGACCATGACAAACGTACAAGAGACATGTATAACAGTATAACACCACTCTCACTTATTTGATCTCAATTATAAGGTCTTTTCTATGAATAATAAAATCACAATGTAAAATCATGTGAGTTCCTTAAATCAAGCTGGTGTGTCTACCGTGACCAAGGCATGAACAACCTTTTTAAGTCAAGCCCATCTGAGTGTTTATTTTGTAGACAGTCCTAAGGGTTTTCAGACAAGTGCTCTGGAGGTGGGTAATCAAGCTTTTGTGTCCTCTGCTAGTTAGAGTGCTCCGTCCCTTCAAAGCTCTATTCAGAACATGGTTAATCAATCAAGCATTGAATGCCTTAAAAGCTCATGGCTTAGCATCTGCAGTCAATGCTCAGACTGCTCCCGTTGAGGATTGTCGCATCAGTCTCTTTCATGCATTCATGGCTTGCCATGAAGAATTGCTGAAGGGTAACTTGATGCCACTAAACTTTACGTAGGATGATCTTCCTGAGATAAATCAACAAGACTTGGAGGAAATGGATATTTAGTACCAGATGGCCCTGACACTTCACAAAGCCACAAACTTCATTATGAAATATGGTAAAAACAGTTTTCAAAGAACGGGTCGAAACAACACTAATGGGTTCAACAAGGAGAAGATGCGGTTCTACAACCGATGTGACCTGGCGCATTTCGCAAGGGAGTGAATTAATTCTATTGTTGTCAAGCATGTGAACAAGTTGAAGATTGTAGATGTGACTGACGAGAAAGCTGTGAAGAATCAAGGAACGAAGAGGATTGAGCATGGTAGTTCTAGCTCAGATGGGAAAGCAAAACTGACACGTACATGCAAACCAGACTAGGAAGCTCAGTTAAGCGACCTTATGGTGCCAATCAGCTTTGCAGACATTTTTCCAAGAAGAGAGCTCAAGCCAAGAGGGAGTGAACAATGTTGGAGACGATGCTATGAAGTATGCTAATTAAGGTGAAAAATGAAGACTATTGATGGAGGTGTGGATAAAAACAATACAACTCCTCAAGTCGCTCCTCAGATACAAAAACACTCATGCTCACAAGCCCTGTACTGATAAAGTAGAAATGCTTATTATAAATATTGATGAATTATTACTTCAAGTTGATCAATTATCTTACATAAAGAAACTTTACAAAATCTAAGAAATTGTTTAATGATAGAACTAAGTCTCATAAATATGGCATGGCTAGCCTAAACCTTAAATTGTTTGAAGCAGAGATGCATAGGTATCTCTACAAGAGTAAAGTAGATGAACTAAATAAAGAGGTAGACGCTCTCAAGATATAACTACTTGATAGAAAAATTCATGTTGACAAATTTGAGATTGCTTCTAAGACACTTCGGGAAATTATTGATTCTCAGTTAGGGGTCAAACGAAAAAAAAAGGGAATTTGGTTCAATCATGCTATTATACCACCTTTGCTTGACGACAATTATACTCCAACCCATATTTGAGATTAATGAATCTGCAGAAAATTAGATGGTCCATGGTGTTGGTCATGTGCCAAAATCTGAACCATCTAATCCTCTGACATCCTATATGATTAATTCTATTGGTAAACCTGAAAGTGCTAACATTAATTCATCTTGTGAAGCAGGTGGAGTAAGTAGTGGTGAGGCTAAGGAGTGCAGTCCCAGTGGCATGGAAACTTTTGATTTTTTAAACGTTAATTCTTATTTGGGTTGTAATAACATAGATAATATTTCTATTTGTGACTCTGTTTACTATGTTCCCTTTCATTTAGCAGTTGATGATCAAACTTCTTTTGTTAAATACGGTATCTTTTTTTATCGTAGGCAGTCCTCATTGTATAAGAATGGCAAAAGGATATGTGATGTGGTTTTGAATGGTGGGCCTGTTGATAAAGAACAAAAATTTTTCCAGAAACAAATCAGAATTTTCTAAAGAATAACAAGTTGTTAATGTGGTTGAGAATGTTTATGATGCTTTGAATTATATAGATTGTGCTGATGTAAGGCCACGATCCCGGCGCCCTACATGGGGTGTTGGATTTACTCATAAACCTAGTTAAATATCAGATTGAATTTTAAATTTTAACATAAAAACATTAACCATTCATTATAAAGCATTCCAAATCTTGTCTTAACATTACTCATATCTGTCTTCGAAAATATGAACAAAACAAAATATAACATCATAACATTCTTTCCAAGATGCCAGCCTTTTTAGTCCAATGCCATGTGTCTCTCTCAAGCCAGTTGCTTTAACCTATTTGCCTGCGTGCATACTAAAAGTTAGCTACGTTGAGTGACTTCTAGTTAATCCAGCAACATTCATTACCTTCACATACTTACGTACACGTATCCGAAGATACAAATTACATAATTAATCTGCTTACTTTTATTTCATACTTTCATACTTCCATACTTTTATACTTTCATAGTTTCATACTTTATACTTTCATACTTTCTTGTTTTAACTTACAAAATACATGCACAACTATTTCTATGTTTTAAAGTGCATTTCGCCCTACTTCCTCAGATATTATTATGGTCCGGTGCCCTACGTACCTCATATATTATTAGGGTCCGGTTCCCTATGTACCTCAGATATTATTAGGGTTCGGTACCCTACATATCTCAGATATTATTACGGTCCAATCCCTCTTTCTCGTTCCATACAACCATACATACTTTACTTATTTTTTGTTATATATATACATTCATATACATCCACGTGCATACTCTTAACCCTTTCTATATTATTCATAAACAGTCATATAGCTTACACTTATCACTTAAGTAAGTGTATTAACTAAACACATAGAAGTATGCACACATCCCGAAAACAATAACGGAGGAAGAGGCTAGAAACTCACATGGATATTGTTTCTCTCGGAGTTAACGGTAACATCTCTTTTCAGCTGGGCACCGCTAGCTGTGTAATAATTTATAGGTATCAATTAACTATTTCTAATCAAATCATACTACTAAGTTAGTAAAGGTTGAACGGGGGGTCCGGGGGCAGTGTTCTAGTAGCACGGTCCTAGAGGAGGCAGCCCCTAGCAGTGTAACATCTCGGATTTTTCAAACTCATATTCGTTTACGTTAACCTGACCCGGGAACATTTTTAGATCTTTATTATCAATAAAAATCAAATATTTATAATTATTAAAGTTTCTTATGTTCACTTTAGACCTTTTACACTTTACATGTTGTTCATTTCTTGTTTTATGCATAAAATGTTCATTATTTATCCAATTAACAAATTACAAGGACCAAAATCGTCAAAATAGAAATTCCTACCCCCTGGTGACCAGAGCGCCGCGTGACAGCGGCCCTCCTTGTGGCCGCGTGTCGTGGTGAGAGGTCTGCACAGAATCCATCTTTGATTTCCATTCCTAACTCATTTTTAGCACGTCAATCGATTATTTTAGGCATAAGTTGAGTAAATTATGGTTCAAGAAAGTGATTATAACTAAATAAGCATGTCCATATTCATTACTTACTTCTCAAGCATGAATCTTTTGGTTTATTTCATTGATTTACTCATTAATTTCGTATTCGATTGCTTAAGCGATCATAATAACCATAATTGGTTCGTTTTTTGTAATTCCTATATAAACATATCATATTTACCTATCACAAACTTTACTCAAACTCTAAGAGAGCCTTCTCAGTCATCACCCTCATCTACCTCTCATATAACTCTTCGGTTTTTGCAATATTGTTGACGATACACACATAAACGGTTAACTTTGATTACTTGTGGACCTTTGACTCTTCGTTTCTCTTGATTCTTTCACTTTTTGGGTAAGTTGTAAACAGATTAATTGTCCGTTCCCTAGTCAATAAACTTCAATCGATTTTTGAGATTGAAGGGTGTTGACTGGTCAATTTCATTAAATCCCGTTAAAGGGCAAAACAGACAACAAGTTTGACTTTACATTTTCGCCTACTTCTGGTCAGATTCAACGTTCGGTACAGAAGATATTCTCGTAACAAAATTTTAATGCTACTGACCAAAACCTGGCTCCCGATTTACTGTTCGGATTCTGGTTAGTACCGACTCATTTGAATCTTAAATTTAACATAACCGGAGTTCTAAACATCCGTTTGAAATGATTCCAGCGGCATTAAGTTTGTTTTTATTCATATTTTCTTATCTCAAAGATTCAGGTTTAGTTGATTTGTTTTGTTCGACGGGTTAGTGGACGACTCGCTTAATTATCAACTCGCTTAAACATTAATTTATTCACTTGCCTCCGAATTACGGTGAGTTTTATCATTCCCCTATTTTACTAAGTTTTCACAAGTTTTGGAGACATATGCGTACTTATTAGTATTTCGTATTATCTATATAACTCAAAAATAGCAAACGTGTAATTGTGTGTGATTGATCAAATATATTTGTTACTTTCTTATTTGTTTACTTTATCGCGTTCGGAGAGGTCCAACATATTCTCATTTATAGTATGGACATTACTATTAACTCGCGCCCGATTCACTTGGCAATGGTAAACTGACACCTTATTTGCTCACGGTTTGATTTATTTACCGCATTTATTACGTTTTGCTTATTTCTTTTATATTATATTAATATTATATCATTGCAAAAACTGGTGATAAGCTTACTCAACTTGTGTTGTTGACAAACTCTATTTTCTACAGATATGCAGATTGCCCTTTGAATTGAAGTTTGACATGAAGGGTATCTAGAAAAGACCATAAGGAATTTAATGAAGATTATATTTACCTTGATTTTAAATTATTTATTTGTATTTTGAATATTTGTGCACTATACTTGGAAATAATTAACTTAATAGATATTGTCACATTTTATTTATGATAGTACCTTCGAGCTGTGAACAATCGACTCACGCCCTGGCATTTCTGCCTTAGGTTGGGGTGTGACAAATTGGTATCTGAGTTAAAAGGTTTTAAGATAGGTCGTTAGAAATTGTCCTAATCATATATTAGGACCCTATACGTGCTTATCTAAACTGCCTTATGTGCTATTTATTTGTTTACATCTTATATAGGTTAATTATTTTAATTTATATTGTATTTTATTTATTACATACACACACAAATTCCGAGGTTACCCCTCACTTTCAAAACATTTTTAAATCCTCCTATTTTTGGTAGATTATCTTTTATTTTGGGAAATTCCTTATGAATCCCCGAGTTTTGGTTTTACTCCCTCTCCTTAAGGCATGGGAGTATGACATGTTCGGTAAGTAACCGTAGGGGGTGTGAGAACTGTGAGTTGGTCCTTGGCAAAACGGTTCCAAGAACCAAAGGTAAGATGCTATTCCTTACCTGGAGGATAGCCTGACCATAGTACTCGAGCCTCTAGGCCAAAGCAGAACAAGATGTCATACAACCAGAACCCTAAGTGGTTAAACGTAATTGGCTAAACGGTTGCATTCCGTTTATAAAACCGAATTCATGGTGGTTTGAGGCTAAATTCTGGAAAATTTCCAAAAATTGTATTTTTAGTTATTTTAAATTCTTAGTTGGGTGAAAAACCCATGACAACCCATGGACACTCCAACTATCCATTTCTCAACTCGTTTTGATTCGATATTTGGTTGGAAGTATCAACCGTGGTGGTTCACGAGATACTCCGACTACTCATTTTTTACTGATTTGATAGTTCGTTAATTAGTTGGGTGGGTCAGTTAAATGTCATGTAATGCTCATGGGAGGCCCAATTCGCAAAATTTATATTGCGGTATTTAGTTAAGCCATTCAAATTGCCATGGAAAGCTCATGGGAGGCCAACTCATTGAACATGCTTCGTTATTTAATTGGGGTTCTCAAGCTACCATGGAAGGCCCAACCAATAACATTTTTACTTTTGAAATTTTTATAAACATTGTTGTATTTAGTTAAAAATCTCAAAAATATTTTAAATCTCGACTCGTCCTCAAGTCATCACTAGCACGATTTTATCGCATTTCCCCATCATCTCATATTAACTCATTTACACGACGTACCTATCATCTCATTAAAACTTCATATTTGGTTCTTGTAGGATGTCTTCCCTAAGAATTTGTTGTCATAATCAATGTCATCCGTCGGCTACTCATGATCATCGTTTGGTTGTTAGAATCACTAAGGAATTTGTAGCTGCTATGCTTGGGATTGCTTCGAGTATGCCTTGGGAGGAACCCAAGGAAACTATTTCTCTTGCGGCTTCACTTTTTGATGACCATGTTAGAGATGGAACCCTACTTCGCAAGGACTCTAAACCTACCTCTGAAAACTCCAAAACCAAATCTTCAACCATGCTAAGGCCGAACCCAAAACCACTCCGCGCAGTGACAATACTTCTCACCATAAACGAAAATCCAACAACCAAAACTATGTTGTTAACCAAACCAACCCTCAACCCTCCAACTAAATTGCTCCTAACAAGAAACCCTATGCCGGACCTTTCCCGTTATGCTCTATTTGTAACTACCATCACCTGCCTCAATCTCCATGTCGCATATGCACTAACCGCGATCATTATGGTCACCTTGCTAGCAAATGCCGTGTACCGTCTGGTAATCAAGATGCCCACAACGATCTATTCCGCCTACCCCTAGAACCACTACTACCCCATATGCTCAAAATGGTGTTCCTAATACCCGTGCTTGCTAGAATTGTGGAGATCCTAGTCACCTTCGCAATATGTGCCCTCAACTAATCCATGCTCACCAAGCTCAAACTACACCCGCACCTTATTATGCTATCAATGCTTATCAAGTCCAAACCCATCAGTCTTACACTCTCCAAGCTCTTCCTGTAAACCAAGATCCTCTCTACTTAACTCAATTCTATCAAAGCCCTCACCCGCAAGCTCAAGTCTACCAAGCTTACACCACTCAAACCTCATTAGTGTCATCCTTTCGAACTCAACCTAATCAAACTATTCCAAATCCACCTGCATCGACTGTTCAATGAAGACAACAGAGTTTGTCAACAACACATGATGAGTGAGTTTATCACCAGTTTTTGCAATAAAATAATGTTAATATAATTAATAAAAGAAATAAGCAAAACATGGTAATGAAATCAAACCATGAGCAAATAAGTTGTCGATTAAACAATTGCCAAGCGAATCAGGCTCCGGTAAATCAACCATGAGCAAATAATATGACCGTTGCCAAGAGAATCGGCGGTGGTCAATAATATGAGAACCTAATACATGGGGATATGCGGGACCTCTATGAGCACGAATGCGCACATAAACAAGTATATTTGATTAATCACACACAATTACACGTTTACTATTTTTGTTATATATACGTATAATATGATATACGCATATGTCCCCAAAACGTTGTGAAATCTGAGTATAATAGGGGAATGATAAAACTCACCTCAGATTAGAGGCAAGTGACTAATAATTAAGATAAGCGAATTAAAGATTAAGCGAGTCGTCCACTGCGTGTCGAACGAGATTAATGATCAGAACCTGAAACTTTGAGATATGATAATATAAGTAAAAATGAACTCGTGGCTGCTAGAATCAATCCAAAAGGATGTTTAGAACTCAAGTTATGTTATATTTAAGATATAAGCGAGCTGGCACTGACCAGAATCCGAATAGCGAGTCGGAAGTCGGGTTTTGGTTAGTAGCCTTAAAATTTCGTTACAAGAATAAAAGTCTTCTGGGACTGAACGTTGAATCAGACCAGAAGTATGAGAAAAAGGATAATCAAAGTTATTGACTATTTTACCCTTAAACGGGTTTGACTCGAATTGACCCGACAATACCCGTCAATCTCAGAAATTGGTTGAGGTTTATCGACAAGTGAGTATTAAAGAACGTTTGATCAGTTAACAACTTACCCAGATGGTGTTTGTATTAGCGAGAAATCGAGGACAAAGGTTTAACGAATGTTAAAGTCAAATTGCAGCTCTTAGTCTTCAAGTAAATGAGCAAAAACAAAGCAAGAAAACGTCGGGTATAGGGTATGTGACAGCTGAGAACGCTTAGTTGCAGTAACCATTTGGGTTTGGAGTTATAATGTGTTTATATAGGGGTTAAATCGACTTGTTGGACAAGAAACAGGTCGATTTTGGTAACCGAATCGCACAATTAAAGATGAAATCAGGTCTTTATATCATTGATATATTAACCAAATTACTGAGTATGAACCTAGATATCATTACACACTAAATACAATAACTTGTGGCTCAAATTTCGTGATTTAGGGTTGATTTAAGAAAAATTTAGCACTAAACGAAGATGACGAACTAATTTTGGCTGATCTGGTGGCATCTCCGCGCCACGTTAAGATGCAAGGCTGACATCTTCGCGCCGCGTGAAGGTGCAGATTTACCAAGCTTTCAACTTTTGATAGTTTTAGTCCCTGTAGTTCTAAAAACGCATTTTTAAGCAATTTTAAGTTATTTTAAGAGTTTCTAAGGGCTATTTGGCACAAATGAAAGTTAAGGGATTATAAACTAAGATAAAAATAATTATTTCAATAATAATTGCATAACTTTATTAATTAAAAAGATCCGAATAAGGTTCGTAACCCGATAAATGAATACAGATATGAATACGGAAAACCCGAAATGTTACAGGATACGCCGCTGTTATAAGTGCCCTTATCGGATTGTCATTTGGAGCGTTACTTCGATTATTTGAGGTGCCACGTTATGATATTTTCCTTAAAAGTTTAACTATTTTCAAAATGATGATATTTTGGTTTTCCATAATTTTGGGACGAAATTCCCTAAAGTAGGGAAGACTGTAACATCTTGGGTTTTTCGAACTAAGATTCATTTACGTTTAACCCGACCCGGGAACAATTTTAGATCTTTATTGTCAATAAAAATCAAATATTTATAAGTATTTCAGTTTCTTATGTTCACTTTATACCATTTACTCTTTACATGTTGTTTATTTCTTATTTTATGCATAAAAGGTTCATTATTTATCCAATTAACAAACTACAAGGACCAAAATCATCAAAACAAAAAGTCCTAGACCCTGGTAGCTGGAGCGCCATGCGATGGCGGCCCTCCTTGTGGCCGCGTGGCGCGGGGAGAGGTCTGCACAAAATCCATCTTTGATTTCCATTCCTAACTCGTTTTTATCATGTAATTCCATTATTTTAGGCATAAGTCGTGTAAATTAAGGTCCAAGAAAGTGATTATAACTAAATAAACATGTCCATATTCATTACTTACTGCTCAAGCACGAATATTTTGGTTTATTTCATTGATTTACTCATTAATTTCATACTAGGTTGCTTAAACGAGCATAATAACCATAATTGGTTCGTTTTTGTAATTCCTATATAAACATATCATATTTACCTACCATAAACTTTACTCTAACCCTAAGAGAGCCTTCTTAGCTGTCACCCTCATCTGCCTCCCATAGAACTCTTCGGTTTTTGCAATATTGTTGAAGATACACACATAAACGGTTGTCTTTGCTTACTTGTGGACTTTTAACTCTTCGTTTCTCTTGATTCTTTCACTTTCTGGGTAAGTTGTAAACAGATTAATTGTCCATTTACATTTCCTAGTCAATAACCTTCAATTGATTTATGAGATTGAAGGGTGTTGACTGGTCAATTTCATTAAAACCCGTTAAAGGGCAAAACAGTCAACAAGTTTTACTTTACGTTTTCTCATACTTCTGGTCAGATTCAATGTTCGGTCCAGAAGACTTTTATTCTCATGATGAAATTTCAAGGCTACTCACCAAAATCCGACTCCCGACTCGCTGTTCGGATTCTGGTCAGTACCTACTCGTTTAAATCTTAAATTTAACACAACCGGAATTCTAAACAGTCGTTTGGAATGATTCCAGCGGCAATAAGTTTGTTTTTATTCATATTTTCTTATCTCAAAGTTTCAAGTTCAGTTGATTTGTTTTGTTTGACGCGTTAGTTGACGACTTGCTTAATTATTAACTCTCTTGAACATTAATTTATTCACTTGCCTTAGAATTAGGGTGAGGTTTATCATTCCCCTATTTTACTAAGTTTTCACAAGTTTTGGGGACATATGCGTACTTATTAGTATTTCGTATTATCTATATAACTCAAAATAGCAAACGTGTAATTATGTGTGATTGATCAAATATATTTGTTACTTGCTTATTTGTTTACTTTATCGCATTCCGAGAGGTCCACATATTCTCATATATAGAATGGCCATTACTATTAACCCGCACCGAATTCGCTTGGCAACGGTCTTATTATTACTTGCTCATGTTTGATTTGCCAACGCCCGATTCACTTGACAATGGTAAACTGACACCTTATTTGCTCACGGCTTGATTTATTTACCGCATTTATTTCGTTTTGCTTATTTCTTTTATTTATTATACTAATATTATGTCATTGCAAAAACTGGTGATAAGCTCGCTCAACATGTGTTGTTGACAAACTCTATTTTCTACGTATATGCAGGTTGCCTTTTGAATTGAAGTTTGACATGAAGAATATCTAGAAAAAGCCATAGGGAATTTAATGAAGATTATATTTATCTTGATTGGATTACCTGTTTTAAATTATTTATTTGTGTTTTGAATATTTGTGCACTGTATTTGGAAATAATTAACTTAATAGATATTGTCACATTTTATTTATGATAGTATCATTGAGCTGTGAACAATCGGCTCATGCCCCGGAATTTATGCCGTAGGATGGGGTGTGACAAGCAGGGTCCAAGGGGCACAACCCCTGGCTGGGGTTAAGTTGCCGGGTCAGCTTGGAAAAATTTTATTTTTGTTAGTAAGTCTTAATTGAAAATTCATCAGAAAATCAAATTTTTAAACGATTCAAATCGAGTTCCAAACAAATCGAATCTAATCCCAAACGAATTGAACCGAGTTCCAAACGAATTCAACCGAATCCCAAAATGAATTGAATCAAATTCCAAAACGAATCGAATTCCAAATGAATTGAATCGAATATTAGAATGAATCAAACCGAATTCCAAAACGAATTAAATATCAAACAAATTGAATTCCAGAAGGAATCGAATCGAGTTTTCTTCCAATCGAATCGAATTCTCATAAATTCGTTTCAAAACGGGGTTTTTCATGGATTTCAGCTATACTCATTTTCTTTCATCCTTTAAATGCTTGTTTGACCATTTTTTTAATGAGTTGCGGCCTTAACAACCTTTTCTACTCATTTTTACAAGGTTCGAACGCCAACCGCTTATCCCAATTCATTCCAAACCACTTGTTTATGATCAAGTTTACTTTTATCCTACACCCTAAGGTCCGATTCACTATCCTACCAAGGTTCATAGCGATCTGACATCAAATACTCAACCTTTTATTTGAAAGCATACCTCTTGGGTTCGGCTCAGTTCAGATCTGATTCTACCCATGAATCAGGATGCGTTTTCTTGTTGTTTGATGAAGATTCGACACGAAATCTACCCTTTCTTCAGCTCGTATTTGGGTACGAAATGATAAGAGTGTCTATGTGTGTTTTTTAGAGTCTATGGAGGCAAGGATAATGGAAATGAGGGTTTTATGGAGGTTTAAAGGTGTTTAAATACCCCTAAGCCCATGGACCTTAAGACCAATCACCATCCCTTAACCATCTTTTATTTTCCAAGCCCACACTCAACTTATTATTATTCCAAATATTAAAATACTAAAACACAATTAATTATGTTTGGGTTGATGCACCATATATTTCTTTTGATAGTTGTGAGATTAAGGATGAGACTATTAAAACTAAAGTGTTTGAAAATGCATTTCAAACCGGTACATCTAGTAAGTATGTTCCACCACATAATAGGCAAACATTTTTTCAAACAACTAATCAATTTAATCATCCTCAATATTACAGCTACGCAGATAGAAATTATTATGGTAATTTTGGTTGTGGTTATGAAAATGTTGAAATCTAATGCTACTTTGTTTGATGATAGAGGTTGTCGTTCAGATTTGAGACGTGGCAATTTCTATAATTTCTCATCCCCTTCTTCTCCATTATTTTGTTACTCACATAGTGCCTATAAGTGTTACAGTTATCACAAAAGAAAGTGTTGTTACGTGTGTGTTCATCCTTCTCACCTTGCAACACATTGCAAGCACTGGTTCAAGCAACAGCTTGACATTCAAATGTAGCTTAGAAAATTAAAGAGTGGAACTTTCAGTATTTCAGGCTCTCGAACTAATCAAGCTAATATGAAAACCAATGAAATGATGTGAGATCCAAGTCTATAATGTAAAACGCAAAATGAAACCTTCTTCAATCTGATAACATGCCAGAGACTACTCCTGTTTTTGATGATGATGGTGAATCAGATGAAGAGATTATCGAAGCTATTTCTCCAACCATCAATACTACTAAAGAGAATGTAAACAATCTCCAGCCTGAAGTGTCAGTACCTACAGAAGTGGTGCCAAGAACTTTATCCTACTATCCTAAGGATAACATCATAGGAGATTTGTATACTGGAGTTCAGACGAGATGTCAAATCAATCAAAATCTCTAGTGTTTCTACTCAAAGGTATCTCCGTTACAAAATCAATTCTCATCAAGTGTTTTATTTCGCATATCGAACCTAAAACGTACAAAGAAGACCTGACCGAAGAAAGCTGGGTCAATGCGATGCAAGAGGAACATTTGCAATTTGAAAAGCTCGGGGTTTGGAAATTGGTTGATTTGCCTGATGACAAGAAGCAAATTAACACCAAATGGGTGTTCAAGTGTAAACGGGATGAGAATGGAATCATTGTTTGAAACAAAGCAAAACTTGTTGTTTTGGGTTTTAACCAGAGGGAAGGTATCGACTACAACGAGGTTTATGCACCAGTTGCAAGGCTAGATGTCACACCCCAAAAACCTTAATTTAACAGCGGAAGACTTAGTTAACTAATTTGGATGGTGACAGATGCCATTTAGCCATCAGTATTTATGCACAACATTTTAACATACAAGTTGGACTTTTATTCATTACAAAATGTCATAAATACATGTGTCAGAGCACACGTTTTGTTTAAATAGAAGTCCAATATTCAAGTATTACACACTTATTTTTCCCACATCATCTACACGAAGCATTCCCTTTTCATTTACCTGAAAACACGTTTAAAATAATTTTGTCAACACAAAGTTTGGTGAGTTCTCAATTTAAAAACCATGATGTAACAGCTTTTGTCTTTTACATAAATCATTTCTTCATTTTAATCAATGGGAATATCATCATTAACTTTAACTTCACATTTATTTCATTGAAACAAAGATTTTCTTTGTTTAATTATTCCATAAATACCACTTCGTCTATAAGGATCGAAGTCAACACATTACCTTGCCTTTACTATACCAAGGTCTACTTTCGTTTTATACATGAAAGTTATTCAAATTTTCACACCGGTCCTCTCTTTACTACGAGAGAACATATGGCCCCCCTGTCGCTATAGAAGCGAAAGTGCATAAAATTCAACATTTTATTTAACAAGTGTGATAGTTATATGGTCTTGGGAAGAGGTTTTTAGACAAGTGTGTATCTTGGAATGTGGTGTAAGTAATGCATGCATTTAGACCTCCAACAAGCAAATCTAGGAGTAGGGGGATGGGCTTGGGACGGCTCAAATGGAGGGGGGGTGAATTAATTAATTAATTAATTTTGTAAATCTTGTATATTTCTAACCCACTTGGTCATATTTTGTAATTTATAATTAGTTAGGCTTATTTATATGCAAAACCAACTACATATTTGAATTCCTCATAAAATTAGCTTCGAAACCATATAAAGATGTAAATTTTTGGAGTTGGTTGGTTTCGAGTTCTTACGGTTTTCTGTACCGGCTTCTACTCACTTAATTTCAAATTTTTGTGAACCGATACCTCTAAAAATAAGTGTGTGGCCTATTATTATTGCTTTCACTAATAATATATTATTTTTTATCATTCTTGACGTTTTAGATTATTTTTGGACTTTTAACCATACCCGGGTCGTTGCCAGTGTCAGTTTTGAGCAATTTTCGCTACACATCAAAATATAACTTTTTGAACACAATAAATATGACTCATATATTTTTGGAGTCTTTGAACTAAAATAACTTTACTTTATTAATTACTATATATTATTCATATAATCACGGATTGGATTAGTACCGGATTAGGCTTAAAATAGCCGGGTGTCACATTCTCCCCTCATTTAAGAAATTTCGTCCCGAAATTTAAGAAGCAGCATTCGCGTCTGATTATATAGGGTAGAGGTGAAGATATTTTCTTTTTATTTGATCTCGTCATTCGCATGCTATTTCAGGGTTACGACTTGAATTCAATCCGACTTTGACCAACTCGATCTTGTTTTGCCTGAGTTTCTGGATCTTCCAATCCATCATCCCGACATGTTTTACAATAAATCAAAGCTTGTTGTCCACATGGACTTCGTCAGATGGAATGATAAGTGAGATTCAACAAGTATGTGTTTCTTTAGATAAGACACGTAGAACGCGTCAAATATTTTACTAAATGCTAAAGGTTGAATGAGCCTGTCAGGATCTAGATCTTATGATGACATCGATTCATTTGTTGATTAGGTATACAATTAGGCTTTATTACTATAACTATGTGTAATGTGTGTGTTGAGAGTGAATTTGGGCAGAGTAACGAGGCAGGAGAATGAAAATAATCAGAACTGTTACATTAGAATTAGTTACAGGGGTATATATAGGGGATGAACTCATTCGTTAAGATAAACTTAACGAATGAGTCATTCGTTACATTAAAAGACTAACGAATGAGATAAGTCATTCGTTATGCATTACATACCGAATAGCCTTCATTAGTTATGTTCCATTCGTTAATCTTGGTTAACGAGTGGAACTTACATTATACGAATGTGACACCTTCGTTACGGATTAACGAATGTGCCTTACAAATTAGGCGAATTGGCGGAATACTTAAATTACCAAAATGCCCTTTTACATTAAACCCCCTATAAACTAAAACTATTACATTATCAGACAATAAAGACTGAGACGTACAAAAACATGTATCAACAAACTTTTGTTGAGAAAACGCTATAATAACATTTACGAGCCAGGAACTAGTCGCAAATCGATACGATAAGTCATGCTCATACATTAACGGAATACTTTATTGATCATGGATGATGAATACATTAGGTGAGGAGAGAATACGGCAGCATAACGTTTCATAAACATAAATATGGCACAGATCTCTATCTAAACTAACTATGGAAGGCCTATTTATAGGCATGTCCCATTCGTTAAAATAGTAGTAACGAATGAAACATCTCATTCGTTAACTATACTAACGAATAAGTCTTTCCATAGCCCCATTCGCTAAACACCCTTAGCGAATGGCTATACCTTAACGAATAAGCCACCATTCGTTGCACTGTAGTAACGAATGAGCCTTTTTTTTTAAGAATCTCATACGTTATCCTGGTCTTCATTCGCTACAACAGTAGCACATTCGTCCAGCATCCATCGACATTCGTTACTCTTGAACGAATGGGTCTCATTCGTTAATTCCCATAACGAATGTTTTATATGTTAAACCACATTCGTTTACCCTAGTAACGAATGTCTTCAACACGTTAATCACCCTCATTCGTATGAACAATACACGAATGAGGTTTCATTTGTTATGAGATTTATATTTGTTAACCATTGTAATGAATAACTCATTCGTTAAACTTCCGTAACGAATGGCCTTTTAAATTAACGAATGGGTTGTTGGTCGCTGGAAAATTCCGTTATCTTCATCGGAAAAATGGGTTCTGTGCCGGAAAACTCAAATCTCCATCTGATCTTCAAATTATCATCTCAGAACCTCAATGAAGACTCAGAAATACATTATAATCTTGATGAACTCATCTGTTTCATCACAAATTAACTTAAACCATGTCAATTTTGATCTGCAACTTTCTAGCTTCAAAAATGGTCAACAATGGCAGATTCATTAGAATACCACAATTCACCATCAAAATACTATACGAAGCCTTCGGATTTGCATTCTGAACTCGAATTCATCATCAATTTCATCATTCAATCAATGATTCGGTCCAAATTTGATCAAATTATACATTAACCCAAAGAACACTAACTGTTACGATGAGAACACGAACTGGTACATATCACAAGCAACCTCCGGCTCTGATACCAGTTGAGAAAATGCTATAATAACGTTTACAAGCCAGGAACTAGTCGCAAGTTGATATGTTAAGTCATGTTCAGACATTAACGGAATACTTTATTGTGACATTTGAACTAAAACAAGGTACACCTCAGTACGTATTTACCGATTAAGCAAATAAACGCCTTTTGCGTAACAAACGAACGAGTAACCGAACGGGTCGGGTTATGACCCAGATATCCCAGGGGGCATCTATAAGTGTTATACATTTAATATAAGCTAAAATATTAGTAATATGGCCTTAATTTGATAGCAAACAAGTTAAACGAAAACATGCTCGTTTAACTACCCGCTATAGATTTAAACGTGAAAGATAGTTACAAACCAAGCATTGTATCATCCGATAAGCCAAAAAAGACTTACCAAACACTTATTTGAAATGTTTTAAGCGATCCGTGAAAATATTTTCGATTTTTACAAACGTATAGTATGTTTTTATAATTTTACACAAAACTAGCCGAAAAACACTCGTTTTCGCACTGTTTGTCGCACCCGATAAGTTTTTAGCGCCAAAAACCGAACCCGAAATAATTTGTGGTCGGGATTTCACGTTTGGGCACGCAAAACAAGACTGATGGGCCAACAGTGCACCCAAAGGGGGGCCCAACAAGCCCAGCCCGCCAAAGTTGAATAAAACTTTTTTTTATTATTAATTTGGTTTACCTTTAAATATAAAACAATTCTAAGATATTTTGTAACATCCCTTTCATGAAAACTCTGGACACAAGTTGCTCTCCATAAAAAACCAGCAAGAAACTAGGTAAAGATGTCATAAATAATCGATTTTCACCTCGTTTAAACTCGATTAATACCATATAAACATAGCTTGATTGCAAAAAATCATTCCTAACCATGTAAAAACCCTAAAAATGGTCCATAAACATGTTTTGATCATACACATGGTGAGGAAACTGGTTTAATAGTTTTTTTGGCCATAAACACGGATTAAAGGGTTGAAACGGCGTTTTTACGGTTTAAAAGTTTGTTTTTGTGCACTAGCCGAAACCCTAAGTTAAAGGGCTGTTCTATTGATGAAAATTGCTTGGTTTGTGATATAGGACTTGTATCTAGCCTACCTAGGAGCACAAGAACTTGAAAAGTTGATTAGAAAGGCGGAAACGAACCAAAACCGCTAAGGTAATGCCGAAACACTCGCTTACGGGCTGTTTAGGTTGAGGTTGTGATGTGCATATTGTTAGGCCTTGAAATTTTGCAGGGAAATCAGGGACTATGTCATTGAGTCCCTGTTCAAATTTGGTAATTTTTCGACCATCCGAGAATATTTGGCGAATTTATTACCGAATTAGGACGTTTATTAGGGAAAAATAGCTAAAATACTTCAAAAATTATGAAATTTTTCTGGAAACTCAAATTTGATGTATTTTGATCACATATGAATTTTGGGATCATTTGGAGAAGTTTAAAGGTGTTTTGTTTATTTGCGTTCGTGTGAAATTTTATATCCGAATTTGGGCCGAAAAGAATATCGCACGAACTTTTTACATTCTGGAATTGAGACAGGTTGATTTGGAACATGAATTGAGAATTCAATAATTTTGTGGAATTTTGGGATCATTTGGAGAAGTCTAAAGGTGTTTTGTGTATATGTGTTCGTGTGAATTTTTATAGCCGAATTTGGGCCGAAAAGAATATTGCACGAGCTTTTTACATTCTGGAATTGATACAGGTTGTTTTGGGACATAATTTGAGTATTCAGGAATTTTTGGAAATTGTATGGGATAAACGGACGATGTCAGGCGAAATATAGCTGATAAAATGAATTTTTATAAATTAATAAATCAGTAAATAATTCCATAAATATTTTTATAAAAATCTACATATTTTAATTGATAAGTGGCTAAATTTTTATAATTAATGATTAACGGTTAATTAATTATGCTAATTTGAAGATTAAACAAATTCAGTTTTTATAAAAACCGGCAAGTTCGCGATTAACGAACCTGCGGGAATATCAAAACACCAAGAATGATCAAAAATCATATTTTTGGATTAATTAAATAAAAACAAACTTTTCTATGAGAAACCTGGACAATCCAGATAGATTGTGCGCGTTTCTTCTTAAATCAAACTGAATAAACGGAAACGGGCCCCGTTGCTAATCCGGGACCCTACTAGGTGATCCTTCTTTATAACTTAATCATTTTGTTAACCAATACATTTACCCAAGCTTAGTTCCCCATAATTGTTTTTTGAACGCTTAAACGAACAACTTGGCCCAGCAGGGAAAACGGGAATCTGAGCCAAGTTCGGTTTTAAGTATTAGACATAGAACAACATGACAACCTAAGCCTATTGCCACTTTCTGGGCGTTCCAGCTATACCGAGATTAGTTATACAGCCTAGTTTAGTGTTGAGATTATAATAATAATAAAATATTAATATTATTATAATATTGATTATAGGAAACCGTGATTGCAAGTTATACAAACCTCGAACCGACGTGCTACTGATTATCTACTAAACAGTAAGTTTCATGACACCACTCTTTAAACAGTTTTACGAACTTTTGGGGTGAAAAGCATGTTTGATTACATATACATACCTGAAACATGTATTGATGTGAATTATTGTCACACCCCGACTAGCACAATGCGGAAGCGTAAAACGGGAATGTAACAGACACCTCTGGTATCAACACATTGTTTATAAAGAAACATTACAAACTAGTTTACAATATATTACAACTCATTGTTCTATCGTTGTTTTACAATCTAGGTGATAGAAACAAAACTAGTTCGTTGACTATACATTCTTACAACTAACGTCTTTACTTCTATTCACATAGCATCAACCACACACATCAGGCAAGTAACAGATCACCAAATCATTCCGATTTAGGAACACCTGAAAAGCAGTTTAAAACGGGTCAACTACTAGAGTTGGTGAGTTTCACGAGTTTCAAGAAAACAGTAATGAGTATTCACAAGTCAACACTTGTAATTATAAAATAAGTATGTATGTATGTATGTAAATGATGTAATTATGCTAAGCTACAGTGAAGCCTTGACTTTATGTGCTGCGTGCATCCATTTCCCACACTCCATCAACCACTGTGGCCCCTTTCCGCCCACAACATGCCCCGGTAGCTATGTCTAACACTACATAGCCTGTTTATATAAATATGGTCATGTGCAAACTGCGCTATGTGACACGGCAACCAGGCCGATTCCGTTTGGGTTTGTCAAACCAATAGTACTATTCACAAGCCACCGGCTCGAAGTTAATCACTGTGATCGTAGGGACTTTCGTGTGTTAGCACTTAGATAATTCACATCAATACATGTTTCAGATATGTATATGTAATCAAACATGCTTTTCACCCCAAAAGTTCGTAAAACTGTTTAAAGAGTGGGGTCATGAAACTCACAGTTTAGTAGATAATCAGTACTGTATCAGTTCATGGTTTATTCGGTCCGCTATCAGTAGTTCCTATAATCAATATTATAAAAATATTAATATTTTAATATTATTATAATCTCAATACTAAACTGTGCTGTATAACTAATCTGGGTGTAGCTGGAACGCCCAGAAAGTGGCAATAGGTTTAGGTTGTGATGTTGTTCAATGTCTAATACTTAAAAACCGAACTTGGCTCAGATTCCCGTTTTTCCCAGCTGGGCCAAGTTGTTCGTTTACGCGTTCAGAAAATAGTTATGGGGATTTAAGCTTGGGTAAATGTATCGGTTAACAAAATGGTTAAGTTATAAAGAAAGATCACATACTGGGGTCCCGGATTAGCCACGGGGCCCGTTTCCGTTTATTCAGTTTGATTTAAGAAGAAACACGCACAATCCATCCGGATTGTCCAGGTTTTTCATAGAAAAGTTCGTTTTTACTTAATTAGTCCAAAAATGTGATTTTTGATCACTCTTGGTGTTTTTATATTCCAGCAGATTCGCTAGTCGCAAACTTGCCGGTTTTTATAAAAACTGAATTTGTTTAATATTCAAATTAGCATAATTAATTAACCGTTAATCATTAAATTATGAAAATTTAGCCACTTATCAATTAAAATATGGAGATTTTTAAAAAAATATTTCTGGAATTATTTACTGATTTATTAATTTATAAAAATTCATTTTATCAGCTATATTTCGCCTGAAAATCGTCCGTTTACCCCAAAAAATTTCCAAAAATTCCACAAAAATTATTGAATTCTCAATTCATGTTCCAAATCAACCTGTATCAATTCCAGAATGTAAAAAGTTCGTGCGATATTCTTTTCGGCCCAAATTCGGCTATAAAATTTCAAACGAACGCAAATAAACAAAACACCTTTAAACTTATCCAAATGATCCCAAAATTCATATGTGATCAAAATACATCAAATCTGAGTTCCCATAAAAATTTCATAATTTTTGAAGTATTTTAACTATTTTTCCCAAATCAACGTCCCAATTCGGTAATAAATTCGCCAAATATTCTCGGATGGTCGAAAAATTACCAAATTTGTACATCATAACCTTAACCTAAATAGCCCGTAAGCGAGTGTTTCGGCATTACCTTAGCGGGTTTGGCTCGTTTCTGACTTTTTAATCAAGTTTTCAGGTTCTTGTGCTTCTAAGCAAGCTAGGTACAAGTCCTATATCACAAACCAAGCAATTTTTCATCAACATAACAGCCCTTAACTTAGATTTTTGGCTAGTGCACAAAAACGAATTTTGAACCGTAAAAACGTCGTTTCAACCCTTTAACCCGTGTTTATGGCCAAAAAAACTATAAAACAGGTTCCTTACCATGTTTATGATCAAAACATGTATATGGACCATTTTTAGGATTTTTACACGGTTAGGAATGATTTTTAGTAAACAAGACATGTTTTTATGGTATTAATCAAGGTTAAACAAGTACAAAAGCTACTTATTTAAGCCCCTTACCTTAGGGTTTGAAGGATTTCTGGAAAATCAGCTTGCAGCTGCTTGGACCTCAACTTTTATAAACCAAAATGAATAAACAAGCTTGTGAAATAAGTTTTATAAAAAAAATGGGGGGTGGGTTGGGCTGGCCGATCGGAAGAAAGATTGGGCCCATGATGGGATGTTTTGGCCCAATGATCTGGTTTCTCAAGCCCAAATACGAAAATCCCGGTCCAAATTTAGTTCGGGTTCGGTTTTTGGCGCGAAAAACTTATCGGGTGCGTTAAACAGCGCGAAAACAAGTGTTTTTCGGCTAGTTTTGTGTAAAATTATAAAAACATACTATATGTTTGTAAAAATCAAAAATATTTTCACGGATCGCTTAAAACATTTCAAGTAAGTGTTTGGTAAGTCTTTTTCGGCTTAACGGATGATACAATGCTTGGTTTGTAACTATCTTTCGCGTTTAAATCTATAGCGGGTAGTTAAACGAGCATATTTTCATTTAACTTGTTTGCTATCAAACTAAGACCATATTTCTAATATTTTAGCTTGTATAGATCGTATATCAATTATAGATGGCCCCCCGAGATATCTGGGTCATAACCCGACCCGTTCGGTTAATCGTTCGTTTGTTACGCAAAGGCGTTTATTTGCTTAATCGGTAAATACGTACTGATGTGTACCTTGTTTTGGCTCAAATGTCACACTTTCCTCTTCACTAGAGTCAGTAATCGGTTCTTCAGCGGGTATTCGGTTAACACGTTGCCTACCAAGGCATCCAATGCGCCCTCCTCGCTCAGCGTTCGTCTTAGCACCAGCCATTCGAAATCTAACGGAAAACACAAACGTCTTCATTTCAGGAACTATTTATTACAAGGATAGTAAGGCTGTAGGTAATAACAATGGCCAGCTGGGATTAGCTGCTCACGTTACCCTTCGTGTCTTATAACTTCCTTTCATGAGTCTACTTGTGCTCGGTTCTACTTAAGGCAGTTAATACAGTCAAACATTTCAAATATAAGCAAGCAATTCTATCTCTAACAATTCATATAAACCTCTTACTTATCCCTACGTTATACGTAAGGAAATTCTCGTATTAAGCTTGCTTGAGTGACACATGGCATTCTCTGACTGGCATCTTCTTTCTTTGTTCCTTCCGTCCCATTCTCTGTTCGAGTCTAAGCATTAAGGATGCTTATTCTCTCGAACTTATGCTCTAATACCAACCTATAAGGCCCCCGACCCGGAACTTATGCTCTAACACCAACCTATGCTTATTCTCTCGAACTTTCACGCTTGTTGGATTTACTCATTCATATAATTCGGAAAATCAGAGTTAATAAAAACATTTCATGGAATATATAGTCAACCATTCTTAAATAACATAAACATCTTGTCTTAAACAGAAAAAACATAAGTCTTAAACATAAAACATAAATGACACAGATGTCTCCTTCATAGCGATGTCAGTCTTCCTCTTATTGCCACGTTTCCTCATCAAGCAACTTGACTCATTCTACTTGTATGCGTGCATACTAAAAGTCAGCTATGCTGAGTGAGTTCTAGTTAATTAACATGCATTACGTTCACTTACTCACTAATACGTGTCCGAAGATACATATTAATACTTAACTGACCATCTATTACTAAAACATACATACATACATTTATACTTCTTACTAACTACATACCTCGGATACTATAAACTTCCGGTCCCCATATACCTTGGATATTATAAGGGTCCAGGCCCTACATACCTCGGATACTATAAAGGTCCGGTGTCCTACATACCTTGGATATTATAAGGGTCCAGACCCTACATACCTCGGATACTATAAAGTTCCGGTGTCCTACATACCTTGGATATTATAAGGGTCTTATTAGGGCCCGGTGCCCTCTAACATACTATACAATACTACTTCGTTACATATTTCCTTTCTACTTTCTTCAATCATAACTAATATATCAACTACATGTACACTAGTTAATCAATTCATATCATTCACATTCATACGCAAACATATATCTAATATACACTTACCGTTTAAGTTAAGTGTATAAATCTAAACACATTGTAGTATGCACACAGCCCCAAAAACATAACACATAAAAGGGGCTAGAACTCACCTGTAGTCGATTCCTCTCTGAACTAATAGTAATTCTTTTCTTCAACTGTGCTCGACTAACTGTTAATAATAATACACATGAATTAATTTTTAAATTTCCTCCTTTACTTATTCCATAAAATTAGCGGAGTCAACTTTTAAGTTAACCGAACTGACATGTGTTCATCTTTAACCGTTCATATTAATTTAATATACTTTAATCCTCATTTATTTTTATTATTTATTTATATTATATCCACTTCATTATTATTAACTCGTGTCCTTAATGCATTTATGAGTTAGCGTCCTTAAGAGAGTTTGGGTTCGTGTTGGGTTTACACCTAAATTCATTAGAGATTTCACTTCTTTAACGGGTGGGTTCATATTCACTTCCATTCCTTTGTTTGAGGCGGGTCCCGGGTGGTTGGACGAGTCGGGTCTCGGGTTCGGATTTTGTTCGAGTCTCGCATCCAAGCATCCTCTTTATGATTATTTTATTATTACTAATTAAATAGTCTTAATATTATCATTATTATTATTAACTCGTGTCCTTAATGCATTTATGAGTTAGCGTCCTTAAGCGAGTTTGGGTTCGTGTTAGGTTTACACCATTCTTCATTAGAGATTTCACTTCTTTAACGGGTGGTTCATATTCACTTCCATTCCATTGTTTGAGGCGGGTCACGGGTCGTTGGACGAGTCGGGTCTCGGGTTCGGATTTTGTTTAAGTCTCGCATCCAACCATCCTCTTTATGATTATTTTATTATTACTAATTAAATAGTCTTAATATTATCCTTATTATTATTATTAACCTTATTATTATTATTATTATTATTATTATTATTATAAATAAACTCTCCAACCAACCCCCCACCCTTTTAACTCCATAACCCGTCTCCTTCTTCCTCATCCACCAACCCTATCGCCCCCCACTGCCATTCTCGGCCACACCATCACCACCGCTGCCTCCCCGTGCTCCCTCTCCTTTCCAATCATTCTCATCGATCACACCACTACTTCTACTCCGTCCCCTTTCTTACCTACCCCCGGCCACCGCGACCACTTCTTCTATTTCGGACCACCCACCACCGAAGGTTATGGGATGACGGGTTCGCTTCTAGTCGCTTCTTAGCAAAAGAAATTCGCATCTAAACGAATCGCATATGACGTCATGCGATGCTAATCACCGGAATCGCATGTGACGTCATGCAATGCGAATCACCGGAATCGCATGTGGTCCAATCACATAGGATGCAATTTGTGTAGTGAAAACCGGTCACTTGGGGTTTCGAGTCGCATCGGGTTTTGTTCGCTCAGACTTCCTTCGCATCGGATTCTCATTCGCACGGCTCTTCGGATCTGATTTATTTATCGCACCTTGGGTTCCGTGCTTGTTTTCTGGTCACCAGAGCTCTGCCATGGCCGGAAACTTAGATCTAGGCCTCATATGGCTGTTGATGTTTGGCGTGGTGAACAAGGAACTTTTAAGGGTTCTTGGTTCAGATCCGGATTAGAAACCAATTTCTCACGAACCGGTTTCGGGTTCCTTTAGCTGTTGGGTCTCGTCAAAAGCCCGTTTGCAATATATTACCATTATTTGTATCATTTACTTTCTCTTGTCAAATCTCATTACTATTACTATTTATTGTTATTTGATTTGGTTTAATCTCGTCTGTAACGCCCGCAAATTTTCATTAAAAGGATCTATGTGTTGTAGAGTTTGTATTTTTACTGAGACTCGATCTGGCCTTCCTCGGAGACTTCTTTGTCTTTCTAGTAAGCCTATTTAGTTAACATTTAATCCAAGACATCATAATTTATAAGTGGAAGGGCCTAGATGTAAAATTTTTATAACATAAACCCTAACTTGCTTCCATCTTCCAAATTTCCGATCGGCAGCCATGGGAGGCTCTCCTCCTCGATTTCCGTGCAGGTTTCAGCCATTCTCCGGCCTCCCTAGTCTAATTCAAGGTTGGTTCTATCATCATACAACTCTTTTTCACCATTAAAACCTTTGTTGAACATGTTAGGGTTGAGTTTTGATTAAAACAGTTTCTGACAGATTCGTACTTGTTTATTGTTCGGTCTGTAACTCAATGAAAATTTATATTTGTTTGTCGATTCTTGTTTCTATGATCTTCTACATTGAGTCTGGTTTCCAGAAAGGTATAATATGTAATTTTTGGACGAGATTTGAATGGTTTTTATGATTTTATACAAACGGGTGCCAAAGCTGATGTGGGGTGATGGATTCTGGTCTGTCTTCCCGAAATCATAAATATTTTTTGACAAGTCCAAATAGGTTGGTTTCACTTCTGTAAGTTAATACTTTGAGTTAGGAACCAAACCTAATTGGAATTGTTTAATTTGGTTGGATAATGATTTTTATAAAAATAAAACCATTTTGTTGCGCACTGAAATAGCTGCACATACCTTTCTGTGTTGGAGGAATTTTTATGGTTTTTGTGTTAACTAAAAAAATATAATAAAAATATTTTTATAAACCTAAGACATTTATTAAAGTCTGGTAAAAATTTAATAATTTATTTCAAAGGTTATCCTATGTAATTAAATGCATCTTCGCATGCTAAAATCTGCACGTTTTACTTGTTATTGATCGATAAGTTCGTTTTAGGCCTAACCGGTGGATGTTCAATGGTGTTCTTGTCGGGGCTGTTTGAAGTGAGTTTTTGCTCCGTCATCTTCCTAGGTATGTCATATGTGTTATACTTTAGTATCGTGAGCTATGAAGCCGCCTTGATTGATCAATTGTCGATAAATTGAAAACTAGGATTTCGGTTGTCTAGTTTGTTGATTGTGGTGTCTAGCGCGTTGTTTGAGGGAATCAACAACTAATTCGGATTTTGTAGCCTCGGTATGAATTAAGGGCTGTGAAAAAATATTTTCGTAAGTTAATGGGGCTGAATTGGTTGTCGGTTGCTCAAACGGGTTGGTACAACGCAAATTCGCGTTTAATTGGTAGTTTATGCGTTGTACAAGCGATTTGCCGACCCATCCAACTCGTGTAGCGTCATGTGGACTTGTTGGATGTGATTTTACTAAATTTGGTCCACACGGGGCTGAGTTGATAGCTAAGCGCATAAACAACCCGTTAACGCCTGTATTCGATAAAACCAACAACTTTCGGGTGTTGTTTGGAAATCCTTTGTCTCTGGAATTAACTAAGGGTGATTTTAATAAATACATGGCCTCGGGGACTGATGTAATTGAATTTGGTAACATCAACACTCTAGGTCAATCAAATCAAGTCAGAACGTCTCATAGGATAAACGAGTCGGTACGTTTAGTTAGTAATCTTTGTGTGCAATCCGACAGGCTTGTAAACTGTGGATTGGCTTTGAAGTTCTCAAACTCTTTGGTGTTTGTGTGGCTCGTTTCAGGTGAGTTCATGATACCCTTTTTACTCTTTTTACGTTTTGGGCTAGCATATACACCGAAATGCAAATTTTATACAATTTTACTCGTTACAACGATTTGAATGGTATTACATGGTCTTACTCATGATTGTGCATTTTGAAAGCTATATTGGAATTATTTGCTACGTTTTAGGATATTTTAGACTCATTATGATCATATATTCCTTAAGGTTATATACCTGATTATGGTCTAGACTCGATGATGTTAATAGGCTTGGTAGTAATTGAATACGAGTAGACCTACTTACTTACTTCACGTTGGGATGATATATATATATATATGTATGTATGTATGTATGTATGTATGGAGGTATGTATGTATGAGTATGTGATACCTTATAGCCTACGGTTGTGTGATGATATTTAGTTCCTCGTGACTAAGAATGATGTGAGTAGGCTTATTGATGTGTGTGTGCATGGTGATTCACGGCCGGGTCAAATATATTACTCGGGTTTTCAAATCCCGTGGTGGAGAGGCCCGTGTGGCGTGATCATCATTTTGGCGGGTCAAATATATTACTCGGGTTGTACCCGTGGTGGACAGGCCCGTATCACGTGCTTGGATGTGTAAGCTGTGACCGAGTCAAATATATTACTCGGGTTTGACCCGTGGTGGAGAGGCTCGTGTCACATGCTTAGGTCTTACCGCGTCCGGGTCAAATATATTACTCGAGTCTTGACTCGTGGTGGAGAGGCCCGTGTACGTGTGTTCGACGATGAATGTATTATTTGGTGAACTATATTAATTATTTTATTATTATCCTCTCTATTGTTTAGAATTATAAGTTTTGAAATAAAGTATGAAATATTGTTTATGAAAACCTGAACTCACTCAGCTCTAGCTGACTTTGTATGTATGTTAGTTTGACTTTCAAGTTAAGGATTGGAGGTTACCGCTTCGACGTGCTGGAGGCTACTCGGAAGGTTGAAGGCATTTCTGGTCAAGGATTTCAAATAAAACGGATATTTTAATTACATTCGATTTTGGACACTTGTACCCGTGTTTGGGACTTTTAATACTTAAACTTTTTCCGCTATTATTTACTCTGAACTGGTTTTAAATACAAAGAATTGTTTGGTTTTAAATTTTTGTGAAATTGTGGATGTGATTATCAACTGTAGGATTCCCGAGATTCGAGGCCTTACATTGTCTATATCGGTTTTGTTTATGTCGGTTTGGCTTGGTTCGTTGTTCGTTGGTTATAGGAATTAAAATAGAATCGGAATGAGAAATAAAGATGAACCTTTAATGTTGAACATACCTTGAAGATTTGAATAACTAGATCTTGAATGGATAAATGGAATGTGTGCACAGGAGGTTTGTGTGTGTATGGATGTGTGTATGATGATTGGGAAATGATGGTGAGATGATGAGGGAATGATAAGGATAAGGATTAAACTAGGGTTTAGGGGTTTAAATAGGCTAGGCCCAAAGGCTTTTGGCCCAAATCACTCTTAAGTCCAATAACCTTCTATTGATGTTATCCATACTCTACATAATATTTTATAAATTGAACGACATCTCACAACACGCTGATTAAAATTAACTCGTAACACTTTTATTTATTATTTATTAGAACTAGGGCGTTACAAGTCTTTCCCCATAAAAAGGTTTCATCCCCAAAACCTATCTATTACATAAACAAATGTGGGTAGAACTTACGCATTTCTTCCTCCGTTTCCCATGTTGCATCAGATCCTTTGCGATGTTTCCAAATCACCTTTACTAATGGAATAACCTTGCGACGAAGTTGCGTGTCCTTTCGATCGAAGATTTTCAACGGTTTACTCGATGTAATTCAATCGCTCATCTACCTCTATGTCCATTAATGGCACGTGAGACGTGTTGTGAGCAAGGCACTTCCTTAAGTGAGAAGCGTGAAAGGTAGAGTGAATTCCTTCCAGTTCGACAGGTAGATCAAGCTTATACGCCACTTCTCCTACAAAAGCTATGATCTTAAACGGTCCAATATACCTTGGACTCAACTTTTCTATCTTCCAAAAACGAATTATACCTTTCTATGGCGAGACCTTAAGCATCACGTTGTTGCCAACATTAAACTCGATCGGTCGTCGTCGCTTATCGCCGTAAGACTTTTGGCGGTCTTAAGAAACTTTAATCCTTGCTTTGATTTGATCAAGCTTCGAGGAGGTTTCTTGCACAACTTCCATACTACAAATCTCTTTCTAACCAATCCCTTCCCAACAGACGGGAGTTCTACAACGTCTACCATACAACATCTCGAATGGAAGCATACCAATACTCGAATGATAGCTGTTGTTGTAAGAGAATTCCGCTAAGTGAAGATAATCATCCCAACTTCCTCCAAAATCTAACACACATTCACGTAGCGTATCCTCAAGGGTTTGGATAGTCGGCTCAGACTATCCATCTATTTGAGGATGATACGCCGTGCTGATCTTCAATCTTGTTCCCATTGCTTCATGAAACCTCTTCCAGAATCGGGAAGTAAAGCGGCTGTCTCTGTCGGATACAATCAACAATGGAACTCCATGCTTCATTACAACTTCTTTAATGAACGCATTTGCTAGCGTTTCTGACGAGATGGCCTCTTGTATAGGCAGAAAGTGAGCACTCGTAGTTAAACGGTCCACAATCACCCAGATTGTGGCATGATTCTTAGCTGTACGCGGTAGCTTCGTTATGAAATCCATAGTGATGTGTTCCTATTTCCAATCCTGTATTTCTAGCGGCTGTAGCTTCTCATATTGTTTCTGGTGTTCGGCTTTAACTTGTAAACAGGTCAAGCACTTACCGACATAATCAACCACTTCGTTCTTCATACCAGGCAACCAGTAGTCTTTCTTCAAATCGTGATACATCTTATAGATCCTGGATGAATCGAATATCGAGATTTATGAGCCTCGTCTAGGATTCGATTTCTGAGATTCCCATGGCGCGGAATCCACATTCGATCGAATCTAATCTTTACGCCTTGCGTATTATCATTCAGCTCAGTCTGTTACTCATAAATCCTCTCTTTATTCATTAACCCTTCGTCTGCCAGCACTTCTGTCTTAACCTTGTTGATTCCTGCAAAGAGATCTGTGTTGACAATCAGCTTTGTAACATCCTAAAATTTTTATAATGTTAAATAAAAGAAAGTTATGTTTAGTGATTTCACGTTTTAGTTATTTAATGTCGAGTAAGGAACGGGTCATGGGCTTAGATTACGTAAGATGGGTTAAATGAGAATGGGCCTTGGGTCCGTGGGCTTGAGAGATATAAATACCCATCCCAAGCCCAAGATATCATTTTATTTCCATCTTTCTCTTTTACACACTCAAAAACACACACATAACCGACCGAGATCCGAAGTCGAGACCCGAGATTTTGCTGGTAGATCTGAGTTGGAAAGGTAAGAACTAATCCCGCAAAGCTAATATTACTGAAAATGGTTAGGATTTGACGGGTTAATCGGACCCGAAACACAACTGCCCAAATCGGACCCCTAAAACATCGATTTTAGGCCGATTTGATGGTTGGGATTTGTAGGCGCCGATCATACGATTCCGTGGGTACCAAAATCGAGTTATTTGGCTAAGAAACGAAGGAGTTATGGGCAAACAGATCTGCAGCGCGACAACTTCGCCTTCATCTGGGCAACTTCGCCTTCAAGCGATGAACTTCGCCTGCAAGCTAAGTTCGCCTGATGAACTTCGCCTGCAAGCCAAGTTCGCCTGATGATAAGTTCGCCTGAAGCCAAGTTCGCCTGATGGCAACTTCGCTGAAATGGTAACTTCGCCTAAGATTTAACTTCGCCTAAAAGCCAAGTTCGCCTGAGGTTTAACTTCGCCTAAAAGCCAAGTTCGCCTGAGGTTTAACTTCGCCTAAAAGCCAAGTTCGCCTAAGGTTTAACTTCGCCTAAAAGCCAAGTTCGCCTGAGTTTTAACTTCGCCTAAAAGCCAAGTTCGCCTAAGGTTTAACTTCGCCTGAAGCCAAGTTCGCCTAAGGTTTAACTTCGCCTGAAGCCAAGTTCGCCTAAGGTTTAACTTCGCCTAAAGTGAAGTTCGCTTAGAAAATAAATTAAAAACCTAATGGAAAATGTGTTAAGGCAGTTATCGAAAATAAAATTTTTCCAAGCTGACCTGGCAGCTTAACCCCAGCCAGGGGCTCTGCCCCTTGGACCCCGCTAGGGGCTGCCGCCCCTAGAACCCCGCTGCCAGGGGCGCTGCCCCCGGACCCCCGTTCGTTGTGGGTCATATATAGATAGAAATACAAAACGAGAAGTAGTAGTTAATTGATATGTGTAAATATTATACAGTTAGCCGAGCCCAGTTAAAGAAAGGAATTACGATCAACGGCGAGCGTAACAGGATCCAGGTGAGTTTCTAGCCCCATTCCTTGTTATGTTTTCGGGGCTGTGTGCATACTTGATGTGTTGTTAATACATTTATCCTAAGTGATAAGTGTATGCCATATGTGATATATGTGATATGTATGAATGATTGCTTGATGGTACGTGAACGATCTTCGGATATTGCACGTACTGTCAGGTTGTAACGTTATAAATATGGTAAGTATGATATGTATGAATGATTGCTTGATGGTACGTGAACGATCTTCGGATATTGCACGTACTGTCAGGTTGTAACGTTATAAATATGGTAAGTATGATATGTATGAATGATTGCTTGATGGTACGTGAACGATCTTCGGATATTGCACGTACTGTCAGGTTGTAACGTTATAAATATGGTAAGTATGATATGTATGAACGATTGCTTGATGGTACGTGAACGATCTTCGGATATTGCACGTACTGTCAGGTTGTAACGTTATAAATATGGCAAGTATGATATGTATGTTTATGTGTATGAACGTAATAAAGTTAATAAAAGAAGGAAATGACGGTTGTATGGTTGTATGGTTACGAAAAGGGTACCGAGCCCAAATAATACTCGAGGTATGATGTATGGTTGTATGGTAATGAAGAGGGAATCGAACCCTACTAATATTCGAAAACAAGGGACCAGACCCTAATAATATCTGTGATGTTAAGGACCAGACCCTAATAATATCTGTGATGTTAGGGACCAGACCCTAATAATATCTGTGATGTTAGGGACCAGACCCTAATAATATCTATGATGTTAGGGACCAGACCCTCATAATATCTGTGATGTTAGGGACCAGACCCTTATAATATCTGTGATGTTAGGGACCAGACCCTTATAATATCTGTGAGGTTATAGGGCGAAAGGCTCTTTAAAACGTATGATTATGAATGTAAAGAAAGTATGTAAGTAAGAAAGAAAGCATGTAAGTAAGAATGAAGGCATGAGTACTTATGTGTGTATGAAAGAAAGTTATGAGGTTAAGTACGTATGTATGTAATAAGGTATTGTATGGTATTGTATGATTAACTAGAACTCACTCAGCGTAGCTGACTTTTAGTATGCACGCAGGTGAGTAGGTTGAGACAGCTGGCTTGAGTGGAGGACACATGGCAGAAGACTAAAGCCTGGCATCTGAAGATCTGATATGTTTTATAAGTTATGTTTTGATTTTGAAAGACAAGTGGAACGTTTTAAGACATGATTATGAATTGATATGTAATGTTTTATGAAAGTTTTATATTCCGCGTAAAGTTTTAATTAACTCTGATATTTAGAACTGTGTTTATGAGTAAATCCAACACGAAAGTAGGGTTACCGGTGACGGGGCCTTACAAGTTGGTATCAGAGCAAAGTTCGAGAGATTTAAGCATCCTACATGCTTAGACTCGAACAGAGAATGGGATTTAAGTAAGAAAAGAAAGAAGATGCCAGTTCAAGAATGCCATGTGTCGCTCAAGCAAGATCAGTAAAGGTGAAAGGTATGATTAAATGATATACGTTAATGAGAAAGAAAAGATATGAGAATGGTACGGATAGGAATAATTGATTGTTTGAATTGACTAACTACTTAAGTAGAACCAGCACAAATAGACTCATAAAAGGAAGTGTATAGGACACGGAAAGTAACGTGATCAGCTAATCACAACTGGCCATTACCTGTTAGCCTTACTATCCTTGTACTAGATAGTTCCTTGAGTGATGATGTTTGTGTTTTCCCCTTTAGAATACTAATGGCTGGAGCTGGAGACTTTGTTGAAACTGGGGGTCGCACTGGACGTCGTGGCAGGCCTCGTCTTGTCCGGCAACCTTCGGTAGAAGAAGCTTCCCACACCGAAGATGAAGGAAGCGCAGCTGGAGGAGACCAGAACAACAACGAAGAAGTTCAACTTAGCCCCGCAGTTCAAGCAGCCATCGTTCAGGCTGTAGTTGCTGCTGTGAAGAACCTGAATCCCGAAGGATCTGCTGGAAGCCGTGAGCGAACTGCTGAAGGGGCGGGTGGTGATGGTAGAAAGGATGGGGAAGGTGAAAGAGGGGCCTCGAGTGGGGATAAGTCTGTGAAAGTCGATGATAGGAGAGGAGGACAAGGTGGGTGCAGCTATAAGTCCTTCAAAGGTTGTGACCCGCCTAAGCTGACTGGTTTAGGAGACGCAATCGCTACTCTCCAGTGGATAACCGCTATGGACAAGGTTATCCGCATTAGCGAATGCCGTCCCGACCAAGCTGTGGGTTATGCTACTCAGTCATTCGTAGATGAGGCTATGTATTGGTGGGAGAGTGTGGAGCAGAGGAAGACCCGTGAAGAGATCAAAGAGATGAAGTGGGAAGATTTGAAAGAGTTGGTAATGAAGAAGTTCTGTGCAGATGCCGAGGTTGAAAGAACGGAGATGAAGTTCCAGAATTTAAAAGCCGGTATGATGACGCATCGTGAGTATACCACGGAGTTCAACCGACTATCTAGGTTGGTGCCTGACATGGTTGACACTGAGGTCAAGAGAATCAAATGTTATGTGAGGGGGTTGCCACAAAAGGTCCGCATGTTAGTCAGGGCGATTCAACCTGCTACTTTTGATTCGGCTGTTGGACTCGCGGAAATGGTCTATGCTGACGTGGCCGCGGATGATAGGGTGGAAAGGGACGAAGAGAAAGAGAAGAAAGGGGTCACTCCTGCTAAACGACCCGGTACTCAGTTATGGAACTCCAAGGATAAGAAACAGAAAGTGTGGGAGAAGAGATCGTGTAAGACCTGCGGGAAGAGGCATGGTGGTGAGTGCAAGTGGGGTAAAAGTTCTAATGTTTGTCTCAAATGTGGAAAGGCTCATGGTGGAGAATGCAGAATGGGGTCGAATGCCTGTTATAAGTGCGGGAAGGTAGGGCATTATGCCAATGAGTGCAGTGCGAAGCCAGCATGTTACAAATGTGGCAAGACAGGCCATATGTCAGGGAGTGCACTGAAGGTGTAGCTGGAGGTACTGGAAAGAAGGATGCCGATCAAGCTAGGCCCAGAACTAGAGCCTACATGCTGACCCAGGAACAAGCCAGGCAGATTCCGGATGTCGTCACAGGTACGTTTCTAGTGAACGATGTTTCCGCTTCTGTATTATTTGATTCTGGTGCGAATAGAAGTTTTGTAGCTACGACGTTTAGTAAACTAGCTAAAATGAAAGGCTGCCGAGTGTCTGAAACTTTTGTAGTAGAAACCGCAAGTGACACTTCGGTGAAAATAACAAAAATGGTTAAGAATTGTAAGATAGTGTTAGAGGGACATGAGTTCCCTGTTACTTTGTATGTTATGGCCTTAGGAGGGTTCGATGTAGTCTTGGGTATGGATTGGTTGTCTGAGTTTGAGGCTCAGATAGTATGTAAAAGTAAGATGATAAGGTTAAAGTCATTGGATGGTAGTGCGGTGACGGTTTATGGTGATAAGGAGAGTTATGGGCTTAATGTCATTTCGATGATAAAAGCCGAGGGTTTGTTAAGGCGAGGGTGCGGTGCCTACCTGGCGTATGTTGTCAACGCTACGGCCGAGACGAAAGAAATGAAAGATGTTCCTATTGTGCGCGACTACCCAGAAGTGTTCCCTGAGGATCTTCCGGGGTTGCCGCCGGAGCGAGAAATAGAATTTCAGATAGATTTAATACCAGGAGCCCAGCCCGTCGCGAAAGCGCCTTACCGTCTAGCACCGTCCGAGATGAAGGAATTAATGTCCCAACTGCAAGAACTCCTCGACAAGGGTTTTATCAGACCGAGTGTTTCTCCGTGGGGCGCACCGGTTTTGTTTGTGAAGAAAAAGGATGGAAGTATGAGAATGTGCATAGACTATCGTGAGTTGAATAAGCTTACGGTAAAGAATAGATACCCCTTGCCTAGGATTGACGATCTGTTTGACCAACTGCAAGGTTCGAGTTGGTTCTCACGAATAGATCTCAGATCAGGCTACCATCAGCTGAAGGTGAAAGAGGTAGACATCCCTAAAACAGCGTTCCGAACGCGGTATGGACACTACGAGTTCCTTGTAATGTCATTCGGTCTAACAAATGCTCCTGCAGCATTTATGGACATGATGAATAGGGTGTGTCGACCGATGTTGGATAAGTCGGTTATCGCCTTCATCGATGATATATTGATTTATTCAAAGAGTGAGTCTGACCATGCCGAGCATCTGAGAGAGGTATTGGAAGTTCTGAAGAAAGAAAGGTTGTACGCCAAGTTTTCGAAGTGCGCATTCTGGTTAAGAGAAGTGCAATTTTTAGGTCATGTGGTTAATCCGGAGGGGATTACCGTGGACCCAGCTAAGATTGAAGCGATAACGAATTGGAAGACTCCGCAGAATCCGACTGATATACGAAGCTTCCTAGGGTTAGCTGGCTACTATAGGAGATTCATCGAAGGTTTCTCCAAGATAGCCGCACCGCTGACCGGTATGACCCGAAAGACGATAGTATTCAATTGGGGAAAGTTTCAGGAGGAAGCCTTTGAAGAATTGAAGAAGAGACTCACGCAAGCTCCAATCCTTACTTTACCCGATGGTGATGAGGATTTTGTTGTTTGTGCTGATGCCTCGCATCAAGGGTTAGGTTGCGTGTTGATGCAACGAGGGAAGGTGATAGCCTACGCGTCTAGACAGTTGAAGGTCCATGAGAGTACTTATCCGACGCATGATTTGGAGTTAGCAGCTGTAGTGCATGCTCTTAAGATATGGAGGCATTATCTGTACGGCACTAAGTGTACTATCTATACCGATCATAAGAGTTTAAAGTACTTCTTCGAGCAGAAAGAACTGAACATGAGACAGAGAAGATGGTTAGAATTGATAAAGGATTACGACTGTGAGATTAAGTATTACCCCGGTAAGGCTAACGTGGTCGCTGATGCGTTAAGTCGTAAGAATGAGGAAGTCCTTGTAACCGTGAAGTCATATAAGTTGATCATGAACTCAAGTCTTTTTGAAGAAATCATCAAAGTGCAGTCAGAAGTGTTAGTAGACGAAGGGTTAATAAAGAAAGAAAGGATTTATGGCCAGCAAGATGAGTTGATGGAAAACACTCATGGAGTTAAAACTAGATTTGACCGTATGTGGATTCCACGCCATGGTGATCTTAGAAGTCGAATCTTAGATGAAGCTCATAAGTCAAGGTACTCAATCCATCCTGGAGCTACAAAGATGTACCAAGACTTGAAAAGAGATTACTGGTGGCCAGGAATGAAGAATGATGTAGTGGATTATGTTAGTAAGTGCTTAACTTGCTTACAAGTCAAGGCCGAGCACCAAAAGCCTTATGGGAAGATGCAACCGCTAGAGATACCTGAGTGGAAATGGGAACACATCACCATGGATTTCATAACTAAGCTACCTCGTACAGCTAAGCATCATGATACCATCTGGGTGATTGTGGACCGTTTGACCAAGAGTGCTCACTTTCTGCCCATACGAGAGGCCATCTCGTCAGAAACGTTAGCAAGCTTGTTCATCAAGGAAGTGGTAACCAAGCATGGAGTACCGTTATCGATCGTGTCTGATAGGGATACACGGTTTACTTCGAGGTTCTGGAAGAAATTTCATGAAGCTATGGGGACGAGGTTGAACATCAGTACGGCGTATCATCCTCAAACCGATGGACAGTCTGAAAGGACGATCCAAACCCTTGAGGATATGCTACGTGCTTGCGTTTTAGATTTTGGTGGAAGTTGGGATGATCATCTGCATCTGGCAGAGTTCTCCTATAACAACAGTTACCATTCGAGTATTGGTATGCCACCGTTTGAGATGCTGTACGGTAGGCGATGTAGAACCCCGGTGTGTTGGGGTGAGATTGGTCAGAAGGAAATGGGAAGTATAGAAGTGGTTCAAGAAACGTCTTCAAAGTTCGATCAGATCAAAGCAAGAATGAAAGCCGCTCAAGACAGACAAAAGTCTTATGCGGATAAGCGGCGACGACCAATTGAGTTTAACGATGGCGACTATGTGATGCTTAAGGTCTCGCCTTGGAAAGGAATTATCCGTTTTAGAAAGAGAGGGAAGCTAAGTCCGAGGTACATTGGACCATTTAAAATTTTGTATCGTGTGGGGGAAGTAGCTTATAAGCTGGATTTACCCGATGAGTTAGAAGGAATTCATTCAACCTTCCATGTTTCTCATCTGAGGAAGTGTCTAGCTGATGACACGTCTCACGTGCCATTAATGGACATCGAGGTTGATGAACAATTGAACTACATCGAGCAACCGATAAAGATCGTTGATCGCAAGGAGAAGCAGCTTCGTCACAAGATTATACCCTTGGTAAAAGTGATATGGAAACACCGCAAGGGATCAGATGCTACTTGGGAAGTCGAGGATGAGATGCGCAAGTTTTACCCTAGTTTGTTTATGTAATAGTTAGGTTTCGGGGACAAAACCTCTTTAAGGGGGGAAGACTTGTAACATCCTAAAATTTTTATAATGTTAAATAAAAGAAAGTTATGTTTAGTGATTTCACGTTTTAGTTATTTAATGTCGAGTAAGGAACGGGTCATGGGCTTAGATTACGTAAGATGGGTTAAATGAGAATGGGCCTTGGGTCCGTGGGCTTGAGAGATATAAATACCCATCCCAAGCCCAAGATATCATTTTATTTCCATCTTTCTCTTTTACACACTCAAAAACACACACATAACCGACCGAGATCCGAAGTCGAGACCCGAGATTTTGCTGGTAGATCTGAGTTGGAAAGGTAAGAACTAATCCCGCAAAGCTAATATTACTGAAAATGGTTAGGATTTGACGGGTTAATCGGACCCGAAACACAACTGCCCAAATCGGACCCCTAAAACATCGATTTTAGGCCGATTTGATGGTTGGGATTTGTAGGCGCCGATCATACGATTCCGTGGGTACCAAAATCGAGTTATTTGGCTAAGAAACGAAGGAGTTATGGGCAAACAGATCTGCAGCGCGACAACTTCGCCTTCATCTGGGCAACTTCGCCTTCAAGCGATGAACTTCGCCTGCAAGCTAAGTTCGCCTGATGAACTTCGCCTGCAAGCCAAGTTCGCCTGATGATAAGTTCGCCTGAAGCCAAGTTCGCCTGATGGCAACTTCGCTGAAATGGTAACTTCGCCTAAGATTTAACTTCGCCTAAAAGCCAAGTTCGCCTGAGGTTTAACTTCGCCTAAAAGCCAAGTTCGCCTGAGGTTTAACTTCGCCTAAAAGCCAAGTTCGCCTAAGGTTTACCTTCGCCTAAAAGCCAAGTTCGCCTGAGGTTTAACTTCGCCTAAAAGCCAAGTTCGCCTAAGGTTTAACTTCGCCTGAAGCCAAGTTCGCCTAAGGTTTAACTTCGCCTGAAGCCAAGTTCGCCTAAGGTTTAACTTCGCCTAAAGTAAAGCTCGCTTAGAAAATAAATTAAAAACCTAATGGAAAATGTGTTAAGGCAGTTATCGAAAATAAAATTTTTCCAAGCTGACCTGGCAGCTTAACCCCAGCCAGGGGCTCTGCCCCTTGGACCCCGCTAGGGGCTGCCGCCCCTAGAACCCCGCTGCCAGGGGCGCTGCCCCCGGACCCCCGTTCGTTGTGGGTCATATATAGATAGAAATACAAAACGAGAAGTAGTAGTTAATTGATATGTGTAAATATTATACAGTTAGCCGAGCCCAGTTAAAGAAAGGAATTACGATCAACGGCGAGCGTAACAGGATCCAGGTGAGTTTCTAGCCCCATTCCTTGTTATGTTTTCGGGGCTGTGTGCATACTTGATGTGTTGTTAATACATTTATCCTAAGTGATAAGTGTATGCCATATGTGATATATGTGATATGTATGAATGATTGCTTGATGGTACGTGAACGATCTTCGGATATTGCACGTACTGTCAGGTTGTAACGTTATAAATATGGTAAGTATGATATGTATGAATGATTGCTTGATGGTACGTGAACGATCTTCGGATATTGCACGTACTGTCAGGTTGTAACGTTATAAATATGGTAAGTATGATATGTATGAATGATTGCTTGATGGTACGTGAACGATCTTCGGATATTGCACGTACTGTCAGGTTGTAACGTTATAAATATGGTAAGTATGATATGTATGAACGATTGCTTGATGGTACGTGAACGATCTTCGGATATTGCACGTACTGTCAGGTTGTAACGTTATAAATATGGCAAGTATGATATGTATGTTTATGTGTATGAACGTAATAAAGTTAATAAAAGAAGGAAATGACGGTTGTATGGTTGTATGGTTACGAAAAGGGTACCGAGCCCAAATAATACTCGAGGTATGATGTATGGTTGTATGGTAACGAAGAGGGAATCGAACCCTACTAATATTCGAAAACAAGGGACCAGACCCTAATAATATCTGTGATGTTAAGGACCAGACCCTAATAATATCTGTGATGTTAGGGACCAGACCCTAATAATATCTGTGATGTTAGGGACCAGACCCTAATAATATCTGTGATGTTAGGGACCAGACCCTCATAATATCTGTGATGTTAGGGACCAGACCCTTATAATATCTGTGATGTTAGGGACCAGACCCTTATAATATCTGTGAGGTTATAGGGCGAAAGGCTCTTTAAAACGTATGATTATGAATGTAAAGAAAGTATGTAAGTAAGAAAGAAAGCATGTAAGTAAGAATGAAGGCATGAGTACTTATGTGTGTATGAAAGAAAGTTATGAGGTTAAGTACGTATGTATGTAATAAGGTATTGTATGGTATTGTATGATTAACTAGAACTCACTCAGCGTAGCTGACTTTTAGTATGCACGCAGGTGAGTAGGTTGAGACAGCTGGCTTGAGTGGAGGACACATGGCAGAAGACTAAAGCCTGGCATCTGAAGATCTGATATGTTTTATAAGTTATGTTTTGATTTTGAAAGACAAGTGGAACGTTTTAAGACATGATTATGAATTGATATGTAATGTTTTATGAAAGTTTTATATTCCGCGTAAAGTTTTAATTAACTCTGATATTTAGAACTGTGTTTATGAGTAAATCCAACACGAAAGTAGGGTTACCGGTGACGGGGCCTTACAAGCTTGTAAGACTTTACGTTCGCCTTTCCCGGGTGATACTAAATTTCACAGTTGTAATCCTAAATCAACTCTAGCCACCTTCTTTGCCTCATATTGAACTCTTTCTGCTTGAAGAAGTACCTCAAACTCTTGTGATCCGTATAGATGGTACGCTTAGTTCCGTAAAAGTAGTGTCTCCAGATCTTAAGAGCATGCACTACAGCAACTAACTCCAGATCATGCTTCGGGTACGTTTCGTGAACTTTCAACTGTCTTAGCTTCCTAGCTTACCGGATTATCCTTCTTACTCTCGATATTGCAATCACTGAGTGGTGTTCGTGTCTGTTAGCTGCTCAAGGTAGCTTGACCATGAAGCCCCCGATGATATGCTCTTGTCATGTCTTAACAAATCTCATCTCATATTGGGAGACGTTGACACATACTATTATAAAGCTACTGTTTATTTTTAACCTATCAAGTCATGCCTTACATGATTGTCATCCACGCAAGCATTCATAACGTAATTCAATCCATAACACCATATTCAACCATTAGTCTAAATTTAAATTTAAACAATATGCATAAAATCCTTAATAGTCATACATGACTTAAAACTTAAACAAAATAACTCGTTCTTCTTGAATGCTCATTCTTATAACTTTTTCGATAGAGAGGTAACTTTATGTCTGCACATTCTTGCCTGCTTCTCCCACTCCAGCTTTAGGCTTCTTTCATTCGTAGGCCTTGTGACCAACAACTCCGCAATTGAAAATTTTATGGTCGTTCTTGCATTCCCAAGAGAAGTGCCCCATCTTCTCACATCTGTAACACACTTTTGATCCCAACTTACACTCACCACCATGAGCCTTACCACAAGTCTTGCATAATCTCCTCTCCTCCGTCTTCTGCTTCTTATCCTCGGGATTCCACATTTGTGTACCCGGTCGTTTAGAAGGAGCAACCCACTACTATTTATTATTATTTGATTCGGTTTAGTCTCGTCTATATCGGTTTTGTTTATGTCGGTTTGGCTTGGTTCGTTGTTCGTTGGTTATAGGATTTAAAATAGAAACGGAATGAGAAATAAAGATGAACCTTTAATGTTGAACATACCTTGAAGATTTGAATAACTAGATCTTGAAAGGATAAATGGAATGTGTGCACAAGAGGTTTGTGTGTGTATGGATGTGTGTTTGAAGATTGGGAAATGATGGTGAGATGATGAGGGAATGATAAGAATGAGGATTAAATTAGGGTTTTTGGGGTTTAAATAGGCTAGGCCCATAGGCTTTTGACCCAAATCTCTCTTAAGTTCAATAACCTTCTATTGATGTTATCCATACTCTACATAATATTTAATAAATTGAACGACATCTCACGACACGCTAATTAAAATAAACTCGTAACAGTTTTATTTATTATTTATTGGAACTAGAGTGTTACAACTTTAATTTACTTAAAATATTTTCAGATAGAAAATATTCTCCTCCAGGAGACTTCAATATTCATGACATATCCTTGCTTTGCTCGCATAAGTCCCACGAACAAGCATGCTCTTCTTAATCTCTTCAATCCTGCCTTGTGACTTATTGTGGACAACCTTCTGCATACTCGGGTGTGAAGCTTGCTCGGGACTGAACCATGCTCGAAGTCTATACTTAGAACATTTGAGATCTTTCTTTATTGTATCCATGCTCGACCCACCAATGTGCTTGGCACACATGGTTTAAGCTGGATAGTTGAGTTGTTTGCTCGATTGGCAATCCATACTCGATGAAGAACATTCTTGCTTGATGAAGTGTAGCTTGCTCAAAGCCTTCAACACTTAGAAGAAATTCCAGAAGATAGTCTTATAGCTAAAACATCATGCTCAAGGTAGTGAAACCATGTTCGAACGTCCAAGCTTTCTCATAGTCCATACTTAGCCATTTCCTTGAGGAGGTTGAGAAGATTCCAATATTCCTTGTAACATTCCGACTCAACATATGATATAGATAGTATGCGTAGCATAAGTAGTGTATGTAGATTAAGCACTTTTCAGATATACCAGGTAGCTAACCCATTTACAAGATACTAGACGTTTGAACCGAAGCTGACTGTCTATATGCCTTCTTACCAGGTCTATCACAAAACACTGGCGATGTGTGTTTGGAAAATTTACACCTGTCCGACCTCCAGTCGAGTTATAGCAGGTGTCACACCCCAAAAATCTTAATTAAACAGCGAAAGACTTTGACTAAGTCGTTTCAGGTGATGACAGATGCTATTTCAGCCAATCACAGTCAAATTTACATATAATACATAAGTTGGACTTTATTCAACCATCAGAATTTTTACACGTATCATAATACCCGATTTTATTCTAATACAAGTCCAAAGTTTGAAAAGTCAACACTTTCCATTCAAACACACACGTCATCTTTTCCCGCGCCCTGCACGAAGCTTCCACGTTTTCATTTACCTGAAAGACACATTTAAAATATTTTGTCAACGCAAGGTTGGTGAGTTCTCAGTTTTTAAAACCATGTATTTTGAAACAAACCTTTTCTTTGTTTAATTATTTCCATGAATACCACTTCGTCCATACGGCCAAAAGTCAACTTTCGTTGAAATAGCGAAAATCACGTTAACGATTTACAGTCGTATCAATATATATATATAATCCTCTTCGAATGCTTACGAACGTAATCCATAATTCAAAATTTGTCCAACATTTTATTATTATAACAAGTGTATTAGTCATAAGTTTGTAAGAAATATGACACATGCAAGGAATTTAAACCTATAGCCCGACACATACCAAACTCAAAATATTTGCCCCCAACATTTAACCAGAGCGACTGGTCGGCAGGAAGGGCGTCATCCGATATATCTATCAATATTTCTATGTCCCAATACAAGGTTAACGGTTATAACGACCGGGTAGTTGTTTCAGTACCTTCGCGTTCATACTATATTTAGGCAGTTGTTTCTTTACCTAAGTATTTCACGCCAGTCTAATTTAACCCATTTCATTTAATACAATTGTAAAATAAAATGCTTACGAAATGTGTCTTTCCCACAAAAACATTTATAAAACATTTAATTATTAAACGAGGGGATTTGTGAGACACTCACCTTCCGTGGGTACAATGTCAGATATGTCCAAACACCTCGTGTCCTATTAATATGGTACACGTTTTTAATAATATATACATTTTAAGTTGTTCATTCAACTTAAAATATTTCACACAAATGTTTTAGTTTTCTTAAAACGTTTCTTTTTATCTTTTTATTAGTTCAAGTTCGATTGACCCGTTGACGCCTTTTAATTTGTTTAAGTCCACGTTACATTTTCACACAGGCATGCAAGATCCAAACATATATATATATATATTAAATAATTACTAGTATCAATATATGCATTTATACAAGTAATTAATAAACTAACACAATGCTATTATTATAACAATAACTTATTATTATTTAAATTTATAACTTTTTATAAATTTATAAATTAGTTGCTAGAATATTTATTACTTTATAGCTTCGTAAAAAAATATTTATAAAGTTGTTTTCACTGGTTTCGTCGGTTTGTCGGTTTCGCGATGAACGGTGAATCGGTTAACTTCTTCATGTGAAACTCTATGTTTTAAATTTTTGAAAACACTTTTGTATGAAAATATATAAGTTTTATAAGTTCTTTTATAAAAATACTTTATTTATAATTTTAGTTATTATTTTCACAAAATTAGCAACTTTAACATTTTTGTGTTGGTTCTCGCGACACGAACCGTCTAGGATCAAGTTTTACTAACTTATCCTTAATGTATACATTAGTTTGAGTAATGTATAACATTATATAGGTTTGAGGGGCTGTTCTAAAATAGTTTCTAGAAACATGTCGGTTCGCGTTAAAATGTCGAACTTTTCGACTGTTTAAGCTTCGACAAGCAAATTATGTCAAACGAAATATACCAAACACTTTAAGCATCAAATATGTTCATTTTTAACTTATAAATAACTAATATTTTCAGCTTTAACATATATCACAAAATACAAGTTTTAAAAACTTTTCAAGTTAACATGCCTAATAAGCCTTAACCAACTAGAAGTAATAGCATGCGAAATAGTTAATTTTCATGAGACAAATGTATTTCCTATACTTAAATATCCAGATTTTATCTCTAAATTATCATGTCCTAATCATTCTCACTTAATCCAAATTTTCGTCTTTTCCAAATACAAGGTATAGAACTAACATGTACCTTATGCAATATGACTTGTACATTTTCTATGTGTAACTTTCACCTAGTTGTTTAACTTTACTAATCTATGTATTATTATTACTAGCCAATTCAAGAGTTTAATAATCATCAAACAATTTTAACAATCAAGTTTTATATTCTAGCATGAACCTAGACATGATCATCATCATTCAAGTAGGCATGTAAGTTAACCAATTTGAACACCCATAATCTTATTTTCAAACTAACAATCTTACTAGTTAAATTTCATATCCTACCATTTTATCCCAACCGAAACACCATAGGCACGTATTTTGAAACAAAACTAACATCAAAAGCAACTTACAAGTATTCTATATAACCCATTTTCAACCAACCATTTTCAACCAAGACACTCATATCTTCCATTTTCTCTTTCCAAAATCTAAACCCACTTTACCATTTTTACAACTTAAGAACACCAAAAATCAACAAATAATTCAAGTATTCAATCTAACATATTTGTTTATTCTCAAGAATCAAACATCAAACAATCTATGACCAAAATGGGTTTTAAATCCATGTATGTATATATGCATATGGGTGTTCGGCTCCCAAATACATACACACACACATTCATGGCACACACATGAATCTTCCAATCTTGGTGCATTTCTTGTTTCTTTTGTCTGAAATTTCTCAAGTAGAAAAAATCAAAAATCAAGACTTAAGCATTAAGTTTTACCTTAGATTTTTAGGTGAAAACGACAAAGAAAATATATTGAATCTCTAAATGGGTGCCTAGAATCTTGTTTCCCTAAACCTCCTTACAATCTCCCAATTCTTTAGTTCATCCTAGACCACCTTTAAACCTCCATTTCGTGCTTAATTTGGGGTGAGAAAGTGGGGTTGTAGGTGGGTGATGGTTACCAACGGGTTGGGTAAGGAAGAAAGAGAGTGAGAAAGGGTGTTGATTTAAGATTATGATGTAAGATCTTGATTTTTCTTGTATCTTGATGTCAATCTAATGGAGTGAAAATGATGATGATGATGAAGGGAAGTGGTGGTGGCCGATGATGTAATAAAGAGGAAGAGAGAATAGATTGTTGAGTTGGTTTTGTAGGTTGTGAAGGTGGAAGCAAATGGTGTGAGTAGTGTGACATAGTGGTGTGTGCATCTTCCAACAATGAAGTCTAGTTCTAGGTAATGATGGTAAAAGTAAAAATAAATGGTTTCATGTATACAAGGGGCTAAAGAAGCAGGTTTTGGTGAGGTAAGGAAAAAGTATTGTGAAAAAGTGTATTAATTAAACAAAGTCTTAAGATTTCTAATTAACGTTTATCAAACATTAACTAATCAATCGATTTCCGATCCTAATAATTTCTATCAGACTTTATCCGATATTGAATTCCTGACAATATGGACTAAAGAAATCAAATTTTGTTTGTGGTTGGTTTCGGGTTCATACAGTGTCCGACATCGGCTCTTGAACCGCTAACTTTTTAAATATTTCGAACCGAACCTTCTAAAAATAAGTTTATAACTTATTACTAATGTTTTTATTATAATAATAATTTTTCGAGTTATTCCAGATACTTTGGACATTTAACTTTTATTTTTAAGTTGTCGCCGGTGTTCGTTTCGTGTAGTGTCCGCTACGCGACAAAATTGAACTTTTCGAACGTAAATAAATATATAATACATATTTAGTGTTTTCGGACTAAAATAATGTCAATTTATTTATTATATTATTTTATTTACATAAGCAAGGTTACATTAGTCACGGGATTAGGCTAATTTTTAGCCAGGTTTCACATTCTCCCCTCCTTTAAGAATTTTCGTCCCGAAAATTTAGGAGTCGGTACTGGTTTCGGATTAAAAAGGGAATAGGTGATGGTATATCTGTTTCATCTTGTCTTGACATTCCTAGGTGAACTCGGATCCAAACCTTGAATTCTAACAAACCTTGACTAACTTGATTTGGTTTCGCCTAAGTTTCTTAATGTTCTAATCCTTAACTGATAATTCTTTTACGAATTGAAGCTTGATGTCCATACGAACTTTGTTAATAGGAATGTTTAGTGATTCATCGGATAGACATTTCTTTATATTAGATGCGTGGAACGTGCTAAATATTCTACTAAATATTGAAGGTAATTCGAGTCTGCATACTACTAGACCAATCCGATTTGCGATTTCGAAAGGTCCAATATAATGAAGACTCAACTTTCCCCTTTTGTCAAATATGATTAACTATTTTCAAAGTGAGACTTTCTAGCAAATTCTGATCTCTAACTTGGAACTGTAACGGTTTTATTCGGTTATCAACATAACTTTTCTGTTGAACAAACAGTTGCTTTCAACCTTTACTTGATCCGGGCACCCTTGTCGGTGGTTTCCTGAACAATTTAGATTCTAACAACTACTTTTCTCCAACTTCAACTCAAAAAAGTGGCAATCGATATTTCTTTCTGTATAAAGTCTCGAACTAAGCGACCTTAATAATGGAGTGACAATTGCTATTATTGGAAAACTTAGCCAGTAGTAGGCGGATACTCCAAAGATTCATGAAGATATTGCCAAAAACTTTAATTTGAAAAATCATATAAAAGTTCAAATGCACCTGTAAATTCACAATTACGTTCTAGAACCGCAGTTGTCAATTTACCTTACAAGATTACTCTAACATTCTTTCCATCATGAATTAGTCAATTCCTCCATCTTGTCTCTTTCCTAAGTGGATAGGGAATGAGTGGATCGATTCAAAATTATCAAGATATGCGTTTTTTGTAATTTGGTCGTATAGTTTATAGTAGTAGGCTCTCATTTCTACTGAGAAAATTTCAGGTTAATGCAGAGTTCAAATGGCTTCTGATGTGCCGCAATAACCTTGGATCAAGTTAGATACTTGTTGACATAGGTTACAATACCTCCCTTTGTATTGGACTATCAATAACAGTCTTGGAGATCTTTGTATGACTTAGTAAAACCTGGATGGATTGAGTATCTAGACTTATGCGTTCGTCTAGTACCAATCTACACAAGTTCCCTAAACTTAGGCACCTAGGATCTAATAAATACAGTCTTATTAGTTTTAAGAATCCATTTGCATTCTAAATCGCTTAGGTTTTCAGCCTTTAGGTTGTTCTCTTTTCAAAACCTCACATTATGCATTTCACCTTCGAGTTGTAAGACTCGCTTGAATTATTAATCCCAATGCATATATACGTAGTCATTTTCGTTTTCTTTTCTACTCATGTATTAGCTACAATATTAACTTTACCTGCGTGGTAATGAATATCGTAGTCATAATCATTAAGTAGCTCTACTAAACGTGGTTGTCACTTGTTGAGAATAAGTTAAAGATTACTATGATTGGTGTAGTCTTTACGCTTCATACCATAAAGGTAATGTCTTCGTATTTTAAGAGGAAATATACTAGCTCCTAGCTCCAAATCATGAGTTGTGTAATTTTTTTATACACTTTGGGTTGTTGTCATGCATCGACTATAACCTTTGTCATTTTGTATGAGCATGAACCTAAGGCTTAAGCGTGAAGCATCATATTAACTACAATCCATCAGTTCCTTCTTTGATTTTTCTTAGAGGAACAAGATATATGCACTATACAACGTTTGTTTAGCAATTGAGAAGTCTTTATTTTTTTTGTTTTTTTTTCCTAATATTTCTTATCTTTATGAGCTAACTGAGTCGAGGGAAAATTTTCAATGCACCGTTCATAGCATCTAGTTAATCCCAAAAACTGTCGCACTTTAGAAGGTGACCTAGTGTCTCCCAGTTCTTAATTGCTTCAATTTTTTTATTTTATTTTTGAGAGCTCAACATGGTTGCCCTTCTTATGACCAGGAAAATGGACCTCTCTGATCTATAATTTAACTTAAAGAATTTTTCATACATTTCTCCCTTAACAACTTCAAGTATCATCTTCGAGTAGAAATTAGGGCCTCATAATTGCTTAAACAGATCATCAATTCTCGGTAATGGTACCAATTTTAATGATCAGTTTATCTAGTTCTCAGAATTTATTGGATAATTTCTGCTTTTTCGTTGCGCATATTTGTACGGAGATTTAGCTCTCGGTGCCAGATATTGTGCATTCTCAAGTCTAAACTCAATCTATCTTAACTGGATTTACCTAGGCAAGTTTTTAAGGAAACTTCCAAATAATCATGAATTATAGAATATCTCTATAATATTGATCAAGATGCAGGGCATCCTTTACGCAATAGCTTGTGTGTCCTAGTAGCGAGTCCTAACTTGGTATTACACCGATCACTATGCATTGCTAGTGTTTCACCAATTGCGAGTGGTAAACATACTAGATTTTCTGAACCTACAAATTCAACGTGATTTTTGGAAAACTAATCTATACATATGCCAATATCAAGATTGTCCTAATTCGACGGGTACATAGATCACTACAACAATTATGGTTTTCAAGGCAAGTAAGAGTTCAAATTGTTTAAAGACGAAACTTAAATCAATTTAAGTACCAAAAAGAATATGGGCATAGTGGTCATTTATCAAGAGCGTACCCGTGACAATCGAGGAATCCTTCCGGGCCTTCCTTGCATTTATTTCAAAAGCTCTACCCCTTGCATACCAATTCTTGAATTTCAGACAATCTTTCTTGTAATGCCCTACAATTCCACATTCATAACATCCAGCGTTTCGGTTATTGGCAATCGTTGGTAGTGTCTCCATGTAGCATTCTTGGGTCAAATGCCCATAACGATTGCACATGGTGCATCTCCTGTAGGTACCAGTATGGCTTTTTCCACAAAACTCACATTTAGGAACCTGGTTACCCTTTACAACAAATATTCGTCCTAAGCCTTGACTAGAGTTTCTCTTAGGTTGTACTTCATAATTCCCAACCAATTTCCTCTTTTGATCTGCAATCTTCGGATTTGCCCCGGTATCCTTCTTCTTAGAACTGGATTCCATAGTTTTCTTCCCGACCGACTTAAGGATTCCCTTACGAACACAATCATCGGTTAAAGACTTAGCTAGTGATCTAGCAGACTGTATCGTGTCTGGTTAAGAGGAGGTGACCATGCCTCGGATCTCTGGTGCCAATTCCCAGATGTACCTCTTGATTCTGACATATTCGGGAGTGACTAGTCATGGTACTGGTCTTGCTAATGCGTTGAATCGAGAAATGTAGGTTCTGATGTCCGCACCTTCCATTGAAAAATGCCAAAACTCAAACTCAATCTTTTGTAGTTCATTCCTGGGGCAATACTCTTTAAGCAACAAATCTTTCAACTCATCCCAGGAGAGACCGTAAGTGTCACACCCCAACCTAAGGCGGAAATGCTGAGGCGTGATCCGATTACTCATAGCTCGAAGATACTCTCATAAATATAAATGACAATATCTAATTAATTATTTAGTTCAAATAATACACACAATAATCAAATACAACCAAACAATTCAAATAAATAAATACAACAAGTCTAAATCCATGTATGTCTTCATTATAATCCTAAGGTATTTCTAAGTATCCATCCTTCAACTCAGGCAACCTGTATATGCGTAGAAAATAGAGTTTTGTCAACAAACATGTTGAGTGAGTTTATCACCAAGTTTTGACACCAAAAATAATGTTAATATAATAAATAAGCAAAACGTAATAAATGCGGTAATGAAATCAAACCATAAGCAAATAGATTGTCGACTAAACCATTGCCAAGCGACTCGGGCGCCGGTAAATCAACCATGAGAAAATAATGAGAATAAGACCGTTGCCAAGCGAATCGGGCGGTGGTCAATAGAATGAGAACCCTCTCCAAGGGGATATGTCAAGCGATTGCATACAAAGACAAATAAGCACATAACAAGTAGATTTTATTAATCACAATTAATTACATGTTTGCTATTTTTGATATGTATGTGTATATATATATATATATATGTATGTATAGTATGATATACACATATGTCCCCAAAAAGTTTGTGAAAATTGAGTAAAATAGGGGAATGATTAAACTCCCCTTAGATTAAAGGCAAGTGATTAATAAATACGATAAACGAGTTAACGAATAAGTGAATCGTCCGCTACGCGTCAAACGAGATTAATGATCATAACCTGAAATTTGAGATACGAAACTATAAATAAAAATGAACTTAATGCCACTGGAATCAATCCAAACGGATGAGTAAAACTCTAGTTATGTTGAATTAAACGTTTAAGCGAGCCGGTACAGACCAGAATCCAAACGGCGAGTCGAAAGTCGGGTTTTGGTCAGTAAATTTAAAATCACGTTACGAGAATAAAAGTCTTCTGGACCGAACGTTGAATCCGATAAGAAATGTGAGAAAGCGATAAGTCAAAGGTGTTGAGTGTTTTGCTCTTTAACGGGTTTTAAAGCAATTGACCAGTTAACAACCTTCAACCACCGAAATTGATTGAAGGTTATTGAATAGGGAATATGTATGAACGATTTTACAGTTTACAATTTACCCGGAAAGTGAAAGGATTGATGAGAAACGGAAGTCAAAGGTCCTAAAGCAAGCAAAGTCAACGATCAAGTCTTGTATCTTTAACGAATATGAAAAAACCGAAGGGTTTACAAGATGGAAGAGACTAGTGATGGATGGAGGAGGTGTATTAGGGTTCTATTAAAGTTTACAGCAGGGAATTATGATGGGTTTATATAGGAAAACATAAACCGAACTAATTATGGCTTTTTGGCCCGTTGAAGCAAGTAAATATTGTTTAAGGGAAAGAATCAATGAAATATACTAAAAGATATGATCTTGATCAGGGGAAAATGAATTAGGAGTTGTATTTTAGTTATATTATGTTTACTTGGACCTTACCTCTCTCAAACATGCCGAAAATACATGATTTTATACCTTAAACGAGTTATAAAACGAAATCGAGTCATGATTCTGGTGCAGGTCATCCCAGGCGCCGCGCGGCGGGGACATGGAGGCTGCCCACGCGGCGCTCCGGTGGTGAGGAGGGTGATGTTTCAGTTATTGTCATGTTTGGTCCTTGTACTTTGGTTTTTGGTTATTATACGAACTTGTTATGATATAAATAAGAAATAAAGGATATATAAATTGAAGGGTTTAAAGTGAACTTATGAAAACTTAATTACATATAGCTACTTGGTTTTGATTAATATTAATGATCCAAAATATTTCCGGGTCAGTTTATACGCAACGAATACGGTTTCGAAAAATCTAAGATGTTACAATCTCCCCTACTTTAGAGAATTTCGTCCCGAAATTAAGGAAAACCAAAACATCATCATTTTTAAAACAATTTAAACTTTTAAGAAAAATATCATAACATAGAACTTTTAACAACCGAAGCAACGCTCCAAATGACAATCAGATAAGGGCACTTATATATAGGATGTACCAGCGGCGTATCCACCATGTCCTTATCATCTCATCATTCGTACCGTTACCCAAGCTACCTTAGGTTCTAAATCATGATAAACAATTTTACGTATTATGATTTCCATGCGAGGACTTTGGTAATTACGTGTCGACCCATAATTACTTAGATCGTCGGATGGTCCGCATAATCCATTCCATCATGTGGGTTATATAACGTTTTATATAAAATTTTTAAGAGAAAACAATTATTTTGATAATTCTAAATATAATTTCAAATTAATAAATGTTCGAGTTGAATTAATAAAACCGTGAGATTTCGAAAACCTCTTTTGCTTTTAAAAGTAAAATTTTGAAAATTGAAGAAAATAGATTTGGTGAAATATATGTTATTGTGATAATTGAGATTAAGGAAATTAGATGGAGATACAAAATCCTAATAGATTATCTTTGATAAAGGAATTTTATTCAGGGGATGAATTATGCAAAGGTTTAATTTATAACAAATAGTTAATGGCATACGGGGTCCTTAAATATCGTATTCTTTAGGAATGAAGTTCTTAAGATCAAGAATATAAGTTTAAACATCGTTAACGAAAATTTTGGTGAGTCGAGCTTAGTTAATTTAAGTACTTATGAGTTTAAAGAGAAGTTAATATAAGGTCATAGCTTTTCAAGTTGATGATTTTGAGATTTAGATTAATTCGGTTAAAATATTCTAAAATATTATAATAGTTAATAATTTAAATATTAGTGATAATGCGAAAAATATACGTATTGAATTAAATTGTTAATAGATTAAACTGTGAAACGGATATTCCTGAACCACCGAGATAGTCATATTGCAATTAAATCTTTAAAATTAGATAAAAATATAAAATAGGTAATTAAATTAGATTAAATTGGGAATTCGTGGATTTTTCCTTTTTCATAAAATCGTTATAAATATTAGGAAGTAAGTAATTTGAATTATCAATAATGGAAATTTGAGTAAATAAGAATTCTAAATTAAAGTGGAGCATATAATAAACTGAGATAAATGCGAGGCTAGAAATGCATAAACCACCATGACTATTCTAACAACTACGAATTTAACATTTAAAACGTTCAAAATTTTCAAAAATCAAAGTAGGGAGTTAAAATATTTACGATGAAGGTTCAATCAAAAAGTCAATTTAATAATAAAAGTTAAATTAATTAATGGATTTTTTTTAAATGGAAATTAAATTTAGAGAATACATAATTTAGTTTAATAATAATAAAATTTTCAATAATTGAATTTTAATAATAAAGATTTATGAAGTAGAAAATAAGTTGCGAAAACCATCATGATATTGAGGAAAACAAAAGATAATAAAATATTTATAGTTTAAAATTGAGGGTAATTATTGAAATATACTTGATAATTTATAGTTTGAGAATATGAAAATAAATAAGAAAAGATTATTTAAATAATATTTTAACGGATATGAGTTAGTGTAATATTTCTTGTTCGGTGTATTTTAGTTTTGTCGAGGTTGACGGTCGTTTGGTCGGTTAATGGCTTACAGTAGCAACTCCTTGTTGATTCTAGTAGTCAAACGGCGATCGTGAGAAGCAAATGAACGACGTTGATTATGACGATGGATTCTTAGGGAAAGACATTCTATGAGGATCAAAGATGAAACCCTATAAGATGATGGGTAAGTTATGGAAATGAGTTGATATGAAATAATGGGGATGCGTATATATATGAATTAGTACTAGTGAAGACTCGAGTACGATTCGGGATTTAAAATAATATGTATGAGTTTGAACCATTTAAGTAGATAATGTTTTATTAAATTTTCCAAAAATAAAATAACCAAGTATATCAAACGAGTTGACCTTCCATGAGCTTTCCATGGCAATTTGAACGGCCCGAATAAATAAACAACATAAAGTTTGTGAATTGGCCTCCCATGAGCGTTCCATGGCAATTTGTTGGCCCAATTCAAATATCGAGTAATAAACAATTGAGTTGTTCAGCCCATGAGCGTGTACATGGCATTTAACTAACCCAACTAATTAACGAATTATCGAATCAATGGAGTTGTTCGGACCATGAGCGTTACATGGCATTTAACCGACCCAACTAATATCGAATCAAATATAAGTAGTTGGTGTATCTCGGGAACCACCCTGGACGACACGTTTCAACCAAAAATCAAATCGAAAATGGTTTAAGAAATGAATAGTTGGAGTGCCCATGGAATTCCATGGATTTTTCACCCAACTAAGCATTTAAAATAATTTAAAAAACACAATTTGGAAGTATAATCATTTAGCCGGTTATGTTTACCACGTAACCGTTTAGCCGATTACGGGTACCACTTGAAGTTATGGTTGTACGACATTGGTCATACCACCATGCTTCAAGGTGAAGAAACAAAACAAAACACGGGAATTCTTAAGGAATTTCCCACAATAAAAGATATTCTACCAAAATAAAAGATTTAGAAAAAAAAAATATTTTGAATGTGAGGCATAGCTTCGGAATTTGTGTGTGTGTGCAATAAATAAATAAGATAAATAAAATAATTAATCTAAGCAAGTTGTAAACAATTTTTTTAATAGCACATAAGGCAGTTCAGATAAGCACGTATAGGATTCCTAACATATGTCTAGGACCATTTCTAACGACCTATCTTATAACCTTTGGCTCTTATACCAATCTGTCACACCCTAACCTAAGGCGTAAATCTCGGCGCGATCCGATTGCTCACAGCTCGAAGATACTATCTTAAATATAAATGACAATATCTAATTAATTATTTTGTTCAAATAATACACACAATAATCAAATATGTAAGACCCCGAATCCCGGGAATCCTACAGCTGGTGATCATACCATAGACTTACAAAATTCTTAAACTCAAGACAGTTCATTTCATTTCATAAATCAATTCAGAGTATAAGTTCAGCGTAAAAAATCATAAGTATTAAAAAAAGTTCGCAAAACCAAGTTTAAAAATATGTTTAGTAAAAGTAAAAATAAACAATCTTCATTATTAACTTTCCCGACTAGCTATGCCTTCAACCGACCGAGTAGTCTCGAGCACGTCCACGCGGTAAGCATCCTCCTCCTAACCTGAAACTCACACTAACATACACACAAAGTCAGCTTGAGCTGAGTGAGTTCAAGTTTTAATAAATGACATTTATATAAATCATTTGTTGGGTCGGATTTATGATAAGGAAGATTGGAATCTTCTCAACCTCCTCAGAAAACGGCTAAGTATGGAATTCGAGCAAGCCTAGACGATCGAGCATGGTTTTAATACTTCGAGAAAGGTCTTCAGAACCTTAAATGGTTAATTCTTCTAAGTGTTAAGGCTTCGAGCAAGCTACACTTCAACGAGCAAGAGTATTCTTCTATCGAGCATGGATTGCCAATCAAGCAAACAGCTTGATCATACAAGTTTTAACCAAGTGTTACGAGCACAGGATGATCGAGCACATGGGGACAAGCATGGATGCAATAAGAAGATGTCATGTGATCAAAGCAAGGACTTTGAGCACAGTTCAGTTCCCGAGCAAGATTTACATCCGAGCATGGTAAAGATTGCTGAATAAGAAAAGCTAAAGACATCAAGAAGAATGAGCTTGCTCGATGGATTGTTTCGAGCAAAGCATGGACTAGTCAAGAAGAATGAAGTCTACTAGAAGGGAATAACTTCAATGAAGATATTCTAAGTAAAGTATGCTCGAGGACAGTCAACGAGCATACCTAGCATAGTGAGCTTGCTCGAGCAAGATTGTTATCTTGCTCGAGCAAGATTGTTATCTTGCTCGAGCAAGATTGTTATCTTGCTCAAGGACTCAACACTTGTATTATTTTGTATTTTATTATGTAATGATTAGGAACTTCTAGAAAGAATGTCAGGGTCTATAAATAGGGGTCCTAGAATACCTTTTAGGACACGGATTTCCAGACGGAATACAGGCTGGCACACACTGAATACGGAAAACAATCTAAAGAATATTCTCTTTGTTTTCTCGTACAATCGCTGCCGCCGTCACACAAAACCCTAGACATTCCTTTCACTGTTCCATTAATTATGTATTTATACAGTGAATCTTTGTCTATTGAATGAGCTTTTATTGACCATTTATTACTGTTTTGTGTTCATTATTCACACCCCTTCATTCCCACTCGTTTGTAAGGCCCCGAACCCGGTAGCCTTACTTTAGCGTCGGATTTACTCATAAACACAGTTCTTGCAATCAGAGTTAATTAAAACTTTCGCGGAAACGTTTACTTGAAGCATTCGTTACAAAACATTCAATCTCTTCTCTGATACTATAAAACAAATCATTATATTTAAAACATCTTTTCTTCCATCTTAAGATGTCAGCCGTTTAATCCATGCCATGTGCCATCCTCATGCTAGTTCTTTGGTCTGATCACCTGCGTGCATACTAAAAGTCAGCTACGCTGAGTGAGTTCTAGTTAATCAAGCAACTTATCATACAACCACTACATGCATCATATACGTATCCGCAGACACGTAGTCCACTATCTAACCTGCTCACATTACCACTTAGCCTCTTATTTACGCCTACCACTTTGCCACCTTGCCGCTTTAATAACGTAAAACGTTATGCCACTTTGCCACTTTAATAACGTATAACGTTATGCCACTTTGCCACTTTAATAACGTAAAACGTTATGCCACTTTGCCACTTTAATAACGTATAACGTTATGCCACTTTACCACTTTAATAACGTATAACGTTATGCCACTTTGCCACTTTAATAACGTAAAACGTTATGCCACTTTGCCACTTTAATAACGAAGGCACGTATAGGCTTACCCTACCACGTACTATCGTTATGCCACTAACACTCTTACTAGACTCTTGCCACTTCTAACATGCTCTACCTCTACTTGTCTACAACACGCTTCATATCATTTACATAATAAGCAAGTCACATCAACAATCATACACACATAATAACGATGGCACGTACAGGCTTTCCCTATCACGCGCTCACGTTATACCACTAACACCCTTACTAGATTCTTGCCACTCCTAACACACTCTACCTCTACCTGCCTATATCACACTTCATATCAGTTCAGTATTTACGTAATAAACAAGTCACATCATAACATTCATACACACTATCAACCACTTGGAATTTACTATCCTTGGCGATACGTGCAATATCCGAAGATCGTTCACGTACCGACAAGCATTATAAAATATATACCTCGTATAACATCTATAGCATACACTTACCACTTAAGGTAAGTGTATTCACACTTCACATCGAGTATGCACACAGCCCCGAAAACATAACAAGGAAATGGGGCTAGAAACTCACCTGAACAAGGTTACGTTCACCGTTAATCGTAATCCCTTTCTTCAGTTGTGCACGGCTGACTATATAACAAGTATACATATCAATTAACTATCACTACTCATATCATCTTTCTAGTCTTAATTACTACCCACAACGAACGGGGGTCCGGGGGCAGCGCCCCTGGCAGCGGGGTCTAGGGGCGGCAGCCCCTAGCAGGGTCCAAGGGGCAGAGCCCCTGGCTCAGGCGAACTTAGCTTTAGGCGAAGTTGTCATCAGGCGAACTTAGCTTTAGGCGAAGTTGTCATCAGGCGAACTTAGCTTTAGGCGAAGTTAACCTTAGGCGAACTTAGCTTTAGGCGAAGTTGTCATCAGGCGAACTTAGCTTTAGGCGAAGTTGTCATCAGGCGAACTTAGCTTTGCAGGCGAAGTTCATCAGGCGAACTTAGCTTGCAGACGAAGTTGTCGGCTGCAGCTACTGTTCGTTCTTAAATCCTTCGTTTCTTAACCAAATAACTCGATTTAGGTATCCACGGAATCGTCTGACCAGCGCCTACAAACCCCAACCATCAAATCGACCTAACATCGATGTTTAAAGGGTGCGATTTAGGCGTATAGGTTACGGGTTCTTTTATCAATCGATTAACCCATCAAATCATAACCATTTTCAGTAAGTTTAGCTTTGTTGGATTCGTTTTTACCATACAAAGACAGATCTATCATTTCTATACTAATCCAAACCTAAACGAACAAGTTCTCGATATAAACGTACCGTAAATGAGTCGAACTACGAACACGAGCTGGTCTTGTTGCTTTGGTTCGTCACGACGATCTAGCACCAACAAGCTCGGGTCCTCGCCTTTGGATCTTGGTTCGGGTCGTGTGTGTTTTGGGCGTGTAGAGATTAGGATGGATAAATGGATGGAATGGAAATGATTGGGGTTTAAGGGGGTATTTATACTCCCTTAAGCCCATGGACCGAAGGCCCATATTTCCTTTTGGTCCCTATCTAATCCCATCTAACTATCCTACTAAGTCTTCATATTTTTCTATTATTATTATCGTTCCACTAACTCGTTTATTTCACCCGACAAAATAATATATTAAATATTACTTTAGAAATTTCGGGATGTTACATCGTTGGATATCCTGATTCTGCCGGGATATTCAACAGGCCTTTTGGGTAATCGAGTCGGTGTGTTCTTGTCAACCTTTCTAAGGTTTCACCCGACTCACGGTCCTAACATCATTCCAAGAGTATAAAAATAGAACAGGATATGAACAGTTAGGCCATCATAAACGACAAGTAGTCATACTTATAAATATATATATATATATATATATATATATATATATATATATATATAATCACATCCATATGAATAACATCCAAGTAATAACATCAGGGTCGAGCACACGTACAACCCAAACACGTAACATCACATCCAACTTATGCAAACACAAAGTAGGCATACGTAAACATCCTTAGTCGATAACGACTAAATAACATCGCCAATTATTGGTCATAAAATAATACATGTATAGTCATACGTATAAACATACATAAATATCATCCCAAGGCATATTCTATACAAATAAGCCCATGCAAAATAATTTAAACGGTTCATCAAGCAAAATCGTTTAGGTGTGTATGCTAGCCCAAAACTTGAAAGAGTGAAAGGGGGTATCATGAACTCACCTGACATGAAGCACCAAATCCCCAGGAGCTAGAGGGTCCCTAAGTAATTCCACAACTCAAGCACCTGTCGGATTGTATACAATAGTTACTAACGACACCGAAGGGACTCGTTTACCCTACGAGGCGTTCTAATAAGGTTCAAGTTACCTAAAGCCTCCACCTCACCAAGTTCGATTAAAATAGCCCCCGGGCCCTATGTTTACCAAAACGACCCATAGTTACTCCCGAGAACAAAGAATTCCCAAATTGCCCTCGGAAGCACTAGGTGAGACTAATACGCACATTTAAGAGTTGTTTAGGCAATTAACATCCAACTCAGCCCCATGTGGACCTAATATGATAAATTCGCAGCCAACAAGTCCACACGACGCTACACGAGTCGAATGGGTCGGTAACTCGCAAGCACAACGCACCAACTATTAAATAAACACGAATACGAGTTGTACCGACCCGTTTGAGTAACCGACAACCAATTCAGCCCCATGACCTTCAAAAATCAGTTTCTTACAGGCCACAACTCATACCGAGGCTACAACATTTGAATTAGTAAATAAGGCATTCTACAAAATATATGATGGTATAAAAAGAAACAAATCAAAAACTAGCAAAGTAAGATGTATTATAACAAATATTATGTCAAATCTGTAACAAATCCATAGCTAACAATCAATTACATTGTCGAAATTGGAGTTCCAACGATTGGCAGAGAGATGAAGGTCGAACAAGTACCACCAACAAGATGAAGGTCGAAATGTCGAACCGGTACCACCATTGACTACCAGCGAGATGAACTGATGAAGGTCAAACTGGTTACTAGCGATGTGGAAGAAACGGCCGAAGACGAAGGGTAGTCCCATAGTAGGATAGAGGCGTGAATGAATGGACTGACGATGTTACGGTTTTCTTATCTGGTTATACACCTATAAGTTTTATATCTAATAAGTAATTTTAAAAAGAAAATTTATGTTTTCCAATATCGGTTATCCGAAAATTTTCAAAATCACTATCTAAATCCAAAAATTTAGATATCCGAATTTTCGGATATTTTGAATTCAGAGTTTTTTTAAACACCCCTAACCACCATTCCACTAGACCATTAATTTATGTGTTATACTAGATTAGATAACCGTGTTACACACTGGTGGAAAATAAAAAAACGTAATATATATCTATAATATATATAAACGAAAACCCTAAAATCCTACGTGTCGCGATGTGGTCGCTCCCCTCTTTTATGGAAGCTACCAGATTGTTTTATTTTTAAATAGAGGCCTCTCATTGGTTTAACCCAAATTCATGGGTATGGGTCTTACCAAACCTAGATAGCTCTTAAACGGGTTATAACATCTCATTAAATTAAAAATTAACATTTCCAATTATTTGATATGAAAATCTTATAAAATAGGGATATACTAAAATTTAATATCCAATTTGAAAAGAAAAAGATATTATTTATAATTAATAAACAATTTTATAGTAAAAAGCATAAGCGGGTCATGGGTCACCAAATCCAGATAGCCTTTAAACGGGTTATAACATATCATTTATTTATGAAACCCTTTCATCATCAAACCCTAAGTATATTATTAACTTTCTTACAATAAAGAAAATTAAAATTCAAAAAATAAATATTAAAAAACGAAAAATGTAAAACAATCATTATTTCAAGCCATAAAATTGCTTTATTGGTAAATGAAGGTTTCTCACGCATTTGACATGAATTCACAAGTAAAGGTCTCACCAAACATAGATAGCTCTTAAACGGGTTATAACATCTCATTATATTAAAAATTAATCTCATAAAATATTTGATATGAATATCCTATAAAATAGGTATATACTAAAAATTAATATCCTAGTTTATTTAAGAAAAAAAGATATTATTTGTAATTAAGAAACAATTTTATAATAAAGAAAATAAACGGGTAATGGTGTCACCAAACCCATATAGCTTTTAAACCTGATTATAACATATCATTTATTTGTGAAACCATTTTATTATCAAACCTCAAGTATATTAATTATTAACTTTCTTACAATAAATAAAATTAAAATCCAAATATGCATATATAAATATTATAAACGAATAATGTAAAACAACCCTCGTAATACGGGGGATAAAATCTAGTATATATATATGTGTGTGTGTGTGTGTTATATATTTTAACGAATTGTAAACTACCATATTTATAAGAACGGATAATTTTACATAATTAAATTTAATTAAAATATAATAATTATTTGATTTTGGTAAATAAGAATAAGAAAAAAATATATTATACAATTTGTATATTATGAAACATGAAAAGATCAATAATTAAATATAACTGGTTTTATATAATAAAGAATAATTAAATATAACTGGTTTTATATATAAAGGAAGAAGACATATTTATATAAGTTAAGTAAAAGATTTAACAAAGTTGCCCAAGTATAGTCGGTAAGAATGAGGCCTTAGAAAATTGCGTCATGGTTCACTAAAGTTAGATTAGATGTTATGTGTTGTACTTAAGAAAATTGGAGTCTTGTTTCGATATTTATGACGTCATGTAAAGAAATAAACATAATCTCAATCTCAAATCTATAGTATACTTTTGCTGATGATACATACAGATTTGATTTTTTAATCAATTAAAAAATATAAGAAAATACTTGAGTTGAAGTAACGTTTGACTTGGAATCTTGGATGAACCTGGAAAAATACCATTTTCAGTTTTGCCGGAGATTCCAAATTAAGTCAGTGAGACTCTTGCTTGGAGTTCTAAAGGTATATATATATATATATATATATATATATATATATATATATATTTGTTTTCTTTTTGATGAATTTAAGTTAGGACAATTCCAGATCTGGGTGTTTTTGATCTTCATTTTGTGGGCACAAGTTGACTGCTAATATTATATTAATAATATTTAGGTTTGTGTGTTTATTGGGTTGCTGTATGTATGTATAATGGAGCAATCAAAATCCGACAACCATATTCAATACAATCCAGAATCCTTCCAAACTGCAAACAAACCACAGGTTCTGAATTATTCCGTAAGGACCGGTGAAGAGTTTGCCCTTGAGTTTATGCGGGACCGAGTAAACTCTAGGATATCAGGCGATCCCAGCCGTACACCTGGCTACCTGGAACTTAAGGCCATTTTAGGCATCAGCCATACCGGATCTGAAATCGGCTCAGATGTTGTGGAACGGCGTTCAACTCGTTCTGAAAACAACCATCGATGTGGTGGGGATGAACGTTCAACGAAGATTAAAATTTTGTGTAGTTTCGGTGGGAAAGTATTGCCTCGCCCGAGTGATGGGAAGTTGAGATATGTTGGAGGCTGTACGCGGATTATCCGGATAAGGAAAGATATATTTTGGCATGAGTTACGCCAAAAGGCGTTGGAAATTTATATTGAAACTTACGGGATTAAATATCAGCTTCCCGGTGAGGATCTTGATGCTTTGGTTTCCGTGTCGTGTGATGAAGATTTACAGAATATGTTGGAGGAGTGCAATGCGTTAGGCATAGGTGAAGGGTCACAAAAACTTAGATTGTTTCTTTTTTCTTTTAGTGATTTAGATGATAGTAGTTTTGGTCACGTTAATTCTGGTGGTGATAATGAGCTTCAATTTGTGGTTGCTGTAAATGGAATGGACTCTGGTATTCACGGTTTGATTGCATCATCAGCTAATAATACGAGTGATTTTGATGGCCAAATTGTTGAGAGGAGCAATGTTGCACCAAATGCTTATGTAGAGCCCGGTCCCGATGCTTCTGTTCTACAAAAGGAGGAGAAACCAATGGGCGATAGTTTTGTTAAACAAGAAGTTAAGCAAATGAACATTAAATCCCCAAGAGACGGCACGGTTGTTCTACTTGGTGAGGGAAAGCTTCCTCCAAAACCGAAAATAAATGAAGACAGGAATCAAGCCCAGATACATGCAAAAGTTGTTCCATCTAATGACAATGATTCTGGTGCAGGTATGGGTCCTGATAACTCGGGGTCTGATCTTATTGATTTGAGTTACCTTGAACCACCTTCCCGGGTTTATCACTCCGAGAGAATTCCACGTGGGCAGATGGAGAAAAATAGGTTGACCAAGTCAGACGATTCCCTCCGGTCTCATTTGCTTGCTACACATTTACAGTCGGATGCGGACGAAGATTTATCAGTCAACAAAGAAAAGTCAAGCAAGGTCAACGCGAGTTTGGTTTTGGACTCCGGAAACGTATCGGAAAGTAGCATGATTGAGAAGAAAGTTAAGTTTGATAAACCATCATCACAAGTGGTGGCTAGTGGCGGTGGCAGGAGGCAAGAACATGGATCTATTTTGATTGATATCAATGATCGATTTCCGAGTGATTTTTTGTCTGAAGTATTTGCAAGAGCGATATCCGAAGAGTCGCGTGGTCTACCACAGGATGGTGTGGCAGTGGGATTGAGTATGAACATTGCAAATCATGAACCTCAACACTGGTCGTTTTTTCAGAAGTTAGCACAAAATGAGTTTGAAGGTAAGGATGTTTCTCTTATTGACCAAGATCATCATGTGTTTTTATCTAAACCTCAAGAAGAAATCTCTGTGGGTACCGAATCCACATCTATGCAACCGCATTCACCAGTGAGATACAATGTGGGCATGCAATTTGATAATCTGGCAGAGAACTCGAGGATTCCAGACTCAGAGTATGAGACAAGGAACGTGGGGTTACCTTCTATTGATCTTTCTCTAGGTGATCTTGATATCGAGTCTTTACAGGTATAACCGAAAACCAAAGTGGCTAAATAATACGAGATTAGTAATATCAAGGCTAAGGCGTTTGTTTGTATGCGCAGATTATAAGAAATGAAGATCTTGAAGAATTAAGGGAACTAGGTGCTGGTACGTTTGGAACCATTTACCATGGAAAATGGAGGGGAACAGACGTTGCAATTAAACGCATTAAGAAAAGCTGCTTCGCCGGTCGCTCATCTGAACAAGAAAGATTAGTAAGCTTCATTTACATCTTATCTATTAATCTTTGAGGGTCAGGATCGCGTACGGGTGGGATTTAACGTGCAAAGTGAAGAGAAAAAAACACATCTCGTCATCGTACTCAGTTGACAAGTAGCATAGTAAGTTACGCCCCTACTTGAATTGTTTTGTAGAGCAATAATAACCACGCTACAGTTTACTAGTATAATTATCATTGCCCTACTCGTATTTTGTTGCAGTTTAATTACTCTATTTAGAGTAAGACGATTTTGCCACCGCGCGGAGTTTTTCTCACTTTGCACGTGAATTTTCAGTTGTATTTGATCCAAATACTAATCTTTGATAAAAAAAAAAAAGGTTATGCATCTGATCATTTATGTCCCTTTTTTTTCTCTAATTGAAGACATTTGAGTTCTGGCGAGAAGCTGTTATTCTGTCAAAGCTTCATCATCCAAATGTAATGGCATTTTATGGTGTAGTACAAGACGGGCCTGATGGGACATTAGCTACTGTGACAGAGTTCATGGTTGATGGCTCACTAAGGCATGTATTACTTCGAAAAGATAGGTAATATTACTTTCTCTTTTGCAATACAAATATTATGGTTGCATATGATCTAGCATATATTTTGTGTTTAGGCATCTTGATCACCGGAAGAGGCTTATAATTGCAATGGATGCAGCCTTTGGAATGGAGTATTTGCACTCCAAAAACATCGTGCATTTTGATTTGAAATGCGACAATCTTCTTATGAATATGAAGGATTCTTCACGCCCTATATGCAAGGTTATTAATTATCACCTCACATGAAACGTTTTATTGTTAAATGTTGTTTTAAGCTTATGGTGGGTATGCAGGTAGGTGATTTTGGACTGTCGAAAATCAAGAGAAACACTCTGGTTTCCGGTGGAGTTCGAGGAACCCTGCCATGGATGGCTCCCGAGCTACTGAATGGTGGCAGCAATAAAGTTTCTGAAAAGGCAAAATTGCATTTCATTTGTGTATTTTTATGACACTTGAACTATTTTGTTTGTTTTTTAAATGTTTTGTCTGTCTGTAACAGGTTGATGTTTTCTCGTTTGGGATTGTGTTATGGGAGATCATTACTCGTGAGGAGCCGTATGCCAACATGCACTATGGTGCAATTATAGGTAAGATTTGTGTGTCTTATCTTTTTATGGCATTGAAACAACCATAAGGCATAATTTTATTTGTTACTTATAACAGGAGGTATGGTGAATAACACACTTAGACCTACAATTCCTAGTGACTGTGTTCCGGATTGGAGAAGGCTGATGGAGCAGTGCTGGGCCCCGGACCCTGCGGTGAGGCCGTCTTTCACTGAAATAACAAATCAGTTGCGTGTGATGTCATCAGCCTACCAAAATAAACAACATGCTCACAGGACATCTTAGCTTGCTTGTTATTTATACACAAACCACCCAAATTGTTATTGTAACTTTTTTGATTGAAAATATGAGAGTATTTATTTTAAGAGGTTGGGAGAAATGTAAAATGGATATGCTCAGCTTGTTTGAATTTCTATACATACCATACCATACGATACATACATTTGCATTAATTTTGGATAACTGCCCTTTTAAGTAACTTTTAATCTTTATCACACGCATACCCTTTGTGATCATACTCCCTACATTGACGGTGTATAACCTCGATTCACACGTCAACCATAAATTATTCCCCGTGGTACCGATTCACATGTATAAACTAAAAATCTATTTAAGCGATTCACATGTATAAACTAAAAATCTATTTAATTTGATCTATGAAATGTAGAGAGCATTTAAAAATGACAAGACTACAATTCATACAACAAATGAGTCGAATGAACTCAAGACCTCCCGCTTACTAAGCAGGTGCTCTAACCAAATGAGCTACGAGAGCTGCTTGCATTAATGCTCATTTTCATTCTATGAATATATGTTAGGCTGAATCTCATTCAGTATCATGATTTGAATAGTTTGAAAACTGGATCATTGCAAAATTTGTTTTTTCCTGTATGGATTTCCCTTGCCATAGTTTGTTCTTGTGTGGATTAATTGTAAAAATAAAAATAAAAAATTAATAATAATAATTTAGAGTCAGAGCCATAGTTAGAGTAATAGTAACCCCTTTATCATTTGGTATAGAGGACCCACAATCCATAGAATAGCTTTGCTTTTTTTTTTCCGAACGGCTTTGCTATGAGTGAGCTTTTTACCAGACAGGTTAGTTTCTTAAAGGTTGAAAACGTTACAGCGATTACATGATTAGAGCAGAAAGTGTCCAATATTTTTAAGCGAAACATACTATCGCTAGAGTCCAAGTTACTTTTAAACTATGATTTAGGGTTGTTCACAAGCCAAGCCAATCGAACATCAACTCGAGAGAGATAATAATACGAGTTGAGCCGCCTCTACTTGATATTTCATTTTAATAAAACCAAAAACTAAAATTTCACCAGTGATTACCAATAGTCACCACATGACTATTGGCCTCACTAAAATGATGATACCAAAAGGATGATCCCTAAAAGGATCTCTCAAAACAAATCTCCGCCTTTCGATCTTGTTTATAAAGTTGAAAAGCATTTGATTACCTGCTTCAGGTAAGGTGTCAAAACATGAAAAGGCGTGTCTTGACAACCAACATGTATTTATTCATTTTGTTTTTGACACTTTTGGTTTCCTCGCGTCTGAAGCTGTGGAGCTACTTACCCGTGTTCAACGGGTCATGCATAGTAATGTTATGACTCCAAGATCAACAAATATAGTTTTTAAAAGATTGGGTTTTGCGATTCAAAAAGGGGTAGCGGCGCAGCTTGTTGCCCGCTTGCCTTCTGTTTCGATGCAATCCAATGAACATGATTGTTTTAACATATATTAACATATATAAAATGAAAAAAAAAATTATATTATTTTAACTAACGATGAAAAATGGCAATCCTGATGTCAAATAGGTTACAATTAAAAATTTTAGCAGTTGATGTGCCGTAAAAGAACAAAAAAGTGTTTGTGGTTTCTTTTCCTCTCACCCTACAAAAAGTAATAATTTTGTTTGAACTCCACCTCTTTTCAATGAAACTGGACTCGCTTATGCTCTGATAGGAAGATTAGAATACGACAAAAAGAAACGAAATTAAGAGAGAGAAAATATATTATTTAACTTTGTGTTTTGGAATTCGAAAAAAAAAGGAGAAAGAGTTAAAAGAATTTTGAAGACGGTTAGACTTTAGAGCATTCTTAACCTATTCCCTAAATATTTTCGTGGGAGGAATTTATAAATTATAGGATATAGTTATGAGCGGTTGTGAGTAGTATTTTAAAAGCCGGATTTCAAGACCGACCAGTCGGCTCTCGAACTCATACCTTGGAGACTTTCTTCAAGTTTGTCTGGATTAGTCGGGCGGCCAAAATCGGTAAAAAATCATGCTGGGCGGGCTAGTCGAGCTAGGATTCTCTAAAAGTCAGTTAAAACTTGGTTAAAAATCGGTTAAAAGTCGGGGTAGGCGGTCAAAAGTCGGCTCAGCTACCTTTTTGACCGGAATTATGCTTATTTTAACATATATAATATCAAAAAGTTAATTTTCTTTATATTTATCATGTCCGAGTACTCTTCGAGTACTCCAACTAATCCTAACTCCCCAGTCGAGCCTAGGGTCCGCTTACCGACTTTTGCAACCTTGGTTATGAGTAAAGTAGAGGTAAAAGTTAGTGATATTTTGTAACAAGTTTGTTTGTCCCTTTTTATTTTTTTAATATTTGTTGAATGAGTTGTGAGTATTGGAGATAGACACTATAATAATAAATCAGGCATAAAATATTATTATTTAATTGAACATAGTACTCTTCGAGTACTCCAACTACACCAATTCCCCAGTCAGGCTTAGGATCCGCTTACCGACTTTTGCAACCTTGGTTATGAGTAAAGAAGAGATAAAAGTTAGTGATATTTTGTACCAAGTTTGTTTGTCCGTTTTTATTTTTTTAATATTTGTTGAATGAGTTGTGAGTAGAGGAGATAGACACTATAATAATAAATGCATAAAATATTATTATTTAATTGGCATGAGAGAGAGAAATATAATGATTTTTAATGTAATTATAGAGATAAAAAAACTTTTATTCATGAGTAATTTGAAGAAACACTGTTCAACTTCTAGAATGTTTAATGTTTTTCTAAAGTGAGTGTGAGTGGAAAAGAGATAAAATATAAAACATAAAATTATATAAAAGTATTATTTAATTAAAAAGAAGAGAGAAATTATAGGGTTTTTAATTTAATTATAAAAATGAATATATGGGTAAAGTTAAAATATAAATTACAACAATATTGAGAAGGGTTGGAAGGAATTTAATCCATTGATCTTAGATTTGAATAGTGGAGATTAATTTAAGTAAATAAATTAATGGGAAGTGCATAAAGGTAATAAACCACTTTTGTTGACTTTCTCTTTCTACATGCAAGACGCATGTCAATTCCCCAATCATTTTAAAACGTCCGTAACTTTTTCATGCAACATTCTTAAAAAAAACGTTTTTTATCTTTAATATGAGTATCATATTGTTATATAAAAATAAAAAAAATCAGTGGGTTTTTGTATTGTGTTATTGGTTGTTCATTGTGCTTTTTAATTGGGTTTTTCTATGCATTGTGTGATTTTGGTCATTGTGTTATCAATTGGTACTCATATTAATATAAAAATTAAACAAATATTACACCATTGTGTCTTTTTGTTTGTCATTGTATCTTTGTGCTCATCATTTGTCTTTCTTCTTATCGTTTGTGTTTTAGTTATTATGTAATACATTTATTGTCTGTTGTTCAGGGTTGACATGTGACATTCACTTAATTTGAGAAAAAAAAAGTATTACATTGATTGTGTATTACGTTCACGTCATTGTCTAATATGTAGTTTTCATTGTGTTTTACGTTTCAGGTCATTGTGTTATATGTATTCACCATTGTGTTTTACGTTTCAGGTCATTGTTTTATATGTATTAATCATTGTGTTTTACGATTCTTTTTATTATGTAATATGTATTCATCATTGTGTTTTATGTATGAGATAATTTGTTGTTATTTTATCATTATATTTACGTATTATTATTATACAACAGTGTTATTAACATTTAAAATGTAAAAACACAATGATGATTTGAAATACACAATGATGAAAAAAAAAAACAATGACAAAATAGACATAATGACAAACAAAAAGACACAATGATGTAATTTTAGTTTTAATTTTTATATAACAAAGTCATACTCATATTAAAGATAAAAAAACGCTTGTTATTATGGTGATTTTTTTAAATATCATATGAAAAGGTTATAGACGTTTTAAAATGATGGAAGAATTGACATGCAACTTGCATGTGAAGAGAGAAAATATATACTATTACTTTTATACCATTTTTCCTTGGAAAATTGGATATTAATAATCCCAACTATTCACTCTTGGCCAATAATAATCCCAAATAACAATATGATCGGTAACAATCCCTAGTTTCAATTATGTTGCCAACAATAATCCTAATCTAACAAATCATTAACTCCGTTAACTATGTTCATTTTAATCAAAAGTTATAATTTATATAATTTATACATACATAATTTATATGTATATACATCTTCATCTCCTATTTTATCACCTGCATCTTCATCCAAAAGACCACCATCGTCTCTGGCACGTCGACAACCATCACCACCATCTCCGGCTGACAACTACTGCCACCATATTTCACAACCCACCGACGGCGGAAACACGGGGGCGTGATGACGTCATGGATCGTAGTCACTGTTTACATCGCACAAACTCTAATGGTTTGTTTTAATAAAAGTTTTAATATACATCGCAAATCTTGTCCCAAAAGATTACATCGCAGTTGTTTCAAAATATTTTACAAACCATAAGTCTTAGATAACCGATGAGTTTCACAAATAAAGAGTTTTTAAAATATGGCCAACATCCTAGAGGCTATAAGATGAAAACTCTCAAAATGCATCCTAGTGCGTGTGACTCCATGGGCGTTTCCAATACTTCAATTACCCGAGAATGCATGTATAAAAGTCAACAAAATTTTTGGTGAGTTTCACAGGTTTATATAGCATCTAAAATATGTGCTTCAACGAGTCGACCGACAATGTCCTATGTAGACAATTCCTCAAATAGTTACCATGAGCTATATGATCAAGAACTAACAGTGTTTCTATGAGCGCCCCTCTTGATGTTCTAATGCGAAAACATCGAAGCCATCTGTTGGACAAATATCACCCGCTAGACCTCCAATCTAAGTTAGTGCGACTAACCACGGGTGGGGTGTGTTAATCCCGAATAGTACTATTCACATTAGCCACGTCTACAATAGTTAATGATCATAGATTCCATGGGACTTTAGGTGTATTATTGTTTCCAACCCATGTAACAAAATGGGACCGCGTTTCTGCTCGTTTCCGAACATGTGTTTCTCCATGCATTCCCCCCCCCCCAGAAAAAAAGTTTAAAAAAGTTTAATTAAAAAGGGGCCGTGAGACTCATCTGATTCTCAGATGTGCGCTAGATGATATATAAGTCCGTGTCTCGACCTACAAGTGCCCTATAACATGAAACGGCAATATGGTTCTAATGTTTCATTTTCGATACTTAAGCGTTTCATGGCCGCGTTTCACCCAACTAGTTCAACGTGTTTCATTTGTGTGCCATTTTACTAGACGTGATTTGACGACATGTTTGGTGATAACTTTTGTGATTCTATTATACACACACACACACACACACACACATATATATATATATATATATATATATTAAAGTATCTTTGTTGTCTCATAACTCTATGTCGAGTTGTCATATCCTAACATGTTTACGAGTGACGTTAAAATATATACATCATATATCATTGTTACTAGAGATTCACTTAACCCACAAGTCTCAGAAAATATAATACAAAGTTATATTTTATGCTTTCCAAAATAAATTTCCCGTGCATTAAAGTTTCAAAACCTTAGCATCTTCTTTATATATAAATTTTTTTATTAACAACCTAACGTATTTTAAAATGTCTGTTACTATGTTTTTTACATGATTATGCTTTATAATTTTGTTTACGCATCCAAATGAACATTTTTATAAGACCATCTTCTTAAATGGGTTTATATAATTTTCAAAACACACATGTATTCTTATTCTTTTACAAAGTTATACATTTTTAAAGGTATTTCATAATTTCCTACACGTTTTTATTCAAGTTTTCATATCTAAAACTTGTAACCAAGTGTCTACACATTTATAAAATGTGTTATAGCAAGTATATATGTATTTCAAGTTTACTACACAATGATTTGAGGTCTTGTTTAACATGACTACTTGGGTGATTAGGGCCATGAACAAGATATAAGGTACATAAAAATATAGAGATTATAGTAGGTTATGCTTACTAGGATTAAAAAGGAAGTAGATGATGATCTTGGCTTTAAAATAACTTCAAACTCTTCCAAATACTTTTAACAAATTGTTTGTACTTGAAGTTTACTTATAGGATGAAGTATGGCATGTGGGTGGGTGGGTGGGTGGGTGGTGAGATGATAATAAAGGTTTAAGGAAACTTAGTTTTGACCTTGAGGGGTGTAGGCCGAGAGAGATATGAGATGAGAGAAAAAAATGATTTGAGTGAGTTGGTTCTTGAAATCCTATACAATATTATATAGAAAGGTGAATCATGGTTTTAACTCTTATAATACTTCAAATATAATGGACATTGAGTGTGTTACAAGAACTAGATCAAAATAATGTTAAGGTAGGGCATAGGCTTCGGCCTTAATTTAAGAAAAGGTGTCTGTGGATTGATTAATCAAATCTTGACTCAAAATTTCTAGTACTATGGAACAAATATTATATCAAGTTTATAAATACTAAATGAATGGTGATGATGTTAAATGTTGAAATTGGATTGAGGGGTTGGGTAGCAAGCACTGTAGCCGTAAATTGTGGGAAAGGATTGGGGTGTAGCTTGTGTTAACCATATCCAATCTTTGACTTATAACTAGTGACTATTAAAATGAGTAGTAGGAATGGTGATGGTGGATGATATTATCGGCCAAAGGAATGTGGTATTAGTTTGTTTAATTTTATGCATAACATATTTAGGTCTATATATTTTAGTATTTAGATATTTAGTCACCTAGATCTCCTTCGGTTACTAAAATTATTTAATCTGGTATAGTTAGACGTTTAGTTATCTAGGTGTCATAGAAACAAACTCGCACATTCCTTTCGGGTAATAGTGCATACTCATATGTACATATATCTGTTATTCGGACGTAATTATTTTGATTTTGTTAACGAATACATAAATATAACTTTATGTATTGTTGTCTTGTGTTCTATTATAAATTATTTGTCACTGTAAGTATATTTATAGCCCATCCCTTACGGACAATTGTGATTCGTGTTTCTGATTCGAATTATTTTGTCACCAATGTTCGTGTGTGTCGGACAAACTAATGTGGGACCGGGTAATCCTTTAACGATCACCAATACTAGACATAACAGTGTGAACCTCTAAATGTGCACGCCGACCTAATTACTTATAATTAAGTCTATCATAGATGTTTTCAATTTAATTACTATTTTATGTCTTACAAATAATATCCCTGTTTCACGAGGTGTCACATTCTCCCCTCGTTAAAGAAATTTCGTCCCAAAATTTAAATTGAGCTAGCAGTAGTAGGTGTCTTTGGTAATAAATGAGGGTATTGCGTTTCGCTTGGTCTTCTTGTTTCCCAGTAACTCAGAATACGTTTCATATTCCAAGGCACCTTAGCCAGTTTAATACGACTTCTACGGGGCTTCAATTTTTTTGTATTACTTTATTTATTTATTTTATTATTATTATTATTATTATTAAAGTTTTGCAGGTAGAAGATCTTTTCTAAAGAATGATTGCAATACACCATGTATACCCTTGAATAACCTCTCCATCCTCAATTAACTTGGTTCATCTTATTCCAACTATGAGTTTAAAGTTAGTAGACGTGTAACTTCGATTCGCACTCATGTCGAATAACATAGGATCATAATGATCGTTAGTGAGGAACTTGCCTGTAACAACATTCGGATCTTGGCGGGCAACGCCAGCCCCTAAATAAAACGCTCTTCCACGGGCTGGCCCAATAATTTGATTCTTAAATTTTGGGCAATCCTTTTTGAAATGTCCAGTTGCTCCGCACTCATAGCATCCTCGATTGTTTGCTAGTGGGGTAGTGGTATTGTTCCGAGCAGATCTGCAGTTCTTGGCCAGGTGTCCGGCTTGATTACAAACGTGGCATGACAAACTTTCACATGTGCCCTTGTGGTAAAAATTACACTTGTTGCACTTTGGATTTGGACCTGCATACGGTTTCTTTGCTGGTTGACCGACAGCATAAGCTTTCACTATTTCTTGTTCCTTTCTACCCGACTTATTCTCCCATTTTCTCTTATTTCCTAAGTTCTTATCTGGGTACCTTTTATAACCAATTCCCCAATACGAACCGCCTCATCAGTAAGGCTATGGGTTAAAGTAACAGCACTGTGGATGGTAGTCGGTCATGCAGATGTCACCGTCCCATGGATTTCAGGTGCTAAACCCCATATGTATCGTTCAATCTGTTTATACTCAGGGGTTACCATGTGTGGCAGGAGCTTAGCAAACTCATCATGGCGGGTTCAATCCATTTATACTCAGGGGCCAACATCCATATTATTATAATTATTATTATTATTATTAAAGTTTTGCAGGTAGAAGATCTTTTCTAAAGAATGATTGCAATACACCATGTGTACCCTTGAATAACCTCTCCATCCTCAATTAACTTGGTTCATCTTATTCCAACTATGAGTTTAAACTTAGTCGACGTGTAACTTCTATTCGCACTCCTGTCGAATAACATAGGATCATAAGGATCGGTAGTGAGGAACTTGCTTGTAATAACATTCGATCTTGGCGGGCAACGCCAGCCCCTAAACAAAACGCTCTTCCATGGGCTGGCCCAATAATTTGATTCTTAAATTTTGGGCAATCCTTTTTGAAATGACCAGTTGCTCCGCACTCATAGCATCCCCGATTGTTTTCTAGTGGGGTAGTGGTATTGTTCCGAGAATATTTGCAGTTCTTGGCCAGGTGTCCGGCTTGATTACAAACGTGGCATGAAAAACTTTCACATGTGCCCTTGTGGTGAAAATTACACTTGTTGCACTTTGGATTTGGACCTGTATACGGTTTCTTTGTTGGTTGACCGACAGCATAAGCTTTCACTATTTCTTGTTCCTTTCTACCCGACTTATTCTCCCATTTTCTCTTATTTCCTAAGTTCTTATCTGGGTACCTTTTACAACCAATGCCCCAATACGAACCGCCTCATCAGTAAGGCTATGGTTTAAAGTAACAGCACTATGGATGGTAGTGGGTCTTGCAGATTTCACCGTCCCACGGATTTCAGGTGCTAAACCCCATATGTATCGTTCAATCCGTTTATACTCAGGGGTTACCATGTCTGGCACAAGCCTAGCAAGCTCGTCATGGCGGGTGGTTTAAGCTCGTCAACGTGTTTCATTTGTGTGCCATTTTACTAGACGTGATTTGACGACATGTTTAGTGATAACTTTTGTGATTCTTTTATATATATATATACACATTTATGTATATATATATATATATATTAAAGTGTCTTTGTTGTCTCATAACTCTATGTCGAGTTGTCATATCCGAACATGTTTATGAGTGACGTTAAAATATATACATCATATATCATTGTCACTAGAGATTCACTTAATCCACAAGTCTCAGAAAATATAATACAAAGTTATATTTTATGCTTTCCAAAATAAATTTCCCGTGCGTTAAAGTTTCAAAACCTTAGCATCTTCTTTATATATAAATCTTTTTATTAACAAACTAACGTATTTTAAAATGTCTGTTACTATTTTTTTTTTCATTATTATGCTTTATAATTATGTTTACGCATCCAAATGAACATTTTTATAAGACCATCTTCTTAAATGGGTTTATATAATTTTCAAAACACACATGTATTCTTATTCTTTTACAAAGTTATACATTTTTTAAGGTATTTCATAATTTCCTACACGTTTTTATTCAAGTTTTCATATCTATAACTTGTAACCAAGTGTCTACACATTTATAAAATGTGTTATAGCAAGTATATATGTATTTCAAGTTTACTACACAATGATTTGAGGTTCTTGTTTAACATGACTACTTAGGTGACTAGGGCCATGAACAAGATATAAGGTTCATAAAAATATAGAGATTATAGTAGGTTATGCTTACTAGGATTAAAAAGGAAGTAGATGATGATCTTGGCTTTAAAATAACTTCAAACTCTTCCAAATACTTTTAACAAATTGTTTGTACTTGAAGTTTACTTATAGGATGAAGTATGGCATGTGGGTGGGTGGGTGGGTGGTGAGATGATAATAAAGGTTTAAGGAAACTTAGTTTTGACCTTGAGGGGTGTAGGCCGAGAGAGATATGAGATGAGAGAAAAAAAATGATTTGAGTGAGTTGGTTCTTGAAATCCTATACAATATTATATAGAAAGGTGAATCATGGTTTTAACTCTTATAATACTTCAAATATAATGGACATTGAGTGTGTTACAAGAACTAGATCAAAATAATGTTAAGGTAGGGCATAGGCTTCGGCCTTAATTTAAGAAAAGGTGTCTGTGGATTGATTAATCAAATCTTGACTCAAAATTTCTAGTACTATGGAACAAATATTATATCAAGTTTTTAAATACTAAATGAATGGTGATGATGTTAAATGTTGAAATTGGATTGAGGGGTTGGGTAGCAAGCACTGTAGCCGTAAATTGTGGGAAAGGATTGGGGTGTAGCTTGTGTTAACCATATCCAATCTTTGACTTATAACTAGTGACTATTAAAATGAGTAGTAGGAATGGTGATGGTGGATGACATTATCGGCCAAAGGAATGTGGTATTAGTTTGTTTAATTTTATGCATAACATATTTAGGTCTATATATTTTAGTATTTAGATATTTAGTCACCTAGATCTCCTTCAGTTACTAAAATTATTTAATCTGGTATAGTTAGACGAATTATTTTGTCACCAATGTTCGTGTGTGTCGGATAAACTAATGTGTGACCGGGTAATCCTTTAACGATCACCAATACTAGACATAACAGTGTGAACCTCTAAATGCGCACGCTGACCTAATTACTCATAATTAAGTCTATCATAGATGTTTTCAATTTAATTACTATTTTATGTCGTACGAATAATATCCCTGTTTCACGGGGTGTCACACCATATAAGTTCGTCATCCTCTGTTTCTGTCTCAAACAGTCCCGCGACAACTCTTCTGCTAACAACCATCACCGCAATCGTAGTCGGCCTGAGACGGTGGCGGTGGTTGTTGGCGAGCTGGAGATGGTGGCGGTGTTTTGGATGAAGATGTAGGTGGTAACATGGGATGAGAGATGAAGACAATGGTGGATCTAGAACATAATTTTAGGGATAACACAATTTATTTTAACGTACGTTAAGAAAAAGACGATACTAACTGACGTTAAGAAAAACACGATAATAAATAAAGTTATACATGTTTAAAAGCTTGAAAATCAAGTCATTACAACGTCTTCTATTACTTAATCAAATGTTTCTCATTCGACCGCACAAACTAGAGTATTGTTAACATACTTTTTCACCAATTCGTCTTGATAAGCTTCATTTAAAAAAAACATGTTTCAACGGCTGTGGTTTCAACCAGTAAACCAATGCTAGCTTCAATTTCCGATAAATCAAAGGAAAATACCGATCTTTTCTGGTTTCCACCATCAGACGGACAAGGTCATGTTTGGACCAATATAATCATATTGCATATCATTAGCAATATTTAGACTTGGACCAATATTATCATTTTCTTGGAATTTTTTTTTAAAAGATTGCTAATAAGAACTTGTTTACAATGCGGTTCATCTTCCGAATTTCAATTTCCCTAATTTTAGATGAAACAAAATTTAAACCATAATCAAATACACACTAACTACTAAAATTATAATATAATATACTCCAACTAAAATTGTAAACAATTAAGGGAAAGAACAATGCATCTCTCTATATATAAAATTTTTATATATACAGAATGCTTATAACGTAGACTTGTAGAAATTTTAAATATGATTGGCAAAAAACAATCTTTGAATTCATATCAAATTGATCATTAGAACAAGTAATTGTGATTAACAAGTTGTAGGTATTGCCACAAATTAATTGTAATTAACAAGTTGTAGGTATTGCCATACGGAGAAATTTTTGAATGCCATAATTTGATACAAAGTAAGTCAAACTCATAGTCACACCTTTGTATTAGAACAATATATTCTTAGTAAATATATTCGATTATTGTATTTAATTTTTATTAATTTGTGAGTTGTATTTCATAATATATTGGATAGGTTGTTATGTATTTTGTAATGTTTTCATAACCGGACCGGACATCGAATCGGACAGCCAACTGGTTCACCGGTTCAACCGGTCGAACCGGTCGGACGGCTGAACATTTGGTCAAAAAAGACGGGTCATGCTGGAAATATAATTTTTCCATTGAAAACCGGTTCAACCGGTCCGGTTTTCCGGTTCGACCAGGCAAACTGGTTTGGACCGGTCGGTTCTCTTGCAGCCAAGCGAGTATATAGAACCGGACCGGTCGGTGGACCGAATCCCGGTCGGTGGACCGGTTTAGGTCATTTAGGTCATAAAAGGGTATTTAGGTCATTTTGGCCTTTCAAAAGAAAATAAAAAGTTATGTACGTATAGATTATAAATTTTCTTTTAAAATGAAAAGGGTATTTGAGTCATTTCACACTAATTTAAATGAACATAGTTAACGGAGTTAATGATTTGTCAGACTAGGATTGTTATTGGCAACATAACTAAAAGTTAAGATTGCTACCGGTCATATCGTTAGTTGGGATTATTATTGGTCAAGAGTGAATAGTTGGGATTATTACTATCCAATTTTCCTTTTTCCTTTGGTCAACATTTGACACATGTCAATTAATTATGTCTTCTCACAGTTCTCATTTTTGTTGGCTTTTTTAGAATAACTCAACCATGAAAATAGAGATGCTGCTAGTTAAAACTATTAGTTAAATTGGAACGACAATTGTTGACACACCCGAACACGACACAGAAAAAAAGTTTTGGGTTGACTAACACGAAACGGGTTGGGTCAGGTCGGTTCGAGTCGACTAACACAACACGTTTCAAAATCAGGTTGTGTTAGGGTTGATGAATGTGAAAATGGGTTGACCCATAATGAAGGTTTTGTAAGGGGACTGGAGCAGGCTACCATGAGACAAAAGATATTCCTTCTAAAGAGATTCGATTCAGAACTATTATATGTCCAAGGTTCAATATTGAAAAATTTTCAAAGGCTTTCTCTAACTTAGTCCGTGTCATCAAACAATTCGAAATACCTCGACTTTTTAGAACATGCCCGGGTCAAATAGCAATGATTTGAAGCCCTTCTTTTTACACTATTTTGGAAAACCAATGTGTCAGACCCCGCCAAAACGAAAGCGCGGGTGCGTGACGTCATGCATACCTTAAGCATATGATTATTTCCAACATAAATGTATTAGGATACCAATAGTTTTAAAAGTATTTACAAACCATAATTTGTTTTTTTAAGCAAAAGTTGTTAAACATCAAAATGGTATCCTAATTGTACAATGAGGTCTCGTCTTCATGATTCCTTACGTGCATTGTTAATTCCCTGAAAAACATACGATTTAAAATGTCAACACAATTGTTGGTGACTTCACAGGTTATGAGATTCGATATGAAATCACGTTATTCATAAATCATTTAATCAGTTCGCAAACAAGTATATGATAATCTGTTGAAACAAATACAACGATCCTCCGTAGACTAGCTAAATCTACGAATTAATATGACGAGCTCTGAGCCTATAACCAAACCACGACTTATATCATTTTGCCCTGTTCAAATCTCACAGATGGAATATACGCACCCTGTTTCGATGCAATATCGGAGGTTAGAGCGACTAACCCAAAACAGGGGAAATGTCAACATCAATAGTAATATCCGTATATTCCTGTGGCTAACTCAGTTAGCTTATGGTTATAGTATGTAAGCAAGGGACTTATTGTAACACCCCGACCAAAGGCGGATTATACATCGGGGCGCCACATATTGTTTCATTACTCGTGACACTATTGAGTGTCAATATTTAATAAACATATTCATTCGCGCACGCGCAGCGTAAGCACAAAGGTAACATAAGTCAACATAAATCAATATATTATAAGACAAAATATTCGAACAACAATAACTTGTCTTGATACATTTTAATCTAGGTCCAAAAGTAAAAACGTCCTACGTGTCCACAAGCTCCAAATGTAGCTACAGCAAACCTGAACATGTGTTAAAATAAAACGTCAAACACTTGCGTGTTGGTGAGAAATCAAGTTTAATAGATAATAGATAACAATAATCACTGCGCGCAACACGTGTATGTCTGGTGTTTAACAAGGGTGTAATCAGATTGTGATCAAGCCTAAATAGATCATAGTTCATAGTTCAATCCGTGCTCCCAAATGAGCATAAAAACAAGAAAACATCTGTGCAAGTGTAAACAAAGAAAACCGTAAACGATAGGTCTCCCGTGTTCATCTAATGGATCCATGAAAACTTCGGAATAGGCCGAACAAAGCGGTTAATGATACACACATACAAATAAACAGCCAAGTAAACGTCCTCAACACATGGGATACTGCGCGACTAAAGTTCATAAACAAGTTTAAGACTCTAATTTTGTATGAACACATGAACATCCCAAACCATTAAAAATAAAAAGGGATTAGGTACGAGATTACTCACTTGATAAACGGTGCGGTGAAAGATAAAGCAAGAACCAACTTTAAACAAGCACAAGTTAACCTATAAATAAGATTATTGTTTTAACGATTGGTTTTAAGTCTTGACTATAAGTTAGCATAATTAATAAGTAACTTAAACAAATTATTATATATATATTATATATTACCGGGAATCTGGGCAGAACAGAAGAGAGGACGAAGGCAGAGAGAGGAGACGGCAGAGGATCAACGGCAGAGAGCAAAGGAAGAGAAAGATAATAAGTATTTGTGTGTGTAGTGTTAAGAAAATAGCATTATTATTTATAGGGAAACCCTAGGGAACACAATCCCTAGAAAAGAGGAAAAGATCTAAACAAATCAAGCAAAAGATATCAAAAAGCATAAGAAAACAAAAGCAAAAGATATGGAAAGATATGGCAGCTGCAGGGGATAAGGAAAAGCTGACAGGTAACAGTAAACAGGCATGGGCGATACTGGTCAAGCATGGAAAAGCAGATCTCCAAAAGATAATGTCAGTCACTTTTTCTGCCAACCAATGGGGTTGGTGCGCATGCTGCGCCGAAAGTAACTTTTCAGACATAAGATAGGTCAGGTCAACAGCACAGAAGATAAGACATCACAAAAGTAAACGGCTAGATTAAACAGAAGAAGACTCAAAGGGGTTTAGCGCGAGAAGGCATCGAGCGCGCGAAGGCAGACAGAACCAACCTTAACGCGTCGCGGGAAGAACTACATTTCTAAGCGCGCCGCGGGAAGAACTTCAGTTCTAAGCGCGTCGCGAGAAGAACTATATTCCTTAGCGCGTCGCGGGAAGAACGGTATCCATAGCGCGCCGCGGGAAGAACTAAAATCCTTAGGGCGCTGCGGGGACAGTTCGTCTCGCGTATCGCAGTAACAGGTGGTCTTCACGCAGGCTTCCTTGTAAGGGGTCTGGCGCGTGGAGCTGCGCAGACAACCTTAGGCGGGAAGAAACAAAGGACAAACAAAGAGAAGGGGTTCAAGGCTTAAGGGCGGAACGACTACAAGAGAGAGAAAGAGGCGGGACGGCAACAAGAGGGAAAAGAAGGCGGAGAGAAGAAGAGGGACGGGACGGCGGAAAGGAAAATATATTATTATTATTAAAAGTAAAGTATAAGTATAAATAAATATTAAATCATAAAAGAAAGAGATCGGATCGGAGAAACGGGTACCTGGGTCGGGTCGGATCGGGGCAGATGTCACAGTCTCCCCTACTTTAAGAAATTTAGTCCCGAAATTTATCTCGAAGTAGGTTGCGCAGAGAACAGGTGCGGGTACTTGATCTTCATTTGATCTTCCCTTTCCCATGTAAACTCGGCTCCGCGCTTGGACTCCCAGCGGACTTTCACGATAGGAATGCGACTGCGCTTGGTTTGCTTAACCTCGCGATCCATAATCTCAACAGGCTTCTCAACGAAATGCATGGATTTATCAACTTGAACTTCATCAAGTGGAATGTGAAGGTTCTCGTCTGCTAAACATTTCTTGAGATTGGAAACATGGAACGTTGGATGCACATTGCAGAGCGCGGGCGGCAGGTCAAGTCTGTAGGCAACTTTTCCCACACGCGCGAGAATCTTGAATGGACCAACATACCGAGGAGCAAGCTTACCTTTCTTCCCAAAGCGGACAACACCCTTCCAGGGCGACACTTTGAGGAGGACAAGATCACCAACTTGAAATTCGAGAGGCTTTCGCCTACGATCTGCGTAACTCTTCTGTCGGCTTCTGGCAGTCAGCAGATGATCACGGATCTTGGCGATTTTATCGGTTGTCTCTTGAACAAGTTCGGGTCCTGTGATTTGAACTTCACCCACTTCGCTCCAACAAATCGGGGAGCGGCACTTACGACCGTAAAGTGCCTCAAATGGGGCCATACCAATACTGGAATGATAGCTGTTATTATAAGAGAACTCGATCAAAGGCAGGTGCGAATCCCAATTACCTCCAAAATCAAGAACACTAGATCGGAACATATCCTCAAGAGTTTGAATAGTTCGCTCAGACTGTCCGTCAGTCTGAGGATGATATGCAGTACTCATGTCCAAGCGAGTTCCTAGCGCAGATTGGAGAGATTTCCAAAAGCGGGATATAAAACGGCCATCGCGATCGGATATGATGCTCAAAGGAGTACCATGGCGGCAGACAATCTCTTTGACATAAAGCTGCGCGAGTTGCTCAACACGGTAGTTTTCACGAATGGGCAGAAAGTGAGCAGACTTAGTTAAACGATCCACTATTACCCAAATGCTATCATGTTTGCTTGCTGTCAAAGGTAACTTGGTAATGAAATCCATCGCTATACCTTCCCATTTCCACGTAGGAATTTCTGGTTGTTCGAGCAAACCAGATGGGCGTTGGTGTTCAGCTTTTACCTTAGAACAAGTCAGGCATTTAGCTACGAACACAGCAATATCCTTTTTCATACCGGGCCACCAATAAGTAATGCGCAAATCCTTGTACATCTTATCAGCGCCGGGATGAATAGAATACCGAGATTTATGCGCTTCACTCAGGATATCAGCGCGAAGATTCTCATCAAAGGGAATCCAGATGCGATTGAGATAGCAGAGAATTCCACTCAGATTAGGGACAAAGTGTGCTTCCGCGCCACACGCTAATTCGGCGCGAAGGTTACCATTACGGATGGATGCGCGCTGCGCGTCACGGATGCGCGATTCAAGGTTGCTTTGGATCGGCGCGAAGTGAAGCTGGGTGCGCGGCAAGATACAGTTAAGCTGGCAGGGTTTTCGGCTGAGCGCATCGGCTACCACATTAGCCTTACCAGGATGATACCGGATCTCACAATCGTAATCGCTGATGAGTTCGTTCCATCGGCGTTGTCTCATGTTAAGTTCCTTTTGATCAAAGATATGCTGAAGGCTTTTATGGTCGGTGTAGAGAATACACTTAGTACCATAAAGGTAGTGTCTCCAGATCTTCAAGGCAAAAACAACTGCGCCTAGTTCGAGGTCGTGAGTTGTATAATTCTTCTCGTGAACCTTGAGTTGCCTTGATGCGTAAGCGATAACCTTGCCTCGTTGCATAAGAACACAACCGAGACCTTGGTTGGATGCATCGCAATACACGACAAAATCTTCATTACCCTCAGGTAGCGCAAGAACAGGAGCTTCACACAACAAACGCTTGAGCGTCAGAAAGGCTTCTTCTTGCTTCGAGCCCCAAATATACGGTTTACCTTTGTGCGTTAGAGCTGTTAAAGGCATAGCGATCTTCGAGAAGTTCGAAATGAAGCGCCGGTAATAACCAGCTAAGCCCAGAAAGGAACGGATTTCGGTAGGAGTGGATGGCGTAATCCAGTTCTTGATTGCTTCAATCTTGGATGGGTCGACATGAATACCCATCTTGTTTACAACATGACCAAGAAACTGTACTTCATCAGACCAGAATTCACACTTGGAGAGCTTGGCAAAGAGCTGCTCGGCTCTAAGCTTTTGCAATACCAATCGAAGATGTTGCTCATGCTCGGCCTTGGTCTTAGAATACACCAGAACATCATCGATAAACACAATCACGAATTTATCCAAGAAAGGCCTACACACCCGATTCATTAGATCCATGAAAATGGCGGGTGCGTTGGTTAAACCGAAGGACATGACCAAGAATTCAAAATGGCCATAGCGAGTACGAAAAGCAGTCTTGGGAATATCTTCATCGCGGATGCGCAACTGGTGATAGCCAGAGCGGAGATCGATCTTGGAGAAACAAGAGGCACCTTGGAGTTGATCAAAGAGGTCGTCAATACGCGGTAAGGGATACCGGTTCTTAATGGTGAGTTTGTTCAACTCGCGGTAATCGATACACATGCGAAACGTACCATCTTTCTTTTTAACGAACAACACCGGAGCACCCCAGGGCGAAGAGCTAGGGCGAATGAATCCTTTAGCGGTCAACTCTTGAAGTTGGCTTGCCAATTCTTGCATTTCAGCGGGTGCAAGACGATAAGGAGATTTGGCTACGGGGGAAGCACCAGGGACAAGATCAACACGAAACTCGACTTCACGAGCGGGAGGGATACCAGGAAGATCATCAGGAAAAACTTCAGGGAAATCACGCACAACAGGGATATCGCGAAGCTTCTTTCCTTCATCGGGTTTAACCACATGGGCTAAAAATGCAATACACTTCTTCCGCATGAGTCTTTGGGCTTCGGCGCAAGACATAAGCTTAAGACCACTGGAGGGTTTCTCGCCGTAGATGTGAAGATCACCGTTTTCTCGAGGAATGCGAATCAACTTCTTGGCGCAAATAACTTCGGCGCGATTAATCGAGAGCCAGTCCATACCAATAATAACATCAAAGCTTCCAAGAGGCATGGGGATGAGGTCGATCAGAAAATCGTTTTCGTTAAGGTTAAGCGTGCAATCCTTAATCACGGAGTTAATTAAAACAGTTTCACCATTAGCCAATTCAACTGAAAAATTTTCTTTTAAGTTATCGCGCGGTCGCGCAAGCTTCTGTTCAAACGCGCGGGAAATAAAACTTCTATCGGCGCCAGTATCAAAAAGTATAGATGCATAATGTCCGTTAAGCAAAAATGTACCATTAACTACGTCATTATTCGCTTGCGCTTGGTGCGCGGTTATATTAAAAGCTCGTCCGCGCGTCACTTGGTTCGAGATTTGGTTAACCGGATTTGCTTGCGTAATTTGTACTTGTAGCCTTGGGCACGCGTTCCGGAAATGACTGGGATCACCGCAGTTAAAGCACGACCTGGGTCGTGGATTAAGGTAAGTTGGTTGTGGGTTTTGCGGGTAGGTTGGTGGTGTTTGTGCGATTGGGTTGGCGGAAGGGACTCTACAGAACTCGGCAGAGTGACCAATACGGCCACATCGGTTACATTGTCGGCACGGGACTTGAGGTGGGTGGTGAAATCTACAGGTTGGGCAGAAGGGTTGGGTTCCTGTGTAAGGTTTCTTAGTTGGCGGGGCAGGGAGTGCGGGATTGGTTAGGGCATAGTTGTGGACTACAGGGGGAGTTGGGTAGGCTGACAGGGGTTGAGGGGCGTATACTAGAGGTTGGTAGGTGGGTTGCTGGACAATGGGTGGGTTGGTAAGCGCATAGGCTTTGCGCCTGCGCTTGAGGTTGTTACGGTTTGAGGGTTCTGGTTTGGTTTCTATTGGTTCTGGGACAGTCTTGGTGAGTTTGGTCTTCTCAGCTCCTCGCAGGAACAGGGTTCCTGCTCTGACATGGTTGTCGCTGAGCACAGCGGCCAATTCGATGGCGTCAGAGAGGGTTACTGGGTTTCTGGCCCATACAGAATCTTGAATTTCCATGGGGAGACCCCCAAGGAATTTCTCGATGGCTCGGCGAGAAGGGGTAACAAGGTGAGGGACAAGCAGGCTTAGTTCATGGAAGCGCGTCGCGTACTCGCGCGCTTCACCACTGTATTGCTTCAAGTTCCAAAATTCTTCCTCCAGGCGCTTAACTTCGTTGGGAGGGCAGAATTCTCGCGTCAAGAGATCCTTAAATTCCTCCCAGAGCATGCTGGAAGCAGCCTCTGCGCCACGCGCATGAGCTACTCCATTCCACCATGTAAGCGCTCTAGATTCCAGGACACTGGAAGCATATAGGGTTCGTCTGTCTGAGGGGCATTGGGTGTGGAGGAAAGTGTTTTCTATTTTCTCAAGCCACTGGAGCATCATGGTGGCTCCTTCAAGACCTGTGAACTTTGGAGGGTTACCCGTGTTAAAGGACTTAATGTTATAACCGGAGGGGTTGGTATTGTTTTGGCTCAAGGCTTGGGCTATTGCGGCGGCCATTTCCTGGGAACGTTGCATCGAACGTCTGCGCGAGGCTTCTCTTCTCTGAAATCGGCGAGATAGCGGAGGCATTCTATAAAAGTTTTAGTTTTGTTAATATCTTAGCGCAAAGTATAATCTTATAAAGCTTGGTTTCACGGAGTTAGATACCATCAATAGTTAAAGTAAAACATGAATTTGAATGCAAACTTAATACAGATAACAAATTCGAATCGAGAATCGACAACTCATGTATCACCATGACTTTCCGAATTCTCAATTTAAAATGACGAGTAAACGAGTATTGGAGATTGACGATTCATGTATCACCATAACTTTTCAATCCTCAATATAAAATATACAAGAAAATGAGTATTGGAGGTTGACAATTCACGTATCACCATGACTTTTCAAGTCTCCAACCTCAGAACATAATCGTAAATGGAATTTGAAAATCAACTATTCATGTATCACCATGACTTTTCGGATTTTCAATCCCAACAAACGAATATGTAAGTAAAATCAATAAAAATCGAAATTCAGCAAAAATCGAAATATCGCGAAATAAAACATAAAACCATACGCTGCGTCTACACAAGCATATTTATAAATAACGAGTAATTTACAATAAGCGCGCAAACATGAGATTTCTCTCATGCGCGAGAAGGGACTCTTAGGTATTCTAGGCCGTTACGTCTAACCACCTATCCTAAAGTCACGGAGCTCTGATACCAATCTGTAACACCCCGACCAAAGGCGGATTATACATCGGGGCGCCACATATTGTTTCATTACTCGTGACACTATTGGGTGTCAATATTTAATAAACATATTCATTCGCGCACGCGCAGCGTAAGCACAAAGGTAACATAAGTCAACATAAATCAATATATTATAAGACAAAATATTCGAACAACAATAACTTGTCTTGATACATTTTAATCTAGGTCCAAAAGTAAAAACGTCCTACGTGTCCACAAGCTCCAAATGTAGCTACAGCAAACCTGAACATGTGTTAAAATAAAACGTCAAACACTTGCGTGTTGGTGAGAAATCAAGTTTAATAGATAAAAGATAACAATAATCACTGCGCGCAACACGTGTATGTCTGGTGTTTAACAAGGGTGTAATCAGATTGTGATCAAGCCTAAATAGATCATAGTTCATAGTTCAATCCGTGCTCCCAAATGAGCATAAAAACAAGAAAACATCTGTGCAAGTGTAAACAAAGAAAACCGTAAACGATAGGTCTCCCGTGTTCATCTAATGGATCCATGAAAACTTCGGAATAGGCCGAACAAAGCGGTTAATGATACACACATACAAATAAACAGCCAAGTAAACGTCCTCAACACATGGGATACTGCGCGACTAAAGTTCATAAACAAGTTTAAGACTCTAATTTTGTATGAACACATGAACATCCCAAACCATTAAAAATAAAAAGGGATTAGGTACGAGATTACTCACTTGATAAACGGTGCGGTGAAAGATAAAGCAAGAACCAACTTTAAACAAGCACAAGTTAACCTATAAATAAGATTATTGTTTTAACGATTGGTTTTAAGTCTTGATTATAAGTTAGCATAATTAATAAGTAACTTAAACAAATTATTATATATATATTATATATTACCGGGAATCTGGGCAGAACAGAAGAGAGGACGAAGGCAGAGAGAGGAGACGGCAGAGGATCAACGGCAGAGAGCAAAGGAAGAGAAAGATAATAAGTATTTGTGTGTGTAGTGTTAAGAAAATACCATTATTATTTATAGGGAAACCCTAGGGAACACAATCCCTAGAAAAGAGGAAAAGATCTAAACAAATCAAGCAAAAGATATCAAAAAGCATAAGAAAACAAAAGCAAAAGATATGGAAAGATATGGCAGCTGCAGGGGATAAGGAAAAGCTGACAGGTAACAGTAAACAGGCATGGGCGGTACTGGTCAAGCATGGAAAAGCAGATCTCCAAAAGATAATGTCAGTCACTTTTTCTGCCAACCAATGGGGTTGGTGCGCATGCTGCGCCGAAAGTAACTTTTCAGACATAAGATAGGTCAGGTCAACAGCACAGAAGATAAGACATCACAAAAGTAAACGGCTAGATTAAACAGAAGAAGACTCAAAGGGGTTTAGCGCGAGAAGGCATCGAGCGCGCGAAGGCAGACAGAACCAACCTTAACGCGTCGCGGGAAGAACTACATTTCTAAGCGCGCCGCGGGAAGAACTTCAGTTCTAAGCGCGTCGCGAGAAGAACTATATTCCTTAGCGCGTCGCGGGAAGAACGGTATCCATAGCGCGCCGCGGGAAGAACTAAAATCCTTAGCGCGCTGCGGGGACAGTTCGTCTCGCGTATCGCAGTAACAGGTGGTCTTCACGCAGGCTTCCTTGTAAGGGGTCTGGCGCGTGGAGCTGCGCAGACAACCTTAGGCGGGAAGAAACAAAGGACAAACAAAGAGAAGGGGTTCAAGGCTTAAGGGCGGAACAACTACAAGAGAGAGAAAGAGGCGGGACGGCAACAAGAGGGAAAAGAAGGCGGATAGAAGAAGAGGGACGGGACGGCGGAAAGGAAAATATATTATTATTATTATTAAAAGTAAAGTATAAGTATAAATAAATATTAAATCATAAAAGAAAGAGATCGGATCGGAGAAACGGGTACCTGGGTCGGGTCGGATCGGGGCAGATGTCACACTTATAGCACTACATAGTTCAACTCATGTTCCCATAAGGATTGGTGTTTTGTTTCTAGTTATCGTATTTAAAAGCAATTGTGTATGTCCCCCCCCCCCCCCCCCCCGGATTTATAAAACAATAAAACAGTAAAAGGGGGCAGTGAAACTCACCTCGTACGTTCAGTGTTCAATTCGTTAGCAGTTTCAGTTTGGACCTGGGTCCGCTGCCTTCACACGTCCTAAACGCGTAAGGTCACTTAGTTACTATTATCGACTCGCAAGTCGGTTTATGCTAGTCGCTTTCACCCAACTAGCCGTTTCGTTTATTATATTTGTGTCGATTGCTATCACCAACTAGACGTTTCGTTTATTACATTTGTGTCGGTTGCTTTCACCAACCAGACGTTTCGTTTATTACATTTGTGTCGGTTGCTTTCACCAACCTGACGTTTCGTTTATTAAATTTGTGTCGGTTGCTTTCATCAACCAGACGTTTCGTTTATTATATTATGTCGGTTGCTTTCACTAACAGACGTTTCGTTTATTATACTGTGTCGGTTGCTATCACCAACCAAACGTTTCGTTTGATTTCGAGATGATCCGTTGGCGATAAGGTTTTGTATTTCTTTTTGAAAGTAAATATGTATATACTTAGATAAATATTAAGAATATAATTCTTCTTGGTTTTTTTTATTTAGACATAACTGATTTGTTCGATCGAGTAATAAATATATACTAAAACTATATATTTATTTAAAAGAAATATTTCTTTAAGTTATGGTTAGAAAATATACGCCTTCTCATCGACTCTTAACAAACTTGTATACAGTGTCGTTCGTATAACTCGTAAAGATGGTAATATTTATGTCTGACATGTATATATTTCTTTGAGATATATATTTATATAAAAATAACCGATTTGACACAAAGTGTCGCTATTACAAATAATATTCATTATTTGTCGTTTTAAAATATAAAACCTAGTTTTATTCAAGAATCATATTTTATGTTTTGTAAAAATATATAAATGTATTTTCAATATTTAGAAAGCTCTGTTTTGTGTATTTAAGATTTATGAAACACCTTTTATAAGGTTTAAAACACGTATATATTTTTATATTAAAACCAAATATTTTCTAACCAAATATTCTCACTTTTGAAATCATAGAACTACATTTTTGTACCTAACTTTATATATTTTCTACCAAAACCATTCGCCTATTTCACACAATTGTTCAAATAACCACCTTATTAAACCAGTAACGCCCGCTTTAGTCATTTTATCTTTTTACATTCAAATTCTTATACTTTTGTGTTTCATATAAGAACTCCACTTAAATCTAGATAAAACTAGCTTATGGTTTTTATACATTAGTTCATCACATCTACTTTGCTAATATATTTTCCTTGCTTTTACGCATGTTTAACAACACTAAGCATTTTCTTGTTTATAACACATGTTTGGACATAACTCCAACCCGTCTTTTGTAAGCCTTTATTTATTTATTTATTTTACCAAAACATATATTTATTAAGTGAATCTTATGTTTTATCACCACTAACACATTGTGTATTTTGATTGTTGGGTGTTAGAGCTAACATAAACACATGCTAAACGTAATTATAAAGATAGACTTAAGAGGTTTAGCTCATTTAGTTTTAGGATTAATGTTTAGAGATAGATTAGAGAGTCTTCGGCTTGTGTCTTTACGTGAAGCTCGTTTAACTCCTCGGAAGTGATCTTGTACACCATCTTGATTCTTGAAGCAAGGAATAATATGGTTAGATGAATGCTCTTGTGTGTTTAAATATAAAATGGGAGAGAGAGAGAGAGAGAGAGAGAGAGAGAGGTAGAGAGAGAGATTACGTGAGTGTACATGTATACATGTAGAGATTTTTTAGAGAAAGAATGCGATGGCTTATGGCGGTGGTCCTGGTGTGGTGGTTTACGGTGGCCGTTGGAGGTTGAGGTGGCCTCGGGTGGTGACTGTTAGTGGCGATGGGTTGGTGATGGTGTTGCGGTGACGTCGCGGTGGCGTTACGAGATGGAGATGGAGCGAGAGAGAGTTTAGTGGCTGGTGGTGGTGCGCTGGGTTAGTGTTATAGTGGCATTACGGTTGCGTTAAGGTGGACGAAAATAAGGTGATCGCTGTTGGTGTTGCTCAGTTGCTGTGAGGAGGAGGGCAGTGGCGGTGATGGTTTTGTGGGTTGTCGTGAACACCGAAGATGGTGATGGCAGGTTGGTGTTTGGGTACGGTGGTACTGATGGTGTTAACACATAGAGGGTGAAAGAGTTTCATGTGATTGGTAGTGGTTGTTGTGAACTCCTCTTTGCAACAAGAGTTTGTATTATATGGAATTTGTAATATAATGAATTTAAAATATTTAGATAGATGGAGTGTAATGTTGGTTAATAACCAAAGCAAGGATATGGTGAGTGTGTACTGATGGATCGGCTTTAGATGAACGAAAAGAGAAGACAGGGGGTAGGTTGGGTTGGTAAACAATTTGATATATGAGATGTGAAGTATCTTTGACCAATATCTTGTACCAAATTTTATATAAAAGAATGATTATGGAAGGGGTAACAATGATTTTGTGTATGGTAATTATAAGAGTTTGGTTTCTTGTTTGACCTTGCAAGATCACGCGTAGCATTTGTTCATTTGTTCTTATTATTTTACTTTTATTTATCATTTAAATTCACTACCCACATTAGGCTAATTAAAATGTAATAGAGATAGATTAGTTAACTTGATGATAATCTATAATGCTTAGATATTAAACGTATGACAAATAACTCTATACATACATGTATTTTTACCAATATATGAGTTTACAAGCACATGCGCCAATCTATAATAATTCGAAAAGCTAATAATAATAAACACTAATTGTTTCGTATTCGTCGTCCATATTTAATAAAAATATTTATAAAATAAAATTGTATCAGACTGAACCTCCTAGCTCGTTTAAATATACTTTCGAGTCGTTAAAAACAAAATATCACCAGCATCCATCCGTGGGACAAGTTCCGTAAGTTCAAGTAATTAAAAAAATAAATTACTTATATGCAATGTATCACGCATATGTGGGCTTATGCTAGACTCATTGTGATTGAACTTGAAAAGTTTTAATCTAGAGGGAATTAACGTAAAGAAATCATGTTTAGTGATTCTACGGGAAATGACTCAATTTACGGGGTGTCACATTCTCCCCATGTTAATAGAATTTCGTCTCGAAATTCAGTTCATGTTAACTGGTTAAACGAGCTATGAGGATGCTTTTTTTTTGAAATAACTGGTCATTAGAGTAGACTGAAGATTTATATGCCTACCAAGAATAAATCACATAATTTTAAAAACAAAATATCACCAGCATCCATCCGTCGGACAAGTTCCGTAAGTTCAAGTAATTAAAAAAATAAATTACATATATGCAATGCATTGCACATATGTGGGCTTATGCTAAACTCATTGTGATTAAACTTGAAAAGTTTTAATCTTAGGGGAATTAACGTAAAGAAATCATGTTTAGTGAATGTACGGGAAATGACTCAATTTACGGGGTGTCACACAATGACTCAATCGTATGGATATATAAAATACAAGATTTCCAATCCTAACGGGAAAATGAGGGAAACGGATAATTTAAATTGAGTAAACAGAATTCCATACTCGATCTCTTAGATGCATATAGAATTTTGCGGAAAACTGTATTCGATGAAAGTCTTGTGTACGGCTTGAAGGGAGATCTTTCATATCTTACAAGATCCACCCTACAATATCGGGTAAAAAAGCCAAAATAAGTGATTTTAGCCCTTATAAAAAGAAAACTGATTCTTGAACTCCTTTCACTTTCATGTCACATCGAGGTACCGCAGAAGAAAAAACTTCAAAATCCGATCTAATTTATCGTAATCGATTAGTTAACATGTTGGTTAACCGTATTCTGAAACACAAAAAAAAAATCGTTGGCTTATCAAATTATCTATCGAGCCGTGAAAAAGATTCAATAAAAGACAGAAACAAATCCACTATCTATTTTACGTTAAGGAATACATGACTAACTCCGGGTACAGCAGTAAATTTTGACTATTTAAAAAACCCTTTTATAATGATATATTTTAATTTACTTTTTTCGTTTTCCATTTTTTTGAAAATACACTTGTAATTTCTATTTCTAATGCATTTTCAAGGCTTTAATAAGTTTCATAAAGATATTCATGTTACTCATTTACTACACCGACCCTAAGTTATATCAATTTTGTTTAATTATATTTTTAGTAAATACGTTAAATGGGCCGAGTATAATGTTTTAAAAACCGGTATTTTACCCATACCGGATTTGGTTAACAATGGTACAACCGGTTGAACCGAAATGCACCGGGAGGTTCAACCGGGTTAAACAATTTACCTTGTAATTCCATATACATACACTTTCAACTTAAAAGATTACCCAAAAGTACATTAATTAACATCACACTTGAACCAAATATCACACATGAACAATGGTCGAGTCAAAAACAAAGTTTATATACTTTGTATACGAAATTAGTCAATTACAAAAGATGTAAATAAACCAACATTGATTTGTATGATACAAAATTGGTTGATTAACTAATCGTCTTTGATTGTGTTTACTCGTTTCAACTTTATCCGCTATGTTAAAGGTCATCTTTAAAAATATGGGCCGCAAAATATATCAAAAATCTTTTGGATTTAAAACCGGTTTGCCGGTTTAAACCGGTATTTTTAAAAAAACCGGCAGTAAGATGTTCTAGCAAACCGCCCAAAAATACCGGACTCTAAATACCGGTGACCTTACGAAAATCCGGTATAACCGGTTCAACCGGCCGGTATGTACCGGTTTTTAAAACACTGGCCGTGTATATGGTTTAGGATTGAAATTTTTGACATGAATAACAATACGGGTCAGATCGGTTACACCACATGCTTAAGAAGACAGCGTCAAAAGGTAGCGTTTAGTTTGGACGAACTAAACGAGTGACTGAATGGGAAGCGATCTGAAGTCGAAAAAGAAGAGATCTCCGGCTCCAGAAGAAGGTTGTTGTTCTTTCTCATACATATTCAATTCAAATATTAATCTAATTAACTCTCTCTCTCTCTCTAGATGAACAAGAGATGAACAAAAGGCGTAAAACAACTTCTTCCACCGAAACAAACAAGATTCATCATCACCGTAATAAACACAAAGACAAGAAGCACCAAGCATCCACTACTCAAGGTAAGTAAAGATATTCCTTTTTATACATCCGACTAGGTTTAGGTTTAGGTTTAGGTAGGTATACAATATGTTACCTTAATCTTAACTAGTGGTTAGGGTTTGAATGGCCCGATTTGGGAAACTGTTAAATTTGGTTCCGTTCAGAACGGGTTTCGGGTTCTGGTTGAAACAGGTTTTGGGTCAGCAACATGATTTTTAAACGTGTTCAGAACGGCTACTTCCATTTTGGTACTGGTTTCGCGTCATTTGACAAATATTACAAACCCATTCTGATTTGTTTCATTAGAAATTAAGGGTTGTCTTAGTCAATTACCTCGGACCCTTTGATGAGACCATATCAACCCAATTTGAGGTGAGGTGGTGGTCTAAAATTTCCAGGCCTACTTCTTTGGGTACTAACAATGGTTGAGGAGGATTTGGTAAAAACTCTGTATTGATCAGATATTCATATTACTGTTTCATAAGTTATAACCTTGAGTGGATTGTAGCAGAAGCATCAAGAACAATCTCCCACTATTTGGTATAATTTTAGACTATTCTTTATGTCCAGTCCATTACATGAATGCCTTTACATTTTGCATATATATACGAACTCGATAACTTGGTTTGTATGAGGCGATTTGGAAACGCCACAGGGCCTTGAGGCAGCGGCTCATGCACATCTGGGCAAACTTAGCTTCTGTAGGAGGCTCATATATAAATACACATCACGCCTTGGCTTTTGAGACCTAACGCCCCCTGCTTTTTTGAAAACCAAGATCCATAGCTAAGAATTACAAGCTGATTCGTGTTTCTTAAATGCAATAATATTTTTTCAGAAGGGAAGCCAGAGGAAAAGCACAAGCACAGACGTAAACACCATAAGCGTGACCGTCGTGAGGTTAGTCTTGTTCAAAGTTTTGATTTCAAGATTCTGTTTATCATCGCAAGAATGGGTAATTTCTATATGGGTCGGGCAACGGTTCACAGGTATTTTTTGGTCATGTCTAACCTAACCAGGTCTGAAATATATTTTTTTTTCCAGTTTTTAAAGCCTTTTTTCATAAATAATTGTGTTAAGTATAATTGTTACAAACTTTGAACTACTTTCGAATTCGACCCATTTGACATGTTTTTTCCTTTTCGATTAATATTTAGTTTTACCGATTTGACCTTTTATAAGTAATGGGAAATATATCATTTTGTATGTTTGTTCAGATATCTAATTTTAAGGAGCTTTCGGATGCCGATTATTTCTTAAAGAACAATGAATTTGCTACTTGGCTAAAAGATGAGAGGGGCACTTTCTTCTCTGATCTGTCTTCAGTGTCTTCACATAAACTTTTTACAAAATTTGTGAAATATTGGAATAACAAAAAGCTCGATTCCAAATACTATGATGGCATTGTGGCCGGACCAAGATCATCTCATAATTGGAAAATTAAATCAGATACAAAAGAAGGAGATCCTCTGAATCAGAGAGGGAAATATAATCAAATGACATCATAGTTTGAATCCTGATATTATTGATGGATTGGTACTGAAACTGGGTGGACGCATTCTGGTGATCTTTAATATGTGGAATTGAGTATCCATGCTTACTTTTTAATCTTTTTTTGGCTTTTGAGAAAAAAGAAAAATAACTTATGGATTAATATTTGAGGCATTGGGTTTGGGAGTTGGGTGGGAGTTGTTTTTACACAGCGATGAGAACTTACATAATAATTTTTTTTGACAAGGAAAAGTGCTGTATATTGTTGCAAGGTTGTTCAAGAATCAGTTTAAAATTGTGAATTCATATAAACTGATCGATCGGTTTCTTTTGTGGTTAGTTGTTTTTATGTTTCGATCAGTCTGAAACTTTTTCAAATAGTCAACCTATACGAGTTGATTTGGTTCGTGGTTTGGACTCAAAACCGGCTATAAAAAACCAAACCAGACTATGAGAGTATGGGTTGGTCGCAGTTATTTTAGGTTGAGTTGTAGTCTATAGCTTTTGCTACATGCCTACAAGTCTAGACAAAGGGTGGCAAAATAAAGCAAAATGGGTTATTTTGGGTCAATTTGGATAACTTTTAAAATTGAAATGGTTCAAGATAGATGAAAAGAATTTTGCAAGAAGATCAAGATGGATTGGAAAAATGCTAGTGACTTTTGGTTATAGGTTAGAATGTGTTTGTTTTTGGGTTAGAATGGACTAAGGGTGTGTTTGGGATTCCTTATTTTCATCAACTTATAACTTATAAACTTTTTGAAAAGTTAATAAGGTGTATAAAGTGTTTGGCAAACTATAAGGCCTTATGGATTTTAACTTATGGAGAAGGCAAAATAAAAGGGTTTTGAAAAGTTAGGAATTTGTAACTTATTGACTTAATGGGTTTGATTTACCTATACCCTTCTAACCCTCAAACCTATTATATTCCTTTTAAAAAATAGTGTCATTTTTAGTCATTTTGACTTTCCCCAACAGATAAGATAATCCAAACATTTTTTCAAAACTTCTTTTAAAATATTCATAAGTTAATAAGTCCTTTTTGTTAAAAGTCCCTTTTCTTTTAAATAAGCAATCCCAAACACACCCTAAAACAAGCTTTATTCAATTTTATTTCAAACAAAGTCACGGAACCGAATAGAAGCCAAGAAATCGAAATTGAAATCATTGAAACCGAACATATACCGAAACCGATCGAAATGAAAAAAAGCAAAACCGAAGCGAAAAAAAACTGAAAAAACCGAACCAGAACCGAGACAAAACCATTTTTTTAATGTTCGAAGAAGACAGGGGAAACATTTTAGTTATTTTACTTTTTGCGTTTTTGATTTATATTTTGAGTTATTATTTTTTTATTAATTTTTTTGAATATTTTTTGAAGGGGTTTTTTAAACCCTTTGTATTTTAACCTTTTACTTAGTTCAAGATGTGTTAACTTTACCCATCTTGACCCATGCCCATCCTAAACCAAATAACACAGAGATATCAAAACCGAAAACATTGAAATCGAATAGATACCGAAACGAAAGAAAAACAAAAATGAACCCAAAAAACCGAACTTGTACGGGGACAAAACCGAGTTTTTTTTAATGAACAAGGATGACAAAGGATACATTTTAGTTATTTTACTTTTTGTGTTTGTGATTTATATTTTGAGTTATTAGTTTTTTATTAATTTTTTGAATATTTTTTTCAGGGGTTTTTGAAATCTTTTGCATTTTAACCGTAAGTCAAGATGGATTAATTTTACTTATCTTAACTTATACACATCCTAACCCTCTATTTAAAAAACCAATCCTGAGTCAAACTTATTTTAACCCATTACCTAAATCCAACTCAATATCTAGTTTGTCTAGTTGTTTTCTTTTTGGATTTGTTGTGTGTATCATATTTGTTTCATCGTTTAATTGTTCACATGCCAAGAAAGAAAGGAATGAGAAAATATTATTGGTCTTGCACACCAAACATGCTTGAAAGAGGAATTATCAAATAGTATACCCAGGATGACCACACTAGTAAGCTATTTATTTATGCAAAAACAGAATTACCGTTAGCCTCGTCATTAGAAGAAGATTCTTCCTTTACCGTCAATCAGTGTGAGAATAAGTATTGGTTATTTGAGAAGAGACGTAATAGCATTCAGAAAAGCAGAGGCTGATTCAGGGTATGACGATGGTGGGCCGGTGCCCACCGTCCGGCTGCCGGAATACCACGTTTACATGTACACTTTAGTATATTATGAATCAACAATCAGTCTGTGCCCACCGTCCGTTAACTTCAGCGGAGGATTTACATGAAGGTATTGATCTGTGGCGGCGGTCCGGAGATTGCCGCTGAATTTCTTTGAGAACGAGAGTGTGGGGAAGATGAAAAGGCCCTGTATTATTTATTTTATTGGTACAGCCGTACAAAAATGAATTTTTTAATTAAGATTCACTATTATTTTATTGTTATGTTGCTTAGTTTTCTAAAGCAGTAAAAGCTTAGTCTACTAGTTTAGTTTTAGGATTCCATATTACACTTAGGGGGTGTTTGGTACAGAGAATTGGGGGTGAGAAATGGAAATTGAAACAATTCTCTTGTTTGTTTACGAAAGAAAGATGTGAGAAATGGAAATAAACCATTTCCATTTCCCTGATTTCTTTTCTCTAAAAAAAGCGGAGAAATCATTTCTCTAGGGTTTCATTTCTCACTTCCATTTTCTTCCTTTTCACTTCTATCACCAGCTTCCTCCTTCAGAGCACCGCAACCCAAAACAAGGTATGGTTCAAATTTCCGATTAACAGATCCATAAGCATTCAATCCATATATATCAGCTTCCTTTTCACTTTATTATTATTAATCGTACGAACTGGGTTTTGAGATGTTGAGTTCTGTGTAGTTTGTCTGTGCTTGCTGTATCAAGTTGGTTTTTCTTCCATCTGTGTGTACCCACCGCTTTCCCACAAAACCTTAATCATAATCAGAAATGCTCTTTTTCTCTCCCTCTATGTGCGATGTGATGGTCGTTTGTCGCCCCTGTTTGCCTACTGTTGTCGGGTTCAATTTCTGAACCCTAGGTGACGGTGGTGTGGTGGCCTGGTTAGGGTTTCTGATGTAAAGTTCCGTGACTGAATAGTTGACATTAACCCTCTTGAATAGTTGCCACCAAGTGCATTTTGTGTCTGGTGATCTTGAAATCAGCTGCCAGTGTACACCTGGATGTGATGAAGGTCAACTGTTGACCCACTTGCATGTTAATGTCAATATGAATGTGTTGGTTTTGTTTGAGTTGGTATATAAGTAATGTCACTTTGTGGTTGCATAATTGTTGTGTTTTTTGGGGTGGTGGATTCATGCACGTTAAGTGTTTGATGATATGTCTCAATGAAATTTGGGTTTTTGTTTCATGGGTTTTTTTGTTATTATTATCTTTGCCTGCTAGTGTTTGTAAGCAGAAGTCAAAGCCTTATCTTGATTTCTAATTTTCTGTTTATGGAGTTATGGTTAGTTGGTTGGACTTATTAACTGAGAAGGTGATGTGTTTGATATGTGTGTTATTAATATGCTATGTGAAGTTGTGAACCATGTGTTTTGTTATGTTATGTTATGCTATGCAATGCAGAGTTCTGTGTACTTCTGTTATTCACTTGATCAACACAAGTTACATGTTTACATGACAAACTTGAAAGCTTGTGGTTTATATATGGAAACATATTAGATGTTTCAGACTTACAGTAATTGGTCTTAGATGGGTATTATTTTTGAGTTATTCAGAGTAATTGTGATAGTTGAGGTTCAAAAATGCATAATGACGTTCTATATACATGTTTCATATTGCTGTTTTGTCTATGGATGTTGAAGCATGTGGTCTATCATATTCTCTATGATATCTTGGAAGGATTATTTGATAATTATACAACTGTTGTGACTGATGCTAGATGTGAGATTTAACTATTTAAGCAGGGTTTTTAGAGTCAGTTTTTAAGCAGGGTTCTCTATGATATCTTGGAAGGATTATTTGATAATTATACAACTGTTGTACTAACGTACTCGGAGTATGTACGAGAGACCTTTTATTTACGTATGTCTTAGCGGGATGGGAGGGTTCTGCAGCTGATAGTAGAGTTTTGCGTGATGCAATCAGTAGACCCAATGGTCTTAAAATAACTCCGGGTATGTGATAGGCAATTTTCAAAGAATATACATAGATTTAAGTATGATAATTAATATAGAGTTTATGGTTAATTGTAGGAACATACTACCTTTGTGATGCCGGTTATACAAATGGTGAAGGATTTTTAACTCCATATCGAGGTCAACGTTATCATCTTAACGATTGGTCTCGTCCTCCTACGAATGCTAAGGAGTTCTTTAATATGAGACATTCATCGGCCAGGAATGTTATAGAAAGATGTTTCGGAATGATTAAAGATAGATGGGCTATTTTGCGTGATAACTCATATCATCCCATAGAGTCCATGCCACGTATCATCATTGCTTGTTGTTTATTGCACAATTTCATACGAACAACAATGAGTGAAGACCCTCTTGATAACGAAATCCCAGTAAATCACACACAACCTGCAAATGACCATGACAATGTTATTTCTATGATCGAGCCCTCACAAGAATGGACCGATCGTAGAGACCTTCTTGCTAATGAAATGTTTAATAGTTGGACTGCGATGCGTGCGCATCGTGCCAACAATGTTTCTTAATTATGTTTGACAATTATGTACTTTTTATTTGTAGAACCAAGGATGTTTCTTATTAATGTTTATTTATGCACTTTATTTGTTTCTTATTAATGTTTCTTGTTATATTTGTATTTGTAGTTACATGAATTATGATTTTTAATTGTATAATTATGCATTTGTACGTAGACATGGCAGATTCAAATATAGTGAGAGGAGTTACTCGAAGCAAGCATACCTGGACAAATGATGAAGATGCAAAGCTAATTGATGCATTAATGGAGATACATGCATCCGGAAAGTATGCTGGTGCTGACAATGGATTCAAACCAGGTTATTTAAATGGTGTTCAACAATTGCTAGATGTAAGTCTTCCTAACTCTGGCCTCAAAGCAGAACCACATATAAAGTCTAGGATGAAGACATGGAAGACACACTTTAGCATTGTATATGATATGGTGCATACAAGTGGGTTTGGTTGGGATGAACAAAAATGTTGTATTATTGCCGATGATAGTGTTTGGAATGAATACGTGAAGGTATATTCTAAAAAATGTGTTTTTTAGATTTTAAAATTTTAGTCTAATTTATTTGTATTTGTCTTGTAGTCTCACAAAGGTGCTGTGAATTTTCGTGACAAGTCATTTCCTTTCTATGAAAAATTGTGTACCATATTCGGTAAGGATAGAGCTACTGGTAGTAAAGCAGTTGACCTTGGAGAAGAAGATGTTGTTCAAGAGACGCAAAAAAGCTCACCTGTTGATATTGAAGACATTGATTTTGTTGATGAAGCCGTTCCAAATGTTGATAGATCTGAAGGACAAACAGGAAGTGTAACAAGCAAGCGCAAAAGAGGTAGAAGCACGGATGCAGATGAGATATATCGAGAGTCTTGCAAAGATATCAAGAAAGTTTTGCTTCGATTTGGGGAGATGGTGGGTGAACAACTTAGCAAAGAAGGTATGGAGGCTCGTGAAATCTATGAAAAGGTTAGTGATGAGTTGAAAGCTTTACCAGGTATCACTACGAAAAAACGGTTCAAAGCAGCTCATTTGATTGGTAAAGATGTGGATCTAGGACGTTCTTTTCTTGCGTTGACAATAGAAGAGAAAATTGAGATGGTCGAGTTGTATACCGATGGTTCAATGGGATAGTTGTGTATGGTTGAAGTATGTTTTGTATGTGAATTGGTTTTAACTATGGTTGATGTTTTTTGCTTAAAAACTATGTTTTGTATGTGAATTGGTTTGATCAATGCATATTTTGGTTGGAATTTATGCATCTTTTTATATGTTTTTTATTTTTTAATAAATATTTGTTATGAAAAAAATACTTGTGCTAATGATAAAGTTGATATAATTCTCTGTTTATTTTCTATGTACCAAACAAGAGAAATAATTCTCAGCTATATTTCTCTACTGAAATCTCTGTACTACCAAACAGAACAGTCAATTCTCATTCTCCAGACCAATTCCCTTTCTCTGCAATTCCATTTCTCTATTCCATTTCTCTACAATTCCATTCTCTGTACCAAACACCCCCTTAGTTTAGTTTTAGGATTCCATATTACACTAAGAGTACTAATTAGTTTTACTTTTGTTATTTTATTGATTTTTTTTGTTTAATATATTAATAGCATTTTGATATGAACTCTTTTTTTGTTTTATGTTTTACTTTATAATATTTTGATAATTATTATTTAGGTTAAATATGTAATTTTAGTTTCTCAAAAATATTATCATTATATATAAAAGTGTATTTTTGGAAGATAATTTTTGACCCTCTGTTTATTATCAACTAATGTCAATACTTTGAGAAACATATACAAACAAAAAGCATATTGTGGTCCTCTGCTTAAAAGTTTCTGCTTTCGTGATTGAAGGTCGCAATAATGGCAGTGGTACTTGGTGATGTTGTATAATAGTTAAAGGGGGTCCAAAACGCAACTTAATATTTTAATTTTAAAGGGTGGTGTGTAAAAAGACCAATTTACTCTCTCATATGCCTCGAAAGTTCATTCCGCTTTTGGACCTCCAAAATGGTTGGACGGTCCTGTTCTTTTGACCGAACCATTTTTACTTGATCTAGTTTATGCCCACCCTAGTAAAAATTTCTAGATCCGCCTCTGCAGAAAAGTATAAGTATATGAGGTTTGAGACTAGTAAAAAAAGGCTCTCTAAAATTACGTTTTTAAATATGTGATAAATAATTTGACAAAGTTATCAAGTGGGTAACATTTCCAAAGCCCAATGCAGACAAAGACAAAAACAAAACTAATAAACAAGGATTTTTTTTTCAAACTAGTAGCCTAGTAGGTTTAAAAAGAAAAAAGTAGTTTCTAGATGTCTGACAACGGACCAAATGAATTTTAGGTGTCCAACCATTTAAGATGGCTGGATCACATTTATCTCTCCTAGTGGCGTTCCCTATAAGTCATGACGTATACATTTTTTGTGACTGGATCAACCATCTGATATGGCTGGATCTAAATTTATTCCGTTGAACATATTTTAGCCACGTGACAGCATAAGATGAAACCAGTCATTTAAAATTGTTGGATTGAACTCTGTATTTTCAATTATCGCAAACTCGCGGGTTTATTTCTTTGAAGATGTAAAGATGATTTCGAAGTCATGTAGTGTAAGTTGATGGCATGCGACATCTTTTGAACACCATACTTACTATTTATATGCAGAGTAAGTCACGAGAGTTTATTCATTATACAAGAATAAATTTGATTCTACAAAAGAACACCAATACGTTTTCCCTATATTTCTCAAGTTACTACCTCACATTAAAATTTTTAATGACGATTTGCACTTGTGGAATGCATAAAGGTTGAAGGTTAAACAGATTTATAGGAAAAAGAATATTGGTATCCTTTTGTAAAATAAAAATTCTTCTTGTATAATGGATATACTCTCATGACTTACTCTGCATGGAAATAGTGAGTATAGTGTTTAAAAGATGGCATATCCTATCAACTTACAATACATGACTTTTAAATCATCTTTGCAGTACACCCACGAGTTTGCAATAATTGAAAATACGAAGTTCAATCCAGCTATCTCAGATGGCTAGTTTTATCTTATACTGCCACGTGGCAAAATTATGTTTGATGGAATAAATTTGGATCCAGTCATCCCAGATGGCTGATCCAGTCACAACAAATGTACACGCCATCGCTTACATGGAATGCCATTAGGAGAGATAAACGTGATCCAACCATCAGATGGCTAGACACCTAAAATTCATTTGGTCCATTGTCAGACACCTAGAAACCACTTTTTTCTTTTTAAAACTACTACTTTGAAAAAAAAATATCACTAAATAAGTTACTAAAATAAGCATGTAAAACACAAAAGAGGTTGTTATTATTTATTTATTATTTTTTTAAAGAACATAGAGCATAAATTTTACTACAGGAGGTGAACCCATACCCTTTGATTCTATGAACTAAGACTTTTTTCATTGCTTCAAGAAATCATTTTATTCACTTCTATTTTAAAACAAATTTAGATGTAAAGTATATATATATTTTTAACAATTATAGATCTTGGCTGGCCAGGGTTTGACACCATCACAAGGTGTGGTCCCTATTCTATGGGCCTAGCAAAACAAAAATTGGGATGGGATCCCCCCCTTCAAAATCGGGCGTATCTAATACATAATTTAAATGTGAAAAGTTGTCATCTAAAAAAAAATATTGAATGAATTGATCGTTAGCGAATTTAATGGTGACATCTCTTCTTCTATTGCAGTCATTCCCTGCGTCACGCTATAATAACTTTTTTCATGTAGGCGTAAAAGAATAATAAACGAGTTTGGCTTAGTCTGGTCGAGTCTTTGGGCTATTGTTGGATCAAATCCGGATCATAGTCATACCTCTTCAATGCTTAACTTCTCATATATGAGTTGTCCATGACAAACATGCTTAATGGGATTTTAGGATTGTTTAATTGTTTATGATTAACTTGGCATCTTTCGTCCCAATCTATTTTCAATAATTTTGTATTAAAAAAAACTAAATTATATATATACAATTAGCAACTTTTTGTTGCATTATGGGTTGTACTTTGTGCAGTGAATTTTGTACTTGCTTTTAAACTTGTACCATTTGCTTTACCTTTATAACCCAAAATCCCTCTCATCTATTCTCTCATCTGTCTCTAAAGCCGATCTGATCTCTTCTCCTCCACCACCACCACCACGGCCTCAGCTCCGATCACAGCGTCGACTCTTTCTCAGTTCTCTTCTTCCTCTTCCCGCTGACTTGCGTTGTTCCATCGGCTTTTGCCTCCGAATGGCCGTCTATGTTTAGGTTAGCTTCTATCATACGGTCTTCGATCTTTTCTTATTGTTCGTGGTATTCATTTAGTTTTGTGTGTCAATTGAAGCGGACCATCACATTTGCTACCGGAAGGCGAAATTCAAGATGTCTTAGATACAATAATTTTTGTGATTTGCTATTAGGGTTTTTCATATCTGTGCCAAATTGTCTACAGAAGGTTTAAATTTTTGATGCATTGTTGATTCATAGTCTTTTTTGTTTGCATTAATTGAACTTGGTGTATGATTTGTTTATAATCGGGTGATTCAATAGAGTTAGTCCCGTGGTGCATGATGTTTGCAAACGATATTGTGTTAGTTGGTGAGAGAAATCAAGATCTGAACATGAGGCTAGAGGAATGGCGATATGCTTTAGAGATGAAAGGTTTAAGGATTAGCCGTGCAAAGACCGAGTATCTCCACTATGACTTTAGTGGAGGTAATCGACGATGAAGAGGTGCAGATCAACATGAGGGCCAAGTGGTGCCACATGTAACGAAGTTCAAGTACCTAGGTTCGTTTGTCCAGAGTGATGGAGAAATAGATAGTGATGTGGCTCACCGTGTGCAGGTAGGTTGGTGCAGATGGAGAGCAGCTATAGGAGTTTTATGCGACAAGATATTTCCAGCTAGGGGTGTTCATCGAATCGAATAACGAATTTTCAAGTTAAATCGAATCGAATAATCCGAATAATTGTTTTTTTCGCTAGTTTTCGTATTCGATTAAAAGTTGAACTATTCGATTCGTATTCGTATTATCTGCCCAAATTGAAATTCGATTCGAATTCGTATATGAAACTCGGATTCAAATAAGTTCGATTCTAATTCAAATAAATACGATCTAATTCAAGTTTACCCATGCCAAAAATTCAAAAACGATAGTCATAATTTCAAAACAAACATATAAATTTAAAGCATCTACAATACCACATGATAATAAATTCAAAACTAAAGTACAAATAGTCTAAAATTCAAAATATTTAAAACGAGAAGTAAATAACACCCATATTAGTATGGGCTAAGAAACAATAATGTTGCCTACTGGGTATAATTAATTTGTAATGGATATTTATTATTTATGGATTTGACACAAATAAAAATAAATAATTATATATATATATACACACACACTGTAACGTCCGTAAATTTCCGATAAAAGATTTAGCCTTGTAGTGTTACGTACACCTTCGGGCTTGACCCGACATTCTTCCGAGAGCTCCTTTCCACCCCGTAAACATATCTTGATTAACTTTTCACGCAAGTTCAAATCTTAATAAAGTGGAGGGGCCAAAATGTTTTATTATTATTATATTTTATATAAAAAAAATAAAATAAAAAATAAAACCTAAATCAAACCCTAGGTCCGATCGGCGCACATCCCCACCCCATTTCCTCTTCGTTTTGCGTGCAATCAGCCACCGTCCGGCCGTCCAAACTTCAATTCCAGGTCGGTATCATATGTATACAACTCTTTTTCACCTTAACCTTATGGCGCGTTTATTCGTCGAAATTCGGTTGTTTTTAGGCTTGTCGGGTGGCTGTCCAAGTGGGCAGTTTCGGGGCTGTTTCGGCTAAGGTTTTTGCACCACAAACTTCCTAGGTATGTCACTTACAACATACTAAAATTTCATGGCCAATGGAGATGTTTAGGTCGGTCAATCGATTTTAGTTCGAAAACTAGGGTTTATCGAGTGTAGGATTGACAATTGTTGAGTTTGATGCGTTAAACGATCGGATGACCGGCCGAATCAGTTTGTACAGCCCGGGGGGGGGGGGGGTTTAAGGGCTGTGGAAAAATTAATTTTTTGATGCTCGGGGCTGTAGTGGTTAGTGCTTCGTCAATCGAGTCGGCGGTGCGCGAAATTTCGTTTAAATGTTAAAGTAAGAGTTGTAAAAAGGAACCGTCAACCCTATCAACTCGGGTGACATAATCTTGATGAATGAAAAGATTTAAAATGGAATTTGGTCTATTTGGGGTTGATTCGTTTAACCAATGGTTTTAAGGTTTATTACACGCGCATTCGACCCGATTTGATCACCCTTGGGCCTTGGGCCAAGTTGTTGGGCCTTGGGCCAAAGTGTTGGGCTTGAACGGCCCATTAGGCAAGAATGTTCTTACGGTCTAGTTTAGTAATGTGTTGTGTATAATTTACAGGCCCGTGCTTGTGATTGTGCACTTAGGGATTTCCTAGCTTGTTGCAGGTGTTCGATTGATTCCAGGTGAGTTCATGATGCCCTTTTTAATCTTTTTACGTTTTGGGCCAGCATACACACCCTATTACAAATTTTACCCGATTTTAATCGCTTAAACTATTGGATGGTATTACATGGTCTTATTCGTGATTGAGCATTTTGAAAGCTATGTTTGAATTATTTTCTATACCTTAGGATATTTTAGACTCGTTCATGGTCTTATATTCCTTAAGGTTACATATATTATTCATGGTCTAGGCTCGAGGATACTATTAGGCCTAGTATTAATTTCTAGATTATCCATTATTTATGGATTGAATGTGATGATCTGGTTTGGTTGAATGTTTGAATTAGATGTTTGTATGTGTGTAAGTGAATGTGTATGTGAATGTGTATGTGATGGTAAACTGTGACCAGGTCAAATATATTACTCGGGGAGGACCCGGGGTGAGGAGGCCCGTGTTGCATGTTTATGACGCGGCTGGGTCAAATATATTACTTGGGGAAGACCCGGGGTGAGGAGGCCCGCCGTTCTATAAACCGTGGTCGGGTCAAATATATTACTTGGGGAAGACCCGGGGTGAGGAGGCCCGTATAACGTGTTTGGTATGTTAAACCGCGACCGAGTCAAATATATTACTTGGGGATGACCCGGGGTGAGGAGGCTCGTGTTGCGTGATTTTGTTTTGTTAAACCGCGACCGAGTCAAATATATTACTTGGGGATGACCCGGGGTGAGGAGGCTCGTGTTGCGTGATTTTGTTTTATTAAACTGTGACCGAGTCAAATATATTACTTGGGGATGACTCGGGGTGAGGAGGCTCGTGTTGCATGATTTTAATGATTTTGTTAAACCGCGGCTGGATCAAATATATTACTCGGGGAAGACCCGGGGTGAGGAGGCCCGCGCTGTGTGAAAAGATGTTTAATGTTTTATTTACTTATGATTTGGTTAAGAAAAGCTATTTATGATTTTATGGACTCATGATTTTTCCCTTACATTCCATACTCATGGAATTTTAAATTGTTTAATGAATGCCGTTTATGAAAACTTGAACTCACTCAGCTCAAGCTGACTTTGTGTGTATGTTAGATTGACTTTCAGGTTAAGAAGTGGATGCTACCGCTTGGACGTGCTGGATGCTACTCGGGAGGTTGAAGGCATTTCTGGTCAAGGATTTCAAATAAAACGGATATTTTATTTACAATTGATTTTGGAAACCTGTACTCATGTTTTAGGATTTTTAAATACTTAAACTTTTTCCGCTGTTACTTACTCTGAACCGGTTTTAAATACAAAGAATTCTTTGGTTTTAAATTTTTGTGAAATTGTGGATGTGACTACCAACTGTAGGATTCCCGGGATTTGGGGTCTTACACACACACACACACACACATATGTATATATAGTATATGCGTATATATTTTGAATTCGAATTTTAAATCGGATCGAATAATAAATCATAAATTCGTATTCGATTAATATACTCGAATACGAATCGAGTCGAATTCAAATTTTTTAAAACCGAATTTCGAATGTTTCGAATGCGAATCGAATTCAAATCGAATCGAATTTCGAATGTTTCGAATGCGAATCAAATTCTGTACACCCCTATTTCCAGCTAAACTAAAAGGAAGATTTTACAGGGTTGCAGTTAGACCAGCCATGTTATATGGAACAAATTGTTGGGCTATCAAGAAGACACATTCACAAAAGTTGGAGGTAGCAGAGATGAGAATGCTAAGGTGGATGTGTGGGAACACAAGGTTGGACCGAATCAGAAATGACGTAGTTCGGGAGAGATTAGGGGTGACTTGCATATCAAATAACAGATTGAGATGGTTTGGACATGTGAAGAGAAGACAGATGACGGCTCCTGTTAGATTGGTAGAAAATATTACTATAGAGGGGAGAAGGGGTAGAGGTAGACCCAACCTGACCTGGGAGGAGAGGATTAAACATGATTTGATAGATATGCTCTTCTTTGAGTACATGGTTGAGGATAGAAATTCTTAGGGACATAGAATTAAGGTTAAAGACCTCTAGGGCAATGCATAGTTTCTTGTTAGAAATGTATTATAGGGTTTTTCTTTCCCTTTTTGTTTTGCGGCGCTTCGTTTTTTGTCATATTTTCTTCTTAATTTTAATTCAACCTAATATAATATGTTTAAGTATTCATCTATTTATTTGCAAGGTCTGAATGATATACTATTATAATATTTTATTTTATTTTTACATTATTTTCTAGTATTTTAATATCTAGCACTATTACCAACGCTTTCATGTATCTATTTAGTATTAGACTATTATTATTAGCATTATCATAACAAATTATTATTATTTATTTTTTTCTTTTTTATTTTATCTTATTTATTTATTTATTTTGCTAGACAGTGGCCTAGTGTTGCACTTATGTTTCCTTTATACGATTTCATACATATTCTTTTAGAGCTAGGGGTCTCTCTGGAAGAAACCTCTCTATTCTTTGGATAGAGGTACGGTTTGTCTACATCTCACCTTCCCCAGACCCTGGTAATAGCTTTACTATTGGTGGGATTTTTACTAAGTACGGTTGTTGTTGGGGTGATTCATAGAGTATGTTTTGTGTTGTTTGAATAGTGCTTAGCTACATGAATATCATGGCATTTCATAATTGGCTTCACTAGATGAATATCATGACAAATTATTTTAGAATTTAGAATGTTCTGTTAAAAAGTGTAGGTTTTTAGCTTAAGTCTCCAAAACAATAAAACCAAACTGTTTGTTGTTTGTGTTTCATGATTTTCATACGACTGCACGTTTAATTGATGACTGCTTATTTTGTATACTTATTTTTTTTAGCAAACTGCTTTGATAGCTAATTAGTTATATATACAAAAGAAAGGAATGGTTCATTGCAATAGCTTGGCTATACTGAAATTCTTCTAAATTCACTAGGGACTAAAAAACTTATTATTTCTTATTGTTTTGAGGTGGTTTGTACACATAAGTTATTCTTTAGTACTTTCTCCTGCAAACTTGAAGATGGGTGGTTCAGTAACTTATAATTGGATGTATAGTTTTAGTGTCAGCAAGAACTTTAGGCCTATTTGGTAGTCCTTTGGCTTCAATTAAAGTCAACAATGCATCTAAAGAACCTTCAGACATTCTGATTATTTACATTATTAGTTTGTAAATGGTGAATATCATTATATTATTATTATTATGTATGTTCATTTGTTTCAAAAGATACTAAAAGTTCATTATTTATATTATTAGTTTCTGACTTCACATCCAAACGCTCTCCTCTGTATTTCACTTTTACTAATTAGCATATTTGTATAGTGGCAAAAGTGGACTCGGGAATACCAAAACAACAAATTTGCAATGTAATATCTTCCCTTAGTTGGAAGCTAGAATTATGAGATAAAAAGGAAAAGTTAATTCAAGCCTTTTGTATACCGGAAGCCTTCGGGAATGCAATTGACATCTTAAACCTGAATTGCCTACCGATCTGTGAGCTCTTATAGTGGCTTGATTTCTATTACTGTTAAGTTTGTTGTTACTGTTGTTTAATTTGGAGTTTTGTTGATGCGGGGGAAATTAAGAGATTATATTAAGTATCATAATTAAAGGACTTCGGGGGGAAATTAGTCACACTTCTTTATCTTTGATCCATGTTTTATGAAGGAAGATTGAGCTTATCTCCATCGAACACGCATATAAGCAATAGTTTCCGCTGCAATGCGCGGGTTGTATTTCTAGTTATTTACAAATTCAAAAACATAATATAAAATAATTATATATAATTAAAATAAAATTATTTTTAAAACTTGAAAACTCATTAATAAAAAATATTACATCATTAAACAACCATAAAACATAAATTAAAAATAGTAAATTCTTAAAATATAAAATTAACCCTCTACATCGAATTCGCCGCTGTCAAAGTCAAGATGTTGAACCAGAGCCATATCCGCAACTAGAGCCACAAACATGGGATGATGTTTTAAAAGCATTGCACGCAACGAGGTGACTAAAACTGTTGTTCATAACTTGGTATCGGTATTGACGCATTGCCTCCGTAAATGCATCTGCTCCGGGAAGCTTAACTCGTCGAATCATATAAATATAACCAATATCGAGCACACAATATTGAGTACAACTAATTATAAATTTATCGCATGACATCAAAGTTAAATTCATAATAAAAACAAAAATTAATGGTGAGCCAAAAGAATCAACATTTCAAAGAAGTAAAGAGTTTCATAGGGGTTCTTATAATTTTTATATGGCAGGAGTGAGGTAAGGATTCGTACCTCATATACTGATCAATTGTAAAGTTATCTTTTTGATTGTTTGTGTGTTCATTCATTCGTCGTATCCTATATAGTATACTAGGTTATTGACCCGTGTACGACACGGGTGAAATTATATAAATCGTGTAACAAACACACATTATTTTATATGATTCCAAAATTTGTGATATATTTTTTAGTAGGACAACACGATATATATTTCTTAACAACGGTACGAAAATAAATGATTGTTAAACATAACTTTCAACCAAAATAACTTTCAATTTACAATTATTATAAAGATAATTATAACTTCAACTGAAAAATTCAAAAACTATATCATCAAAGCTAACAAATTACAAGCCATATAGATGACCTTTAAATTCATACGAATTTGAAAGATGAGTTTCGAAATTAAAACATAGTTTGTTTTGGCAGTCAATATACTTGTAGGTGGACAAATTTGCTTCAATTGAAACCTTCCTAACAATCAACAACCTATTCTTCTCAAGATAAGACTCATGCTTGGGAATGTAAGGCTTCCTTATATAAGCTTGAATTCAGTTACACTGTTACATAATTAATGTTAACAAAAAAACGTGTGAATAATATATTAAAAATAATAATTAGAATGTGTAAGTGCTAATGCATATAAAATTGGATTATATAAATTAGCTAAAAATATGTAAAAATACCATTTTGTCTTGCAAAATCATCTCAATTTACCAATCTTACCCCAACTTGCTAATATAAATTAGTTAAAATATGTAAAAATACCATTTCGTCTTGCAAAATCATCTCAATTTACCAATATTCCCCCCCGCTTGCTATTGTCCTTGAGATGCCATAACTTCAATATACGAACCTTTAGGATGCTTTCATTGTTAAGAATATCTAACTCGTTCAACATTGTAATGTTTGTTGGCTCCATGTGCTGTTTGTAAACAAATAACAATACATTGTTATAATGCATGTACAAAACAAATAATATAAATAAAGTAAATAAGTATAACGAAGAAAATCTACGTTACAAACTAACAAATATGATATTGCAAAAGGTGGTGTGATTGTGTGAAAATTCGTGTGTTAAAGACACAATATATATAGACAGGTAATATGAGTAATATTTTTGATTTGTTAAACAAAAAAGGAATCTATTATGAAACGGTTATAAGTTACATGATTATAATATTTTGGTTAGTTAAATATAAAAGGTATTGATTTATAAATTACAAGTTAAAAGCATTAATTTTGAATTTTTAAAGAGTTTGAAATATGGAATAAAATTATTAAACATAAGAAAATTGAATCAATTATGAAACACTTTTAATTGTTACAATTCATTTGATATTGATATAATTTGATATTGATTTGATTTCAATTATATCTATCAAATAAAAGTTGTAAATATTTATCAACAGATCAAGTTAGAACATATTAATTAAATTAAATTAATATGATACAAAGAAAATAAGAAACATACACTTAGTTATGTTGTGTGTTTGTTCTCCATACTTCATTTTTGGTTTTGACCACTAAATGGAGGTCTGCATTAACAAAAACAAAACACGTTGCAAAAAAATAAGATGATTTGAATTAAAATATGATAATTAAAAAATGAAAAACTATAATATGAAAACTCTGGTGTTGTAAGACTATAAAATGGTAATTTCATCCGTGATATTTAACCCCCCAAATCATGAACATAGTATATATGATTATTAATTCATTAAAATGATGTAGAAAATTAGGGTTTCGTTTATTGATACAAAGTATAAATGGTATATATATATATATATATATATATATATATATATATATATATATATATATATATATATATATATATCGGCGTCGTCCCAAAACCAGTCGTGGTCAAACCATGTATACCACCAGTTGTTGGCTCAACACTAAGGAGATGTATGAATCTGAATGCGCAACATAAATTGCAAAATATGGAAAATCCGATTCCTTCTAAGAGGCATGTGACTCCCTAGCAACGTGGAAGTTACAGTATTGCTTAAAAAACTGACTGTTTATTATAGCATTCTTGTTAAACTAAATCTTTCTTCCTTTTTTCCTTTTTTTATGTTTTATAAAAAAACTGACTGATTCGCTCAAAATCCTTCATTAAGTTTCTATTTTTATTATCCTGTTATCCTATGTTTTTTCTTTAATCCAAAAATATGCAGGCAAATGCATGATTAGTGGCCGCATCTCATAATAGAAATGAGTTAGTGAAAATAAGACATTATTTTCATCTCCGTTCTTCACTACCAAATGAATAAATGTGTCAAAATTGGATATTGTGTTACTGGTGATGCTTACTGAATGTTTTTTTATTACACAATTTTTTGCCCATTGAAAAAACAAACTGATTACTATAAAGTGGCAGGTAAACGAGCAATAAAGATAAGCTCGATATGAGTAAGGTTCGCAACGGAAATTCAATGGCATCGGTATGGTTTGTGATGGTACCGTAGGTTGTTGTAGGTTAAGGCAACATATGATAGTGTGGGTTGAGTAAAAACAAGGCTAATGTGACAAAGAGGGTGATGAGTTTTTAACGTCAAAACAAGACAATTTGCAAGGCGAGCATACACTTGACTAAGTTTTAATCACTACCAAATATTATAAACAAATGTTAATGAAAGAAAAAGCAGAAAATTTAAATATTTATGATGTACTTCATTATGCAATCATCAAAATGTATAATTTGTAAATTGCACACCAAATGAAAAAGTAAGCATGATGGTAAAATGATTATGGTCAAATGTTACTCTCAACTATCACCCATGACCCCTTACCACTACTTATATCTGTTCACTGCTAATCATGTTATGATTCTTTTCGATTTTTCTTTAATCGTATATATGAAGCAACTTCTAGAGATATAGTTTGCCTACATTTGGAGGCTCGAGGGACATTTGATCGAGCTTGATGGTTTTTTTTTTATTTTTTATTTATTTTAAGCGAGGTCTAAGAGTAATCGGTCATATTTTTTAAAACTCAACCGACCAAGAAAGTAAAACTTTACCAAAAAACAGTTTTGACGCCAAAAAAATCGGTGTTGGCCAAACTAATCAATTTTTGCCGTGAAAATCTCTAGTTGCATAAAACCCCAAATTCCAAAATTACCCTCGGTGGCCCATAATATCTTCATAAAAAAAAGAAACTAAATGAATTGATCAAGGACATATAGCATTTACCCAACTATGGATGTTGCAAAACCAGCAGACTTTTTGATGAACTTGAACAACAGCGCAAAAACTCAAAAAGTAAACCTTACCATACCTTCCAATTTTGAAAATAAAAAAGTAAACTGATTAAAAAAATTCATCTTTTCTAACTCATTAGCTTAATTCCTGGGCCGAAGCATCTACCTTTTTCTATACTCGCTAATCTCCATATGATACACAATTGCCCTTTCAGCTGAATCAGCTCACATATAGCACATAATGTAGTTTTTACCACAATTACTTAGTAACCAGCTTAGAAAAGTTAACCCAATACAAAATTGATAAGTGGATGTTTGCACTTAAACTGTAATATACAATTTGCAATTTTTGATGACATCCACCAATATGATGGCATTACTTAATTGCTAGCGCAATTTCATGCTCTCTACAACCATATACCAGAAACATATCTTCAGATCTATATTATAATATAAACTTTGGATTTCCTTTAAACTTTGGCATTTCCTGTCATAACTTTGATACTGCACATTCTTGTTCTTTAATAATATAATAATTATAGAGCAACATTTTTACCAACCTGTTTTCAGTAGATGGCGCTACCACCATTGTTCCCACAAAAGTGTAGAAAAGTCACACCTTATGCATATATTACATATAAACTGTAATTAAAGCCTAAAATTAGTACAAATGAACATGTCTTCAAGTGATTTGAAGCTAATTGCAATTTTAACCTTAATTTTAGTTGACAAAATGACTTTCGGTAAAGAGCTCAAAACCATATAAGCATCATCTCCTGCCATACCCATAGTTAAAAGATTCACTAATCAAAATAATCTATACTGTCTGACAACAATGATGCTAAGATTAACATAGAACTATAATTAGCCAATTATTGCAAAGAATTAGAATACCGGGCATATTATAGATCAACACCGAACAAGATGACATGTGAATGCGAAGTCAAGGTATGCCCAAAATACAAGCAGGCACTTTAAAAGAGAAAAATAAAATGATGCATCTGCAATTCAAAAGGTACCTCGTATTGGAATCATTTCGGTTCGTTATGCTTCGCGCAAAGTATGTGATCTTTCTTTTGTTGGTGTGTAGTTTTGATTTGTGAAATTAACTGCAATAGTCATGCAACATTTGACACCCTAAACATGTATAATTGAACTAAAACATTTTATTGATCGAACCAAAGTAGCTCAAAAAAAATATTCAAAAGAAACGAACCATCTGAAATTAGAAAATTAGTCAACAAAAATTAAAAAATTTCTTTTCATCTGAACCTCTAAGAAACCCGGGCCACCGTTGTTGACCTTCTTTACACCCCTAACATTCTATGTCATGTTCTTTCTTTCTTCCTTCACTTCTCAACCTTAGTATCTAAACCATTCTACGCTAAACCTAAAACTAACTAAAAAGCTAAACACAAAATAATAATAATAATAATAATAATAAAGACATAAACAGAGGAAAATATTAAAATAGTGTATTTTGACCCATATTTCTTTGTGTTTTAAAAAAATTATAAATAAAGTGAATTCTGAACTTAAACACAAATATGGCATTTGGATCTTTGACCCGATACAACCTAGGTAGTTTCTCCTTCAATTCGGCCTCCATAAAATAATTAAAAAAAATATAAAAAAATATAAAAACAAGGTCAGACACAAACCCTAAATTTAATTGATTTCAAAAAGAATCTACTTAAAGCAAAGCCATCAATTTTAAGCTTTTGTATTTGCTTTGGTTTTCATATCAGCAAAGCTTAGGAGCATCATTCATATTTTTTTTTTGAATACACACATAACAAGTTCCTATGGTGTAAGTACATATAAAAACAAATACATAAAGTCATGATTGTTATGTCAAATCAAAATGTAGATGAGAACCTTCCCCATGCTGAAAGGCTTACAAAAAGGATCTGCTATTAGGCTGAGGGGTGTGGGGGGCGCGAGAGGGGGCGTGAGTGGGGGCGCCATCCAATAATATTGTGACGTGTGGCAGAGAGAGAAACTTGATAAGATGGGTATTGGTAGTGGTGATAGCGCCCCGGGGCATGGTGTGGAGGGGCGCGAGAGGGGGCGCGAGCGGTTTTTTTTTTTTTTTTTTATAAATGTATTACCCAACGAATCCGGAATTTCTCAAAAACTCAATCGGAATCCGGTCAAAACCTCAACGAATCCGGTCTTCAAAAACTCAATCGGAATCCGGTCAAAACCGGAATTTCTCAACCCGGAATCCGGTCAAAACCATGGCACCTTCACTCTCTCTCCTCCTCCTCACCACCACCGTAACCTCCACCGGAATCCGGTCAAAACCATGGCACCTTCACTCTCTCTCCTCCTCCTCACCACCACCGTAACCTCCACCACCATCGGCGTCACCTACACTCGGTGGTTGAATTGAAGCTTTTCTGCACGAATATATATATATATATATATATATATATATATATATATATATATATATATATATATATATATATATGCTGAAACATTCCCAAGACACCCAGCTTAAACCCCAACGGCTCTATTTTGCATCCCAAGACACCCCTCACGCTCAACCTGTCCCGCGAGCCTCCTGGCGCCAGCCTCGTTTTCCGCTCTCGCGCCCCTCTCGCGCCCCTCTAGCGCCCCGGTGGTGTGGCTCTCGCGCCCCGGGGCGCGAGCGAACTCCCTCTCGCGTCCTGACTAGCGCTCCGCACCCCTCAGCCTTACCCTGATCCCTGCCACATAGATATGTATTATAGCAATCAAGTATTAAGTTCAAATGAGCATTTTCATTAAATGTTGCATTAAAATATAAAAGGGCTAAATTTGTTCTTTCATTTCACTGAAATCTGAAGACAGAGACATTCCAAACATATGATTCCCTAATAATCAATTATGACTATGATTACGAATAACAATACAATTATAACTTGAATAAGCATAAACCATGGGAAATTAGTAACCTTAACATGTAAATGAACCAAGTAATTAGCTCTATATATCTTAGATTCAGTAATATTAAATATTAAAAACAATAAAATATAAGTATAAATTTGATTATAATAACACCGATCAACACTTACTTGGCAGCTCTGGTCATGGCGTATGGCATATCAGTTACCTTCTTTTTTTTCTGGTCATCAGGATAGGCCCTCAAAATTTGAAATTTACATAGTTTAAAGATTAAAGATTATTAACTTCACTCATTGACAAATATCAAAAGAGTTTGTTCTAGAATTCAACATCAAAATGGACAACAAGTGTGAACAAAACATATATACAACTCACTAAATGATCAAATCAGTCATACAATAAGCAAAAAAAAAAAAGAAAGAAAAACTAACCAGTTTTCTATAATCATATTTCAAACACAACTTTTTGTTGGGTCGGATTTATGATAAGGAAGATTGGAATATTCTCAACCTCCTCAGAAAACGGCTAAGGATGGACTTCGAGCAAGCCTAGACGATCGAGCATGGTTTTACTACTTCGAGCAAGGTCTTCAGAACCTTAAATGGTTAATTCTTCTAAGTATTAAGGCTTCGAGCAAGCTACACTTCAACGAGAAAGAGTATTCTTCTATCGAGCATGGATTGCCAATCGAGCAAACAGCTTGATCATACAAGTTTTAACCAAGTGTTACGAGCACAGGATGATCGAGCACATGGGGACAAACATGGATGCAATAAGAAGATGTCACGTGATCAAAGCAAGGACTTCGAGAACAGTTCAGTTCCCGAGCAAGATTTACATCCGAGCATGCTAGATTGCTGAATAAGAAAAACTGAAGACGTCAAGAAGAATGAGGTTGCTCTATGGACGAGTTCGAGCAAAGCATGAATTAGTCAAGAGGAATGAAGATTGCTGGAGGAGAATATCTTCACTGAAGATATTCTAAGTAAAGTATGCTCGAGGACATTCATCAAGCATACCTAGCATAGTGAGTCTGTTCGAGCAAGATTGTTACCTTGCTCGAGGACTCAACACTTGTATTATTTTGTATTTCTTTATGTAATGATTAGGAACTTCTAGAAGGAATGTTAGGGTCTATAAAAAGATGTCCTAGGATTCCATTTAAGACAGGGATTTACAGGTTGGCACACACGGAATATGAGAAACATTCCAAAAGAATATTCTATTTGTTTCCTCGTATAGCTTGCCGTCATACACGAAACCCTAGACATTCCTTTCATTGTTTTATTAATGAATCATTTAATACAATGAATCTTTGTCTTTGAATGAGCTTTTATTGATTATCCATTATTGTTTTGTGTTTGCTAGCTTCACTCATTCGTTCCCACTCGTTGGATATCCTGATTCCGCTGGGATATTCAACAGGCCTTTTGGGTAATCGAGTCGGTGTGTTCTTGTCAACCTTTTATAAGGTTTCACCCGACTCATGGTCCTGACAAGTGGTATCAAAGCTTGTGTAAGCTCGCTGAAGGCCACGGGACTGAAGGTGTGTGATAAAGTTTGAAGCTTTTCTCTGTTTTACCGCTATAAATCTCAGATCTGATAAAAAATAGAAGACCATGAAATTTCTACCAACAAGATTCCAAGGTTGATTGGACAAGAAAACTTCATCAAATGGAAGGTGCTCTTCGAAGCTGCTGTGAACTACAACGACCCAGAGCTATGGACTTCCATTACTGAAGGAAACTATGTTCCTTCAACAGCGCTGAACAATAATGCCACTGTTGAGCTGAAAATGAAGAAACGAGACAATAAGGCTTTGTCTATGCTGAAGTTAGGGCTTTCTTGGGAAATTTTGACAACTGTTAATCATCACAAGACCGCAAAGGGTATGTATGATGCAGTTATTGAAATGTTTGAAGGAAATACTGAATTAAGAGACATCAAGAAAGACATACTGAAGCAGCAACTTGACAGGTTCAAGTTTCAAGAAGGAGAAAGATTAAAATCAGTCTTGTAAAGGTTTATGACTATTGTAAACGACATAAGGACGACTGATTTGCAGATCTCTGACTTTGAGCTGAACAAAAAACTTTTATCATCCTTGTCCGGAGATTGGTACGTTGCCAGCAAGTTTATCAAAGAAAAGACCAGTTTTCCCAACTTCAAGTTGGATTGTGATTGCCTTTCTCAAGGCTGTAGAACATGAGATGATAGAAAACCATATGATTAGGGAGGGCAAGCCAAGTTTTCAAGTGAACAATGCCCTTGTAGCACCTATGGGCAACCTCTCAATCAAGAACCAGCAGCCTATTATTGAGGAACCATCAGACACAAGTTCAACTTGCAGTGGCCAATTAAGATTCAATGTTCAGCTGATTGAAGATGACACTCCCTCTGTAGCAAATGGGCAGTCAACATTTTTGCAGAACAATAATGCTCAAAGAATAGATTATCAAGCATTGTTGTCTATGTTTACTGAGTCATACCATGCTTTTGTCTCCAAGAACCTGATCAACACAAGTATTGTGCAGGAAGATCTTGAGCAAATCGATGCTGATGATTTAGAAGACATGGATATAAAATGGCAGGCAGCTATGTTAGCTGTGAGAAGCAAAAGGTTGTATAAAAGAACAGGAAGAACGAGTTTTAATGGACCAAATGAAAGAATTGGCTTTGACAAATCAAAAGCCATCTTTTATAACTGTCAACAACCAAGACATTTTGCTAGAGAGTGTAACATGCCTAAGCAAGTTGGCAATCAAGTGAACCAGAATCAATTCTACCAGAACCAAAATCAGAACTTCCAGTTCCAGAGAAATCAGATCACCAACCAAAACCTCTATCAAAATCCGAATAGACCCCAGCAACAAACATTCTAACCCTAAAGAAACAATCAAATGCATGTTCACTCAAACCAGAACAGAACTAATCAGAAAAATGTGAACCAGCTGAGAGATCAAGGAAATGTTGCTGTAACCAGGGTGCCACAGGATGGGGAATTTGATTGGAGCAACCATGCAGCAGAAATGGAGAAGACAAATATTGCATTTATGGCCAAAGTGCATGACAAGCCTGAATGCTTAAACTTTCAGGTATAATCTGATGTTTCAATTTCTAATCTTCTTATTACTATTGAAAAACTAAACTAGGAGATTGGAAAGTGGAAAACTAGGTATGGGAGAAATGAAGCCTTCTTGAATGTATATGAAGCAAGTGAAGCAACTTATGAAAATCAGATCAAGGGGCTTGAAGAGGATTGTATGATGGCATACCAAACCCAATAAAGAATGACAATTGAAATTGAAGGGTTGAAGAAGATGTATGTAGAAGAGAAAATGAAGAATGCAGAATTGCTGATTCAAATGGAATTCTTGAAGAACCTTGTTTCTACAGGTAATATAGTGGGTTATGTTGATAAAATGACTGAGGAAGAGAAGTATAAAAAGGTGCCACCACCTTTTTGTGACAGCTATCCACTAAAAGTAGACAAGGAAAGCAGAAGTGAGTATCTTAAACAATTCAAGAATGTTTTTGATGATATGACTGAGTTTGTGAAGCAATATGCTGATGTGTTTGTGGACAAGAATGGGGAGTTTGCAATAAAGCAGAGTGAGGACCAGAGAATGAGAAAAATGAAAACAAGGAAGGTGAGAAAAAGAAGTGGAGTGAGTACTCTAGTGAAGATAGTAATTGCAGCTGTGAAAGCTCAAAGTCATCTAAGGGCAAGAAGAAAAGAAGATCAAGCAAAAAGAAAAGTGAAAAGATTCCTCTTCTGCCAAAGATGACTCCAAAGTTGAAAAAGCACTATGAGAAGATTAGAAGAGAACATGTGGTGTTTGACATCTGTGCAAGACCACAACCTGAAATCAAGAAAAGAACAGAAGAAACTGTGAAATCTTCCTATGATCAGTCACATCCTCCAATCTATCCAGTCTTCTCAAACCATGAACTTTTTGACATTGGAGATATGGAGTATGTTCAAATGAGAAGATCTGTTGGAAATGAAAAGGGAAGCAGTTTAAGAACCCATTCCAAGTTCAAGCCTGTCGTATTTGTCAAAGAAAAATATCATCTGGAGCCTGATCTGAACAAACCAATCAAGATGGACTTCAGCAATTCACTATGTCCTAAGACCTCCCTAGGCTTTGATTTCCCCAAACCCAGTGACAAAATTAAAGACAAGCAATTGCTTGAAGATATGGGGAGCTTTGCAAAGGTCTGGTGCAAGAAGTGTGATGCATATGGTCATCACACTAACTCTTGTTGGTTTGAAGAGGAAGAATTTGAGGTTCCTGATGTGGTTTGTGGGTTTGATATGAAAGGATACAAGAAAATGTATCAAAGATACTTAAATGAAGAAAAAGGGAGTTCAGATGATGAAAAGAAAAGTTCAGTGCTTAAAAAGAGATTGAAACAAGTATTAAAGATCAAAGATGAACCAAGTGTATCTAGCAAACTTGCAAAGAACAGAAGGTCTAGTGACAAAGGAAAAAAGAAGATTAGACCTGGTATTCTTAATGGAGATGAGAAATTTCTGATGAAGCAGGGCTATGAACCAAGAGGGTTCCAATGGAAGACTAAGAAGGAGGTGACTGAAAAGAAGAACTATGTGATTGAGCAAACTGAAGAATTAATCGAATCATAAGTTGTGAAGAATGGGTCAGATTCAGACACAGAAGAAGAATGTGAAGTTGTTTATAAAGATCCACATCCAGTTCCAGTTCTAAGTCCTGATGAATCTTCAAATGATACTGAATTACAAACTGATGTAGTTTGAAACTCAGATTCCAACTAATTCTGTTTTATATGTTTGTGCAGGAACAGTCCTTGAACAGCAATGACTTATGGTATATGGATAGTGGATGTTCCAGGCACATGACCTGTGACAAGAGTGCACTGATCAATTATGAAAGAAGATATGAAGGGCCAGTTGCTTTTGGGAGTGATGATAATGGAGGGAACATAGTTGGAAGAGGAACACTCACCAATGGCAAGGTATCCTTTGAGAATGTGCTGCATGTTGAAAGGACTACAATACAATCTACTCAGCATTTCTCAAGTGTGTGATAAAGGGTACAAGGTGGCCTTCAATGATGAACATTGTCTGATTTTGAAGCCTGAGTTTGTGATTCCTACTGAGATGATCATGATGATAGCTCCAAGAAATGGCAACCTCTATGAGCTTAGAATGAATACTGCTACATCTAGATGTGGTTCATGCTTTGTTTCCAAAGCCACTGAAAATGAGACCAAACGGTGGCATAGGAAGACGTGTCATGTAAATTTGAAGAACATGAACAAGCTAGTGAAGGGTGAGCATGTAGTTGGCCTTCCCACTAGAGAGTTCAAGCTTGAAGAAAAATGCACATCTTGCCTCAAAGGGAAACAACACAAATCCTCACATAAGAGCAAAATGATAAACACAATTGATGAGGTCTTGGAACTGTTACACATGGATCTATTTGGTCCTATAAGTGTTCCAGGTATTGGAAAGAAGAGATACTGCCTAGTGATCACTGATGATTATTCAAGATTTACTTGGGTATACTTTTAGGGCAGCAAAGATGAAACCCCAGACCTGATCAGATCCTATGTGCTAAAGTTGGAAAATTAGCTTGAAAGGAAGGTGAAGGTCATTAGAAGTAAAAATGGGACAAAATTCAAGAATGAATTTATGGATGACTTCTGCACTTCTAAGGGAATCTTTCAACAATACAGTGCACCTAGAACTCTTGAACAAAATGGTGTTGCAGAAAGAAGAAACAGAACATTGATTAAAGCTGCAAGGACCATGATTGCTGATGCCAATCTGCCAGTCACTTTTTGGGGAGAAGCAATCAATACTACATGCTATCTGCAAAACAGGGTTCTACTAAACAAGGCTCAAAACAAGACTCCATATGAGGTTATCTTCAAAAGAAAGCCTTATGTGAAGTTCTTAAAGCCGTTTGGATGCAGATGCTCACTATTGAACACAAAGGACTATCTAAACAAATTCCAGTCAAAATCTCTGGAATGTTTCTTTGTGGGCTACTCATCTCATTCAAAGGCTTACAGAGTCTATGTGAAGGAGCATATGGTGGTTATTGAGTCCTCAGATATAATATTGAATGAAAACCATTTTAACAATGTTGAAGGACCCAAGTGGTTGTTTAACTTGGAGAAGATGATCAAATCTTTCAAAATCTACAATGAAGATGTGGATGACAACATGTACAGAACCAGCTTTGAAGATAAAGGAAAACTAAGACAAGTTGATCTGGACAAGCTATGGTCATCTGTTGCTCCTGAAACAAATGGATTTAACTTTGAAAGAAGCAACTAACAAGCTGCTGATGTTGATATGAATGGACAAGATGATGTAGTGGAAGTCTCTAATGAAGGACCAAGTGAAGTAGAGAGTGAACCAATTCAAAGTCTGCAACCTGTCCAGTCTGATGGGGTAAATCAATTTGAAGATAGATTTCAGTCTTTGTTTGACTCTCTACAATTTGGGTCAAATGAAGCATCATCATCAGAGATTAATCAAGTTCAAGAAAATGATGAAACTCAAGTGAGAATTGAAGATGAATATGCTGAGTTAAACAAGACAAATCTAGAGACAGAAGTGCCTTCACAACAAGTTGTGCAGACCACCTCTGTTGAAAGAAATCATCCTGCAAAAAATATAATAGGAGACTTGCATGAAAGAGTGACTAGAAGCTCTTCTGAAAAAGCAAACATCTGTCTGTATACCTGCTTCTTATCCCAAGTTGAGCCTAAGAACATTGGTCAAGCTTTGAAAGACAACAGCTGGGTAGAAGCTATGCAGGAAGAGTTAGCCCAATTCTGAGACTTACATGTATGGGACTTGGTGGACAAGCCCAGAGGCAAGTATGCAATTGGAACAAAATGTGTGTTCAGGAACAAGAAAGATGAAAGGGGGATAGTGATCAAGAACAAAGAAAGGTTGGTAGCTCTAGGATGCTTACAGGAAGAAGGGGTGGACTTTGAACAAGTCTCTTTTCCAGTTGCAAGACTAGAGGCTATCAGGATCTTTCTAGCATATGCAACATCAATGAACATTAAAGTCTATCAACTTGATGAAGAAGTTTATGTCACTCAACCTCCTGGATTTGATGACCCAGTTCATCCAAACAAGGTTTACAAGCTCCGTAAAGCACTTTATGGACTACATCAAGCACCAAGAGCCTGGTATGATGAGCTGTCAAGCCATTTGTTGGAAAATGGCTACTGCAGAGGAGCCATTGACAAGACTCTATTCTACAAAAAGAGAAACAAAGATCTGCTGCTGCTGCAAGTGTACGTGGATGACATTATCTTTGGCTCTACGAATGAACAAATGTGCAAAGAGTTTGAGCAAGTGATGAAGTCCAAGTACAAAATGAGTTTAATGGGGGAAATGAATTTCTTCCTTGGACTTTAGGTGCAACAGAAAGTTGATGGAATCTTCATAAATCAATCAAAATGTGTACAAGAGATTCTTAACAAATTCAAGTGCCAAGACTTCAAGATAGTGTCCACACCAATGGACGCACATGAGAAAATGGTACCTGATGAAAAGGGGGAGCCGGTGGACCAACATGAATATAGGGCCAAGATAGGATCACTGATGTATCTTACAGCATCTAGGCCAGATATTATGTTTGCTGTGTGTGTCTGTGCCAGATTCCAAGCTAACCCCAGGGTTTCACATATGCTAGCAGTTAAGAGGATCTTCAGATATCAAAATGGAAAACCAGATTTGGGGATTTGGTATCCAAAGAAACCTACCTTTGATTTGATGGCCTACACAGATAGTGACTATGATGGTTACAACACGAGTAGAAAACCAACCTCTGGAGGATGCCAGTTTCTAGGGAACAGGCTGGTGTCGAGGCAATGAAAGAAGCAGACTACAGTATCAATCTTTACTGCTGAAGCTGAGTACATTGCTGCTTCTGCCTGCTGTGCACAGGTTCTGTGGATTCAAAATCAACTGCTGGATTATGTTCTAAATTTCTTACTTAAACCTATTTTAATTGATAATACTTCTGCTATGTTTATTGTTAAGAATCCAGTCCAACATTCTAAGACTAAGCACATTGACATTAGACATCATTTCATTAGGGACTGTCAGGAAAAAGGTTTAATAGAAATGAAATAGGTAGATACATCTGATAATTTGGCTGATTTATTCACCAAACCTTTAGATAAAACCATGTTTCATTTTCTGTTAAAATGCCTAGGAATGATAAATGCTGATGAAGTTTGATTTAGGATGTGTGCTTAAGTGAAGTGCTTACTGATAAACCTGTTACTCACTTTGAATGTTTGCATGATGATTTGCTATGCTTGACTGATTATTCTAATTGCCTGAATCATGTATGTGACTGTCCTTGTGTGGAAATCCTGTTGAAACTGTTAATTACAGCTTTTAGTACTTAGATCTGTGCTTGCATGATGTATATCTGTGATTCTAAGTACTTCGAGCATGAATCTGTGCTTGATATTGTGCTTGTTGCTCCTCGAGCACGAGCAAAGGCTCTTGTAAGACTATTCTAAGTCATTCGAGCACAAATGTCATAGCTCAGCTGCTCGAGCATAGAATTCTGTCTTGAAAAACCTTTTTCAAGTATTTCGAGCATAATTCTGTGTTGCATGGTGTGTTTAATGCTTTTCGAGCACAAACAAACCATACTTGAGGTTTCTCAAGTAACTCGAGCACAAATGATGTGTTACTTGTGGTCGAGCATGGACATGTGTTATGGAAAACCTTTGAAGTATTTCAAGCACAAGTATACTGCTCGAGCACTCAGCTAAGTCTTTCGAGCACAATGTCTGAAATGATAAATCTTAAGTTTGCTCGAGTGACTTTCGAGTATGCTCGATGAACTTCTGAGCATGCTCGACAGACTCTTGTGATTATCTGAATGATTTCTACTGTCTGAATGAATGTGTTTTGATACTGTGATAATGTGTGCTTGTTAAACATGCTTAAATGACAACACTGTTTTTAAAATCAATATTTTTTAATTAAACTTTCAAAAGGAAATGGTTTTTAAAATGATAAAAGTTTTTGACTAAGCAACACAGTTTTCGGTGAATATTTCATAAGAGATATGATAATATTATCTAAGTTCCCAGCTTCAAAGAAGCTAGAAACTATTTTCTGTGGAGATTGAATCTAACCTAAAATTGGAAAATGATAGAAAACTGTTTAAGATAACTAACCCATGGATTATAAGTTCAAAGGGCTTTGAGTACAGTCATTGGCAGAGTATGGTAGCTTTCCATAGTCTGTAGTTGTCATATGTGATATACACTTAAATTTGCTAAGTATGATGTGGTGGAACATTGGAAAATAAGGTATGCTGTCTAGCATATCTCTTCGAATGATAGGTAGAAAGGTTATTATCCAATTATACACAAGCCTGTTGGTGTTTCTGGTCTATCAAAATATTTATTAAGTATTTGAGCAGAAGTAAATTATTGCTATATGGCAAATATCTCAAAAGAAACGAAAAAGGGAGTGATTGAAAAAGTATAAAAAGAACAAAAAATATAATATAAATAAATAAGTAATCTGATTTCATGATTTAAGGGGCACTAAGGGAACTAAACACCCTTACAGTCTGTTATCAAAGACAAAATATAAATAAGTAACTGCTCTATTATACAAAAATAAATTTTGACCAGGGCATCAGGGGGTCGAAGTCAATTCGGGGTGATTTGGAGAAAGCTAAATACGCTTTGAGAAGAGATTAGAAGCAATCTAAAAATATAGTGATAACCATTCCTAAGTTATGCTCTAATTGAATCCTAAATGTATCACAGAAAGCAATGACCATTATGCTAAGTATACCTGCTGTCAACCTGACTTAAGTCGTAATAAAACTGACCATGAAGTGGTGTGATCGTGTTTTAAATAGTCTGATCCCATATTGAGATCTTCCCAATGAATTAAAATGAATTTTATTTTGAACTGGATTTTGATCTCTTATTTCACCTTAAACTAACTGTTTAGGTCAGCTCATAAAATTGAAATGATCATTTTTATTTCAAGCAGAAGAACTTTGCTTACTAAGCATGATAACATTGTGTCAAGCATCTTATGTGACTTGTATGAATTATCAAGTGTTTCGAGCATGCATCTTACCTTCAAGCATACTAATGACATGAAACTTTGCTATCAAGTGTTTCGAGTATGCATCTTACCTTCACGCATACTGATGATATGAAAATTTGTTTTCAAGTGTTTAGAGCATTCATCTTACTTACGAGCACCCACTACTATGTGAAAATGGATGTTATGTGTATGATTGCATGATGAATTGTATGACATAAGTTTTCGAGCATAGAAGTGTGCTAGGTGTTTCAGAATAACCGTTCGAGCTTAAGGAAATGGATCACTTTGTTAAGTAGTTCGAGCAAATTTGTGGACTAGACACTTAGGTTGTGAGTTCGAGTACAGGCATAGGAATGATTTAATATGCTAAGGCTTTCGAGCATAAGGGTACATCGAGCATATTAAGCTTTAACAATCTAAGTTAGTCGAGCAAAGGCTCTAACACTTAATAATGCATCTCGAGCATAGGCCATTGTCTTGATATATTTCTAAGTATCTCAAGCATGATGCATAGTCGAGTAAGGTTCGATTACTTGTGTGTCTCAGAAATTTGTATTGAATGAATTTTGATAAGTATAGTCGAGCACACTACACCTCGAGTATGACTTAATACTCGAGCAGGTACTATGATGATCACTAGAAATTTGGCTAAGGCATTGAGCACAAGTCTAGTTGAGCAATATGTCTCGAGTACACTAGTGATCAAGGACAAAATATTCCAAGTACATTGAGCAAAGGTGGTACTATGTACTCATGTACAGAAGGAGCCAGCTGTTACCTTGGTTGTATGCTCGAGCAAGGGAGGTACATTAAATTTGACTTAAATGACAACTGTCGTGCACTAGACGACAAACCAAGGTACTGTACCACCCAAACGTTAGGTATTAAAGGGGGACTTAGAAACGTTTTCACATATTTCTTCCTCTTTCAAACCTAACCACAAAAACCCTCTTGCTCGTGCTATCTTCCTCTTGCTCGATTACTCTAATACTTGCTTGATTTTACTTCGATTACAGCCATTAGCTCTGTTTCGACTTCGGTAAGACATCGTTATTCGATATTCGTCAAACCGATTTCAGAATTAGGGTTTCAAATTGAACAATTGACTAACTGTTTACTTGTTCTTGTAGGTACGTATATTACTACTAAACAGGTTATTGAAGACACTAATATCATCTACTCATATCTTCGATTGTTAGTTCTGCGATTTTGTATATTGACATATGTTTTATCTTGCAGAACTGATGGCCCTAAAATTTGAAAAGAGGCACAATATGTGCGCTCAGTTAGAGCTCGACGATGAAAACATGGTGTTGGAAGTCATGATAAATTTTCTAAGAAACTCCAATTTATGAATGGCGCTGACAGAGAACCCCACAATCTACAGGAACCATCTTACAGACTTTTGGGAGTCAGCAACCTATGTTAGTAATGTAAACGGGAAGAGGATCGAGGCATCTGTTTTAAACAATGTCATTGAAATCACAGAAGCTTCCATTCGAGCTGCATTGGACCTCAATGACAAATTTGACTCTCAACAATTGTATTCGGTCCCAAGATTGCTACGAGTCTTTCAAGAGACTATGGGTTACCAAGGAGGTGTAAAAGAGGGCCAATTCCAGAAAGGAAGCTTTCCACTCATTTATCGGTTTTTGATCCATCACGTAATCCAGTCCATATCTCCAAGGATAGGGACTTGGACATTATTAAACAGAGAGCTTGGTACTCTAACTGTGGCAATACTGTATCAACAACCCTTCAACATTTCAAGACTTAATTTCCAAGGGTTAGTATTAAATGCGGAGAATGAAGTCTATCAAAGATTTCTTATGTATCAACGCTTTCTACAAATCTTAATAAACATAGCACCACCAGAAATTCAATGGACAGGACAAATTTTGAGGCTGCAAGATCCAAATATCTGCAAACACATGAAATATGCTAAGAGTAAGTTTGAAGATAATGTATATTGGGATGTACTCACATGGTTGCTAATACCTTCTCTAGGTGCTATTGATGTGCCTCGGACTCCCGGTAACAGTGATGATGAGAACAATGATAATGGAGATAATGATGGTGGAGATGATGGAAATGATCAGAATGATGATGGGGACAATGGTCCGGAAGGTGGAAATGACTTGGTTGTTGGAAGTAATGATGATGTACAAGGAGTCGTTGAGGAAACTATGCCTTTAATTGAACAATCTGCACTTGAGGCAGATAATGCAGTGGTAGAAAGAAATGAGGAAACCAATGAACCGGTTGAGGGTCCAATCAACAAGGCTACTGAGTCGATGGACGAAGATATGTTTGTAGCTGATGTAATATCCACTGTTACTGAAACTATTGAAAAGATAACTCCTCCAGAATCACCACCACCTGAGACATATAATAATGACACAGACTCTATTGACCTCAGCAATGACAATGACAAAGTTCCTTCATCAAATACTACAACTGAACCTGCCTTATCTGATTCTTATCCCATCCATGATACACATATCTCTTCACCACCTGTATCACCACTTACTGAATTTGTTTCCCAGCCTACTCAATTTGATCAACATACACTTCATCCAACCCCACATCCTCACCACTACAAGAAACACATGCCACTGACACTACTCAGCCAACACAACCACTTCCTACAGAACCAGAGTCTTACAAGATTCCCTTTCCTGAGACTACTGATTCAGAACCTTTGTCTGACCCTGCACCAAACCCAATTCAAGAAATCCCACCTTCTAGCCCAAATCTGTTTGATATTATCTGTGAAAATGCCAGACTTGAGTCTGAAAATGCTATGCTAAAGGAGAAGACTGTTATTTTGGAGATCCGAAACACTACATTGGAGGTTGCATTAAATGAGGCACTATTAAAGATTGAAACCCTAGAGGGGCAGTCTGAGGTTGAGAAGACCTCAGATGCACCAAAACAAGGGGAGAAACCTGTTGAAACAGAACATGATGATGCAAATGAACGTGCAGAAGGATTAAGGGCGATCGGAGACTTGTACGCAAGCTCTGATGAAGAAGTTATGGATGTTGGACCATCAGATGTGCTAAACATGATAAATCAAGCATATGAAGATGGAAATTCTGATGATGAGGGGGAGAGTGAGAAAGAAGATGAAACTGAAGAAGATAGGTTGAAAAGGAAAGCAAAGGAGAAAGTGATTGCCTTTTCAGATGAAGACTTACATCCCTTGTCCCAACACAATGTTCAATATGATGATATATTGCACAGAGAAAATATAATTGATCCAGACATAGCAGAAGTTGAATCTGTGAAGGTTGCTATGCGATTGATAAACGAAGAGTTAGAGTCTTTGAACCAAGAAGATGAGGAAGAAATACCTCAGGATGTGCTTGAAGCACTAATTAATATGAAGAAGAAAGAAAGTGAAGATGAAAGAAGAATGAAGGAGGCAGATGAGGCAATAAAGGCCACACTGGATGCTCTAAGAGCAAATATGAATGTTGATGAACAAGAGCACATAGTGACTATAGATCCAATAACAAGTGAACATGAAGAGCCTTTGGTGAATGAAACTAAACTGCCTGAAACTGAACCTGTAAACATTGAAATGGAAAATAACAATGAACCAAAAACTGGACTGGGATTGAGAGAAGAACCTGAGAAAAATGATGAACCAAGGATGCCATGGAATGTATACGTCAAGTTCATTGCTCAGCTAGTTATGCTCAAAACAAATTTTGACATCCTTCTACATCCTGATGAGTTTAGTCCGGAAACTGTGGCTGTAGCTAGGAGAGCTCAGGAAGAACACAAACAAGAACAATGGAAGAAGAGCCAACTCCTTTTAACAGACACATCTGAACCAATTATAGAAGAAGTTTATGATAAAGATGACCATGAACCAGAAAATTCTATGTCATCTGAATCAGTTGATGAAGAAATCATACTAGAAGGACCAGAAGCTGAAGCGACACAACCCGACACTCACACTCCAACTCAATCACTAAAAAGAAAAGAAAGAGCTGAAATTGAAACACCCAAATCTAAAAGACAAAAATCTGTGAAGACAATGGTGTACAAAAGAAGGTTGGACAAATTAGAAGAAAGAAGGAGGGCTCAATCTGAAAGAAATGAAGAACCAATGATTGGGGCACTCCACAATCTTGAAGAAACCATTGACATTGAGAGTGATAGTGAAGGAGAAATGAAAGGGACTGAAAAGAAAAACAAAGACAAAGATTACTTGATCAGCTTGGGCTATGACTCAAAATACCTTCAAAGACTATCCATAGAAGACATAGCAAAAGAAGCTGAAGGGTGGAGATTGAGGAAGTCTAAAAGAGAGTTGTTAATGAAGGCTAGTCACAAGCCTGCATTCCTTAACTTGCAATCATTTGACATAATAGACAGACTGTTGATACATGTTTTGTCCGTCTCGGTCTTTATTGGTATTGATAATGTAATAGGTTAATTGCATAGGGGTTATTAATGTAAATTTGCCTAAATGTAAGGCACATTCGTTACTCCGTAACGAATTTGTCACATTCGTCCCAATGTAAGTTCCATTCGTTAACCAAGATTAACGAATGGAACATAACGAATGTTGGCTTTTCGTTATCATTAAAGTATTAACGAATAAGGTTGTTTATTCGTTAAGTGTAACGAATGACTCATTCGTTAAGACTATCTTAACGAATGAGGTCATCTCCTATATATATCCCCTGTAAGTTATCTAAAGTAACAGTTCTGATTTATCCTTGATTCTCTCTCGTTACTCTATACTTTTGTCCTCTCAACACACACACAACACACACTAAAGTAATCCTAGCCTAATCGTATTCATACTTAACAATATCATCGTTGTAATCACAAGATCTAGATCCGATTACTCTCTCTCAAGTGGTATTAGAGCCACAGATCTGATCTCCGATGCTTCTAGTTGGGTTAATCGTAAAATTGAGCATGTATTTGATTCATTTCATGACAAATTGATCTGAATTGAAGGTTATTGGATTCACAGTGAAACAGAGAATAATATTTCATGGAATGTTGAACTGTTCTAAGTGTAGTGATTCGTTATTAAGGTATTAAGGAATGAGAATTGGAGATTTGAGCTTAATCTGAGTTTGAATTGAGGTTTGATTAGACGATTGATGTTTGAATTGTGTTAGGATTGGTATGAATCTGGATTGAGTAATTGACAAGTTTGATAAGTGTTTGTGAGTTCGGACAAGATTAGTGAGGTTCGGATTTGGTTTATGAACATATTGATAAAAGTTTAGGGTGAATAGGTAAGATTTGGACGGATTTTGAAGTTTGGATTGAGTTTCAGACCTGATGAAGATTTGCATACTCATTCGTTACGATGAAGACTGATTCGTTAAGACATAACGGCTCATTCGTTATGTCTAACAGCCATTCGTTAAAACCTAACGGTTCATTCATTAGCCATTCGCTAGTCAAATCATTCACTAAATCTGATTCCTTATTCGTTTCAACCTAATTCGTTATTCACATTCGTCATTCCTCATTCGTCTATACTCACTCGTTATCTACTTTCGTTTCATTTCTTAACGAATATTGATCCATTCGAATATCATTCATTCGTTAATCTTTGCAATACACATTCGTTACTGTTCCTTCATTCGTGTGAACAGAAATCCATAAGTTTTAAACATTGACAATTTTGGTCCTTGAAATTTAAAAATTGTCTAATCATGGCGTCACAAAACGTTTCTTACTATGCATTAGCATCTCAGAATGCTTTGATGCAACAAATGCTAACAATGGACAATGAAATTGGCACTCACAAAAAATGTCCCAAATTGTTAAAACTTTTAGATTTTGTTCGTTAGGTACCGAGGTTCCGTGCTCACTTGGGATCCGTTCATCCAAGTAGCGTACGATTTCTCGATGATGTGTATGCGACACCTCTGGTAGGTAGTGATAATATGGGTTGGACTCCTAAGGAATTCAAGGATTATGAAACTCAATAGTTGAAAGATTTTGAGAGTGAAACTAAAGCTTATTCAACTCTCACTATGGTATTACCTGAACAAATTTTTCATCAATACAGTACCATTAAGGTCTGTGCTTCATTGTTCACAACTTTGAAAACAAGAAGTTTAGGGAACACTCTCGAGAGTAAAAAGACGCTTGTAAAATTTCAATTTAGAAATTTTATCTTGATGAAAAATGAGACGGTTGAAGAAATGATTAACCGATTTAGTCATTTGATTGTTGAGATGTCAAGTGTCAATCTTGAGCCAACTGAAACAGATAAGACTGATACACTAAAGAATGCATTGCCTCCTTCATATTCGACTTTCCTGTTTATATTGAAAGAAAATGGTTTCTTTCGAAACACCGAGCTTACAGCTGTACAATTCATCAATAAGGTTGACGAAAGAGAGTTTGATATCAAATGTCAAAACTCATTGAAGGAAAATCAAAACTTGCATCCCTCAAATCAAAATCCTTCACTCTATGGGGGTGCTATGCCAGCAAATCATTCTTCAAGTTATGTACCAATTAATGCTTTCTTTGCACAAGCTCAAGAAGAAACTCCTAATGTAAAATGTCCTCCTAATGTATGCTTTATGGCCAATGGAGCCAAGTATGCCTAAAGTAAATTTGTAAAAAGCTGAACAACAGTTTGCATTCTTGTATGCTTTCATGAATTCATATGAACAGCTTGTTGGAAGCAAGATAGCCACAAGTGAACTAACAGATGAAGACTATGATCAAATTGACTCGGATGATATTGAGTTAATGGATCTCAAGTGGAACATGGCTATGATTGTAAGAAAAGTCAAGAGATTCATGCAGCGAACTGGGAAAGATCTTCCTACTTTGAATAAAAGCGTGGGATTTGATAAACTGAAGGTGAAATGTTACAATTACGGGGACTTTGGCCATTTTGCCAAAGAATGTGATAAGCCATGAAAAGAATATTCTGGGCCACGCAATTCAGATAGATCTTCAGGAAAGAATTCATCTAGTGGGGATAAAAGTAAGACGACTTCAGCGGATGGTGAACAAGATAAGTCTCCAGCAACTCAAGCTCTGGTGGTTAATGAAGCTGTTGATTGGTCTCAACGTTTGTTGGGGAATCAAGCTAATATGGCGATTATTGAACCATTGGAGAAATTCGAAGATGCTAGCAGTGAGAACATATCTGAGGAAAGTTACTCATCTGACTCTGAGACTGATACTGATCAAAGTTCATCATCTCAAACCGAATCAATTCCTGATCAAGTTGAATCTTATGCATGTATGGCTAAGATTGATGAGGTATGTCCTAAACCTCAAATTAACGAATCTGAATCCTTAACTGAAGTGATTGAATGTGCTGAATGTGCTGTACTCAAAGCCAAACTTGAAACAGTTGTAAATCAGAACAATACTCTCACTAAAGATCACTTTATGATCAATGAATGCTACAAACAGAAATCAAAATTACTAGAACAGTCAACTCATAAAATTCAAAAACTGTCTGAAAGCAATCATGATCTTAAAGCTAAGATTCAGTGTAATATTATTGTTGTTGATCAACATTTTAAGGAGATTCTTCGACTCCGAACCTGTATTTCTAATCTCAAAAATGAAGTAATGGAACTTAAAAATAAGCTTGGAAAATTTAGAGATTCATCATTTCTTTTGAATGAAATCATTGAAGTTAACCATTCACATAAGAAAAATGGAAAAACAGGTTTGGGATATGTCGAGATTCCTCCTCCTTTTAAGGGAGATTACAGTAGCATTCCCGATGTGGAAAAATGCTCAGATATGCCTACTGTTAAATCTGAGGATGTTGATTCAACCAAAACTACTCAAGAACCAATTCATATCAAAAGTAACACTGTTTTTACCAATAATGAATTGGATGGTTCAATTGAGGAGTTGACTGAACTAGATGAGATTGTCAAAAACAAAAATATACCTGTTGACAATCACATTCCGTGTGAACCTGAAGAGTTTGAGCAAGCGGTTTATGGCTCAAATTCGTCGGGGGTTTCAGTGAAAAGGTCTAATGTAATTTCTAACTCGAAAAAAATCAGATAAACCGACTGTCACTGATGAGGAGTTGATGAAATTTGTCAATCCTCAGTCCATTTTTTCGAATGGGAAAGTATTTAAGTTAAAGGGTTTATCCAAAGTTTTTTCAGACAAAGAAGTTCCATTGAACCTTCTTAAACTTTAAATGATTGAAAGTGTATATCAGGATGACACTTCAATAGTTACCGAACTTGAACAACAATTTAACAAATCAAAATCTAAACATGTTCAAGAAAAGACAAAGAGCACCACATTTTAACCCATAAAATTTGTTAAATCATCTGGGATGGAGAATTCATCTAACTCTACCAACCTAGAATTTTTCCAAAATAAAAAGGGATTTACATCTGCTGGTACTAAGAAAGTGTCGTTTGAAGAATCAAAATCTCAACCTGTGATTGACAGTCAAACTAGTGGTTCACTACATAAATCTTTAGACTCACGTTTATGTTTTAAGTGTGGAGAACCAGGACATGTTGCTAAAAATTGTAGAGCAAAGGTTGATGAGATCAAAGTGTCGTCAAATTGTAAGACTGAACTGAATGTAAAACCAAAAGAAAACCAAATTGATGAAAGTGTTATAATGTATTCGAATATTAATCCGAAGAAAGTTGTTCGGGTTGATTCGGATAATGTAACAAACAAATGTGTTGACCGTAACCAATTTGTTCAAACACTGATTCGGGAATTATACGTGACGGGTACTTAAAGAAGAAAAACAAGAAATCAGTCACCTATTCTCAAGTACCAAATCCGAGTGTTAAATTATCCTTTTCTCCGAAAGTATCAAAGGGAGAGCCCAAGGCTGAGGCTTGGGCTGCCTTTTTGAACTAACCATTTACTTTTTTGTGCAAAGTTCATCCAGGTCCGGGTCTACACACAAATGGATTTTGGATAGTAGATGTTCTAGGCATATTACTGGAAACCTCAATCTTCTAAAGAATATATTTAAGGGGGTTATGTTGCGTTTGCTGGTAACAACGGAGGAATGATTACGAAGGAGGGAGAAGTGTCAACGGGATAGTGACGTTTGAAAAAGTAAATTATTGTGAGAAGGTGGATCATAATCTTCTAAGTGTTTTACAGATATGTGATAAAAAGTTTACCACCATTTTCACAGACAAGGAATATATTATCCTTCAACCAGGATATACAATTCCTGAAGATATGGTTGTCATGAAATCACCTCGATCAAATGATATTTATGTACTGGACATGAGTAATGATGTATCTGTTTCACCCTCAGCTACTTGTTTCGTGTCTAAAGCTACTGAAAAGGACTCTATCCTTTGTCATCGATGTATGGGACACATTCACATACGAAAGATGAACTTTCTTATTTCAAACGATTTGGTGGATGGTGTGTCCCTTAAGAATTTCAAGTTCAATGATCATTGCGTCACGTGCAAGAAGGGGAAACAAATGAAGAAATCACATCCAAGCAAGTCACTCAACACGATTGTTACACCACTGGAACGACTTCATATGGATCTCTTCGGTCCAGTGAATCGTGCCAGTATTGCTGGAGATTTTTACTGCTTGGTAGTGACTGATGATTTCTCATGCTACTTATGGGTGTTATTTATGGGATCGAAAGATCAGACACCTATCTTAATTCAGAATCTGATTACGAAAATCGAATCACTTTACAAACTAAAAGTGAGACGAATTCATAGTGACAACGGAACTGAATTTAGGAATAATGTATTGGATTTCTTCTGCATACAGAAAGGAATTCATCGGGAATTCAGTGCACCTTATGTTCCTCAACAGAATGATGTATCTGAAAGAAATAATCGTACACTGATTGAAGCTACAAGAACGATGCTCGCTGATTCAAAGCTACCCGTTCAGTTCTGGAACGAAGCTGTGAACACAGAATGTTATACTCTGAATCGTGTACTAACAGTAAAGAAGCTCAAGAAGACGAGTTACGAGCTTCTGAACAATCATAAACCGAACTTAAAGTATTTGGAACCGTTCGGGTGTCCATGTACTGTTTTGAAGAGAGAGGCTGGCAAGTTTGATGAAAAAGCCTTTGAAGGGTATTTCTTGGGATACAATCCTCCTAAGAAACGGATCTTCAATATCTCTTCAGGTTGTGTGGAAGAGTGGTACCATGTTGACTGTCAAAGCTATACCATTCCACCTACAGGCAAGGGTCCCGATTGGATCTTCGATTACGACGGTTTATTTAATTCGTTTACTTCAGCCGTTGAAGACATACCTGAAGATTTTATTCGATCTTATTTGGAGGAACAATGTCTTCCAATTCCTAGTTCTTCGTATGCTGATGTGAATGACTCTCCTAATGTATCAGAGACTTCGAATGTTGTTTCTGAGTCTTCCGATGAAGCTGATTTTGTTGATTCATCATCAGGACCATTAGAGGAAGCTATAGACACTAATGAGTCTATTCTAATTGATGATGACTCTCCAACTGTCTCTTTAGACACGGCTGAGGAAAATATCACCAATCTAGGTGATAACGTATCTGTACCTGCCAATCCTTCCTTAAGGATTCATTCTAATCATCCGCAGAAACAGATAATTGGTAATGTACACGACGGGGTTCGTACACGACACCAATTAGCTAATATATGTGACGAACAAGTTGAGTGTAATTTATTTCCTACTGAGGATTTGATTGTTTGTGCTTATGCGGATTTGCACTCTTCAGGTATCCTAAGTATTGCACAATACACCTGCTTCCTATCACAGATAAAACCGAAAAGTGTCGCAATGGCACTCAATGAAACTATGCAAGAGGAGCTGCAACAGTTTATTCGACTGGGTGTATGGGACTTAATTGATAAACCCGATCGTGTGAAAAAGGCGATTCCAACTAAATAGGTTTTTAAATGCAAAAAAGACGACCGCGGGGTAATCGTGAGAAATAAGGCACGATTTGTCGTTCTTGGTTACAATCAACAAGAGGGCATAGATTACACCGAAGTATATGCTCTGTAAGACCCCGAATCCCGGGAATCCTACAGTTGGTAATCACATCCACAATTTCACATAAATTTAAAAAACCAAACGATTCATTTTTATTTAAAACAAGTTCAGAGTAAATAACAGCGGAAAAAGTGTAATTATTTAAAGAAAATCCCAAGCACGGGTACAAGTGTCCAAAAATCAAATATAAATAAAATATCTGTTTTATTTGAAATCCTCGACCAGAAATGCCTTCAACCTCCCGAGTAGCATCCAGCACGTCCAAGCGGTAGCATCCAGCACGTCCAAGCGGTAGCATCCACTTCTTAACCTGAAAGTCAATCTAACATACACACAAAGTCAGCTTGAGCTGAGTGAGTTCAGGTTTTCGTAAACGACATTCATTAAAAATTTAAATTCCATGAGTATGGAATGTAGGGGAAAATCACAAGTCCATAAAATCATAAATAGCTTTTCTTAACCAAATCATAAGTAAATAAAACATTAAACATCTTTTCACGTAGCACGGGCCTCCTCACCCCGGGTCTTCCCCGAGTATTATATTTGACCCAGCCGCGGTTTAACAAAACCGTTAAAATCATGCAACACGAGCCTCCTCACCCCGGGTCATCCCCAAGTAATATATTTGACTCGGTCACAGTTTAATAAAACAAAATCACGCAACACGAGTCTAGATATCCTAAGGCATAAAATATAATTTGCACATGTCTTCATAAAGGCACAACCATAAACGAGATCATACAATACCAAACCAATAGTTTAAACGAATTAAAATCGGTTAAAATCATAATAAGGTGTGTATGCTAGCCCAAAACGTTAAAAGGTTAAAAAGGGCATCATGAACTCACCTGAATCAATCGAACACCTGCAACGAGCTAGAAAATCCCTACGTGCACAATCACAAGCAAGGGCCTGTAAATTATACACAACGCGCTAGTAAACTAGACCGCAAGAACACACTTGCCTAATGGGCCGCTCAAGCCCAACACTTTGGCCCAAGGCCCAATACTTTGGCCCAAGGCCCAACAATTTGGCCCAAGGCCCAACACTGGCCCAAGGCCCAATACTTTGGCCCAAGGCCCAACACTTGGCCCAAGGCCTAATACTTTGGCCCAAGGCCCAACAACTTGGCCTAAGGCCCAACACTTGGCCCAAGGCCCAATACTTTGGCCCAAGGCCCAACAACATGGGCTGATGCCCAACCCAAACCCAATTACTTCACCTCAGCCCCTAAAACCTTTCAACAAACCCAAATCCACCCTACGATTATGGCCGGGGCTAATCATGATGCACAACTCACCCGCCGGTAATCAAATCGAGTCGAACACGCGCGTAATAAACCTTAAAACCAGTTGTTAAACGAATCAGCCCCAAATGGACCAATTTCCCATTTTAATCTTTTCATTCATCATAATTATGTCACCCGAGTTGATAGGGTTGACGGTTCCTTTTTACAACTCTCAATTTAACATTTAAACGAAAATTCGCGCACTGCCGACTCGATTAACCAAGCACCAACCAAAACATCCCCGAGCATCAAAAAATAATTTTCCCACAGCCCTTAGACTCCCCTAGGGCCGTACAAACTGATTCGGCTGGTCATCCAACCGATTAACGCATCAAACTCAATAATTTGCAATTCTACACCCGATAAACCCTAGTTTTCGAACTAAAATCGATTGACCGACCTAAACATCTCCAATGGCCATGAAATTTAGTATGTTGCAAGTGACATACCTAGGAAGTTTGTGGTGCAAAAACCTTAGCCGAAACCGCCCCGAAACTCCCCAATTGGACAGCCACCCGACAAGCCTAAAAACAACCGAATTTCGACGAATAAACGCGCCATAAGGATGAATTAAGGTGAAAAAGAGTTGTATACATGTAATACCGACCTGGAATTGAAGTTTGGATGGCCGGAGATGGGCTGGTCTTGCACGAAAATCAAGATGAGAGGGGGGAGGGGGCGCCGATCGGACCAGCTGGCTTAGGGTTTTACAATTTTGTTTTTGTATAATTTATAATAATAATACATCCTAGCCCCTCCACTTTACTAATGGTTAAACTTGTAAGAAAAGTTAAGTAAAATACGTTTACGAAGGTGGCAAGGAGCTCTTGGAAGAATGCCGGGTCAAGCCCGAAAGGTGTACACAACACTACAAGGTTAAACCTTTTTATTGGAAAATTACGGACGTTACAAGTCTACCCTCCTTAGAATGGGATTCGTCCCCGAATCTCGCTACACAGGAACAAGCGCGGGTTGCGAAACATTAAAACATCACATCCTACACAGAACGGGTATAAATAGTACCCTTAATAACTACCTCCTAGTCAACCGATTACACACAAAAGCATTCGATATGAAAAGAAATATTCGGTACAACATTTTAACGATTAATACGAACGCAAGGGATTACCTGAAATCGCGTCGCTTTCTCCTCCGCCTCCTTCGCAGAGATACTGAAGGCCCTAGCCTGAGTCTTTGGCTTGTCGTCCAACTTAACCCTAGAAGAGTTTCCCTGCTCAGAACCTCCCGCCTTATTTTCAGTGCACCGAGATGCCAAATGCCCAGACCCCTCACACCGGTAACAATTCAACGTCGGACACTCATAGTGGAAGTGTCCTGCTTTCGCACATAGGAAACAAGTGATAGACCTGGAACTACATTCCCCACTATGCGGTTTCGCACACTTCTTGCATCTCCCATCATACGCGTCTCCCCTAAACTTCGACGTTTCAGCTCTTGCTTTCTTTCCTGCCGGCACGGAATCATTGCCCCCGTAACGCTTGCCATTGAAGTTAGAGCTCGGTTTCCAATCTTTGCCATGTTCAGCTGGGCTCACCATCTCTCTCTGCTCATACAATGTACCTGCTAGGGTAACCACCGAATGGAAAGAGCTCATGCCAGTGGTCACCACACCCCTACGAACATCTACCGGAAGACCCTTCACGTACTTTTTGATCCTTTTATCTTCAGGTGTAACTAGATCGGGACATAAGCGAGCCATTTGGTTGAATTTTGTAGTATACTCTCAATGTGACATATCACCCGCTTCTAAGACTAAGAATTCCTGCTCCATCTTATCTAATTCATGCGGAGGGCAAAAATGATCGATAACCAACTGCTTCAACTCTTCCCAAGCCATCCTTCTAATGGAACGATTACTCATAGCCTGAGCTAGATTATCCCACCAACACAGCCCCTCTGAACGAAACGAGGCAGTAGCATAGGTCTCCATATCCTCCTCTCTGCACTTACTAACCCTCAGTACGGCTTCCATCTCTCTAACCCACTGATGAGCTGCCAACGCATCTTTAGTACCATCGAAAACGGGAGGGTCGCACTTCTTGAAATCCCCATACGAACAGCCTCTAGAAGATACACTAAACCCACGAACCTCTTCCTCCTTCTCACTTGACACCACTACTTCATCTTCAACCTGAGTCTCTTGTCTCTTTCCCTGCTTACCTGCACTCTCACCAACCATTGACTCTTTTGCCACCCTAACCGCCTCAGCAACAATCTCAGGAATAACGCTCTGAAGAACTTAGTAAACCTCATCTGCGAGGGCCGCGCGCATAGCAGGACCTAAGGCGGGGTTATCCCCTTCCTCATTAATCGGGGTTTCCACCTGCTGGGATGTAGGGATCTCACTCTCAGCTTCGGCACGTGGTTTACGACCACGGCCGCGAACACTCGGACGACCTCTCTCAGCAGTACGAGTATTAGTCATGACTTATCCCTACAAGACAGAATTTTAACACAGTCAAGTACAAGTAGTATTTAGAACCTGGAAGGTAAGGGTAAACTGCTAATAACGTTGATTAAGTGTTATTAATTGTTTACTTTACCCGCCCATCCTAAGCACCCCCTGGCCCTAACTATATTAGCGTCCCATCTAACATTTAAGCATTTATGCACATAATAGAACTCTAATGCTTATAAAAACAAATAAACAATTATAAAAATTACCTCTTGGCGTGCAGCTACTCGCGGTTGGCATTTCTAGTCCTTTCTTTTTCAGTTCGAGTCCAAGCATTCGAGAATGCTCGAATCCCTCGAACCATGGCTCTGATACCAACTTGTAAGACCCCGAATCCCAGTAATCCTACAGTTGGTAATCACATCCACAATTTCACAAAAATTTAAAAAACCAAACGATTCGTTTTATTTAAAACAAGTTCAGAGTAAATAACAGCGAAAAAAATGTAATTATTTAAAGAAAATCCCAAGCACGGGTACAAGTGTCCAAAAATCAAATATAAATAAAATATCTATTTTATTTGAAATCCTCGACCAGAAATGCCTTCAACCTCCCGAGTAGCATCCAGCACGTCCAAGCAGTAGCGTCTACTTCTTAACCTGAAAGTCAATCTAACATACACACAAAGTCAGCTTGAGCTGAGTGAGTTTAAGTTTTTGTAAACGACATTCATTAAAAGTTTAAATTCCATGAGTATGGAATGTAGGGGAAAATCACGAGTCCATAAAATCATAAATAACTTTTCTTAACCAAATCATAAGTAAATAAAACATTAAACATCTTTTCACGCAGCACGGGCCTCCTCACCCCGGGTCTTCCCCGAGTAATATATTTAACCCAGCCGCGGTTTAACAAAACCGTTAAAATCATGCAACACGAGCCTCCTCACCCTGGGTCATCCCCAAGTAATATATTTGACTCGGTCACAGTTTAATAAAACAAAATCACGTAACACGAGCCTCCTCACCCTGGGTCATCCTCAAGTAATATATTTGACTCGGTCGCGGTTTAACATACCAAACACGTGATACGGGCCTCCTCACCGGTTCTTCCCCAAGTAATATATTTGACCCGACCACGGTTTATAGAACGTCGGGCCTCCTCACCCCGGGTCTTCCCCAAGTAATATATTTGACCCGCAGGGTCGTAAACATGCAACACGGGCTTCCTCACCCCGGGTCCTCCCCGAGTAATATATTTGACCCGGTCACAGTTTACCATCACATACACATTCACATACACATTCACATTCACATTCACATTCACATACACATTCACATTCACATACACACATACAAACATCAAATTCAAACATCCAACCAACAATATCACCACATACAATCCATAAATAATGAATAATCTAGACATTCAATACTAAGCCTAATAGCAACCTCGAGGCTTAGAGCCCAAGTAAAATGTATAACCCTAAGGGATATATGACCTTAAACGAGTCTAGATATCCTAAGGCATAAAATATAATTTGCACATGTCTTCATAAAGGCACAACCACAAACGAGATCATACAATACCAAACCAATAGTTTAAATGAATTAAAATCGGTTAAAATCGTAATAAGGTGTGTATGCTAGCCCAAAACGTAAAAAGGTTAAAAAGGGCATCATGAGCTCACCTGAATCAATCGAACACCTGCAACGAGCTAGAAAATCCCTAAGTGCACAATTACAAGCAAGGGCCTATAAATTATACACAACGCGTTACTAAACTAGACCGCAAGAACACACTTGCCTAATGGGCCGCTCAAGCCCAACACTTTGGCCCAAGGCCCAACAACTTGGCCCAAGGCCCAACAACTTGGCCTAAGGCCCAACACTTGGCCCAAGGCCCAATACTTTGGCCCAAGGCCCAACAAATTGGGCCAAGGCCCAACCCAAACCCAATTACTTCACCTCAGCCCCTAAAACCTTTCAACTAACCCAAATCCACCCTACGATTATGGCTGGGGCTAACCATGATGCACAACTCACCCGCCGGTAATCAAATCGAGTCGAACACGCGCGTAATAAACGTTAAAACCAGTTGTTAAACGAATCAGCCCCAAATGGACCAATTTCCCATTTTAATCTTTTCATTCATCATAATTATGTCACCCGAGTTGATAGGGTTGACGGTTCCTTTTTACAACTCCCAATTTAACATTTAAACGAAAATTCGCGCACCGCCGACTCGATTGACCAAGCACTAACCAAAACAGCCCCGAGCATCAAAAAATAATTTTCCCACAGCCCTTAGACTCCCCTAGGGCCGTACAAACTGATTCGGTTGGTCATCCAACCGATTAACGCATCAAACTCAACAATTTTCAATTCTACACCCGATAAACCCTAATTTTCGAACTAAAATCGATTGACCGACCTAAACATCTCCAATGGCCATGAAATTTTAGTATGTTGCAAGTGACATACCTAGGAAGTTAGTGGTGCAAAAACCATAGCCGAAACAGCCCCGAAACTGCCCAATTGGACAGCCACCCGACAAGCCTAAAAACAACCGAATTTCGACGAATAAATGCGCCATGAGGATGAATTAAAGGTGAAAAAGAGTTGTATACAAGTAATGTAACACCCCGACCGACGGCGGATTATACATCGGGGCGCCACGTATTGTTTCATTACTCGTGACACTATTTGGGTGTCAATATTTAATAAATACATTTCATTGCGCGTGCGCAGAACACGACATAAAGTAACATAAATCACGTAACATAACTCATAATATTCAAATAACATAATTTGTCTTGTTACATTTTAATCTAGGTCCAAAGAAAAAGAAAACATCCTACGTGTCCTCGAGTTTCCAAAAGCAGCTACAGCAAACCTGAACATGTGTTAAAATAAAACGTCAACACTTGCGTGTCGGTGAGAAATCAAGTTTAATAGATATAAATAGATAATAACAAACACTGCGCGCAACATGTGCTTAACTGGGGTTTAACATAGGGTGTAATCAGATTGTGATCAAGCCTAAATAGATCATAGCTCATAGTTCAATCCGTGCTCCCAATCGAGCACAAAAACAAATAATCATACGTGCATGTGTAAACAAAACAAGAAAACCGTAATCGATAGGTCTCCCGTGTTCATCTAATGGATCCATGAAAACTTCGGAATAGGCCGAACAAAGCGGTTAATGATTCACACATACAAATAAACAGCCAAGTAAACGTCCATAACACATGGGGTTTTGCGCACATGAATTTCATAAACAAGTTTAAGACTCAAGTTGTACGAACACATGAACATCCCAAAACGTTAAAAAATAAAAGGGGATTAAGTACGAGATTACTCACTTGTAAAAGGTGTGTTGAAAGATAACGCAAGAACCAACTTTTAAACAAGCGAAAGTTAACCTATAAATAAGAGGTTATTGGTTTAACGATTGGTTTTTATGTCTTGAATATTATGCAAGTTACTTAAACAAATTATATATATTTACCGAGATTTCTGGGCAGAAAAGAAGAGAAGACGGATGCAAGGAGGCGTCGCTGAGGATCACGGTAGAGAGTAAGGGAGAAAGATTTTGGGGAGTGTTTAAGTGTAGTGTGTGTAGTGTTAATAAACAAGAAATTAGCTTAATTTATAGGAAAACCCAAGGGAACACAATCCCTTGAAAGGGGAAAAGATCTTATCAAATCAAGCAAAAGATATTAAAAAGCACAAGAAACCAAAAGCAAAAGATATCAAAAGATATGCCGGCAGCTGCAGGGGATGGGGAAAAGCTGACATGTTACAGATCAAAGCATGGTAGGTGTCAGATAAAACACTGTTCAAGACATGCAAAAGAAGATTTCAAAAGATTATGCCAGTCACTTTTTCTGTCAACCAATAGGATTGGTGCGCATGCTGCGCCGAAAGTGGCTTTTCGGACAGATGTCGGAACTGACCTAAAGTGCTCAAACAAAAGAAAAGATATTTCAAAAGCATACAGGCTGACCTAAACTGAAGAAAAGACTTAAGGTCTAGCGCGAGAAGACTCGAGCGCGCGCGAGGGCGAAGGCAGACAGAACAATCCTTAGCGCGTCGCGGGAAGAACTACAAATCCTTAGCGCGCCACGGGAAGAACTACAATCCTTAGCGCGTCGCGGGAAGAACTACAATTCTTAGCGCGCTGCGGGAACAGTTAGCCTCGCGTATCGCAGGAACAGTTGGTCTTCGCGCAGGCTTCCTTGTAAGGAGTCTGGCGCGTGGAGCTGCGCAGACATCCTTAGGCGGGAAGAACCAAAGGACAAGCAAAGAGTTAAGAGAAAAAGGGGTTCAAGGCTTAAGGGTTAAGCAGAGGGGCGGGACGGCGACAAGAGAGAAGAAGAGGCGGGACGGCGGAAAGGAATTATTATCATTAGTAATATAAATATATATATATTATAAATTTATAAAGATTAAAATCAAAAGTAAATCTTAAAAACGGATTCGAAAACGGGTACCTGGGTCGGGTCGGATTGGGTAGATGTCACAAGTAATACCGACCTGGAATTGAAGTTTGGATGGTCGTAGATGGGCTGGTCTTGCACGAAAATCGAGATGAAAGGGGGGAGGGGGGCGCCGATCGGACCATCTAGCTTAGGGTTTTACATTTTTTTTTTGTATAATTTATAATAATAATACATCCTAGCCCCTCCACTTTACTAATGGTTAAACTTGTAAGAAAAGTTAAGTAAAATACGTTTACGAGGGTGGCAAGGAGCTCCCAGAAGAATCCCGGGTCTGGCCCGAAAGGTGTACACAACACTACAAGGTTAAATCTTTTTATCGGAAAATTACGGACGTTACATGCTCCTGTTGCACGACTAGAAGCTATAAATATCTTTCTTGCCTATGCAGCCTATAAAAATTTTAAGGTTTATCAAATGGACGTGAAATCGGTTTTCTTGAACGGAGCTATTCATGAGGAAGTATATGTGAAGCAGCCTCCCAGTTTCGAGGATCCTGACTTTCCAGAGGGTGTTTACCGATTAAACAAGGCTCTGTATGGTTTACATCAAGCCCCGAGATAGCACGTTGGCTGACCATCTGATTGAAAGTGGATTCACGAGATGGACTGTGGATTGTACTTTATTTTATAAGAACGTGGGTGATGATTTGCTAGTTGTCCAAATCTATGTGGACGACATAATTTTTGGTTCGACAAACGACAGCTTGTGTAAAGATTTTGAAAAGACGATGCAAACCAAATTCGAGATGAGCTCGATGCGGGAGATGAACTTTTTCTTAGGATTGCAAGTTCACCAGTCTGATTCCGGGATTTTTATCCATTAGACCAAATACGTGAATGATGTCTTGAGCCGATTCAAGATATCCGATGACAAAATTCCTTCGACACCTCTTCCTGTGGGTCACAATTTATCACCGGATGAATTGGAGGATACCGTAGATCCAACCCTATATCGAGCTATGATCGGATCTCTCATGTATTTGATTGCTTCGCGACCTGATATTATGTTTGCTGTTTCTTTATGTGCTAGGTACCAATCAAGTCGCCAAGTGACTCACCTGGCGGCAGTAAAACGCATCTTACATTAACTGAGGGAAAATCCAGACATCGGGTTATGGTACCCCAAAGATGATAAGTTCGATCTCACCGCTTTCACTGATTCGGACTACGGAGGATTCAAAATCAACTTCAAGTCTACAACAGCGGGATGCCAATTTTTAGGAAACCGGCTTGTGTCTTTCTTCCTTAGCTCTATCAGAATCGCTTCCATCGTTCCTCCATTTATTATCAGAAGGAGTCACATAATTTGGATTCTTGAGATGCCCAAACAAACCCATGAACTTTGGAATATCAGCATCTTTGATCTTCTTATAAGAAGCAAACTTTGACATATTATTACCCGTGACATGATCCAAAAATTTCGTTGGTCCCTCCTTTTTAACTTTTGGAAATATTTCTTCAACAAACATCTGAACATATCTTGGATACTGCCACCATTGATCTTCTCCAAAATTCATCATCATATTGTCCAAAATGATACGAGAGAAATTGTACTTTAGGTTCAAACACAAAGCAGCCATCATACTCATCTGATAATCCAAGATCTCCTTGTAACCGCCTTTATGATGTCCAAGGCAATGTACCATAATATGAACAAGATACTTGAATGGCCTTGACAATGCAGTATTCCTCAAAGCTAATCTGTTCAACGAGTCTCTGTATCCCATTCGAAGCATACATCCTTTCACCATCCTTTCATCTAGATTTACAGGGTCTGACGCGTCATCTCCGAACTCCAAGTCCTTTCTAATCAATGCTTCATTTACAGTGATTTTCTGTCCTTGAACAGTAGCATGGATATCTGTACCAAACACTTTCGCTGTACTACAGAATTCAGTTACAATGCTTTCATATGGATAAGCCAAATGTGTAATCGCCTTGTAAATTCTTGATCTTTTTAGAAATGGCATGATTACTTTGAACTTTGAAGCTTTTGGATCCTCTTCATTCAGGTAAGCACATATATTGTGCTTTGGATTTGTAATCTTAGCTTTCTTACCCATCTGCAATCACAAACACATAATCATGTTAACATTGGATTCATACATCATATATGTTTATTCAGCGTATATGTCTGTTTCAGTTTCAGCGTATAAGTCCTACTATAACGTATAAGTCTTATCAGAGGATATGTCCTGATTAGCGTATAAGTCCTGAATCTACGTATAAGATTGACAATTTTGGCTTTGGTCAACGCACAACATATACTCCGTATATGTATGAACATATATGGCATATATGTCCTGTTTTGACTCAAAATCAAAATCTCTCAAATTCACACCATATTGTGAATCAACACCTAATCTAAAACCATTATACGTACATTTGAGTTCAATTTGCAGATTATGAACGTTTAACTAGTCTATTATCAATTTTTGTCAAAACGTATAAGTTTCTTTTCAGATCCAATCATACCAGTCCATACTAATTCAATTAAGTGTTAATACAACACTTGTAATATCAATTCAAGAAGAATTGATCATAATTTTGTAACAAATCATGAATTATTAAGACCCAATTAACTTATACGTGACCAAATTACTGTTCATCACCAGATCTGAAAACACATTCTTACCTTCAAGACCTGGAATGGTGTGCAAATCACCACAACAGATATAAAATATCAACGTGTCAGCAAGATTTTAATTGCAAAGTGAATCAAATGTCAAAGAGAATTCAGACAAACTCAAGTGCATATGTGACTTATGCGTCGTATAACTCTCTTATATATGCACATACATATGCGGCGTAGAAGTCTCATACTATATGTTGCATAAGTATGCTTGATCAATCTTTGAATTAAAATCATGTTCACACCCATGTAATGTCACAAGTACAATTTAATGTCCTTGCACATTAAAAGAATAACTTAAATAAGCTCATTTCAGTAAAAGCACTATTTTACCAAGTCCAATTCAATGACCTTGAATAAAACGGATAAACGTTTGAATCCTATGATTTTGATTTGATTAAATAGAGACAAGATTTTGTTGTCTTATGAAAAACACCCAAAGAGATAGTTCACCCGCCCATCCTCTCTAGCTTATTGATTCGTTTTTGTCCACTCTTGGTGAATCGATCGGGATACCCTCTCCTGGGAATCCCTCTTGTAAGGCCCCGTTCCCGGTAACCCTACTTTGGTGTTGGATTTACTCATAAACACAGTTCTAAAATCAGAGTAAATTAAAAACTTCGCGGAATAATTAAAAACTTCAAACATCACATTACAAAACATTCATTCTTGTCTTAACATACAAATTGTCTTTTCATAATTAATTAATTAAAACAGTCATAACACTTCATCATGGATGCCAGTCTCTTCAGTCCATGCCCTGTGTCCCTCCTTAAGCCAGCTGCCTCAACCTATTTGCCTGCGTGCATACTACAATTCAGCTACACTGAGTGAGTTCTAGTTAATCAATTAACATACAATACATTCATACCCTTACTCGTACGCGTCCGAAGATACGTATTCATACCTTAGTTATATACCTTATATACATGCATACGTACTTACATACTTTCTTTCATAAAACCATATGGTATACCATAAGCTATTCTACATTAACAGATATTGTAAGGGTCTGGTCCCTATCATCACAGATATTATAAAGGTCTGGTCCCTAACAACATAGATATTATAAGGGTCTGGTCCCTAACATCACAGATATTATAAGGGTCAGGTTCCTACTGCCTCGAATAACCATACATTTATCATGCGTGCATATTTTACCTGTCTCATGTGTAAGGCCCCGAATTCCGGGAACCCCACAGTTGGTAAATACTTAATGAAATAGTTGAACTTGAAAACCGTTTCTTCCATCAAAACGAACATATCAGAGTGTCAGTTTAGCGAAAAACATGAAAAATGAAACAACTTCCCAAAACCCGGGAATTTTGCACAAAACCAAATTAAGTATAACTTGTATAAGTCCTTTGACTTATAAAATGTTCGTAAACAATTCTTCATTCCAGTATGCCCTTCACCGTCCAAGTAACTCCGTGCACGTTCAAGCGATAAGGCATCCTCTTCCTAACCTGAAACTCACACTAACATGCACACAAAGTCAGCTTGAGCTGAGTGAGTTCAAGTTTTAAATAAATATTATCAGTAATGGAAATCATGATAATCATACCAAAAGTTTTTAAAGTAAAAATAAAAGAGTACATTCATTAAGTCATCATTACCGAAGACTAGACATTCTCATACATATGTAAACATCCTTTAAATACATCCATATATATATATATATATATATATATATATATATATATATATATATATAACATTCACGTATAACATTCAGGGTCGAGCAAATGTACAACCCAAACACGTAACATTCAGCGCATGCAAACACAAAGTAGGCATGCACAACATTCAGTAGTCGAAACGACTACAACATTCGCCAAATAGAGGCCAAACATTAATTTATATATATGTATATATGTTAATATTCCAAGGGCTACCCTATTCTAGCAAGCCTATATAAAATCGTTTAAAACATTTCATCTAGCAGGAAAACACTTAGGTGTGCATGCTAGCCCAAAAGTTAAAAGAGTAAAAAGGGCATCATGAACTCACCTGAAATCAATCGAACACCACCAACGAGCTAGGAACTCCCTAAGTGCACAATCACAAGCAAGGGCCTGTAAATTATACACAACGCGTTACTAAACTAGACCGTAAGAACACTCTTGCCTAATGGGCCGTTCAAGCCCAACAATTTGGCCCAAGGCCCAACAACTTGACCCAAGGCCCAACAACTTGGCCCAAGGGTAATCAAATCGAGTCGAATACGCGCGTAATAAACCTTAAAACCATTTGTTAAACGAATCAGCCCCAAATGTACCAAATTCCCATTTTAATCTTTTCATTCATCATGATTATGTCACCCGAGTTGATAGGGTTGACGGTTCCTTTTTACAACTCTCAATTTCTCATTTAATTGAAAATTCGCGCACCGCCGACTCGATTGACGAAGCACTAACCAAAACAGCCCCGAGCATCAAAATTTAATTTTTCCACAGCCCTTAAACCCCCTAGGGCTGTACAAACTGATTCGGTCGGTCATCCAATCAATTAACGCATCAAACTCAACAATTGTCAATCCTACACCCGGTAAACCCTAGTTTTCGAACTAAAATCGATTGACCGACCTAAACACCTTCATTGGCCATGAAATTATAATATGATGTACATGTCATACCTAGTGGGATTTTGATGCGAAAACCTCACTCAAAACAGCCCCGGAATTGGGCAGCCACCCGGTTAGCCTACAACAAGACGTTTTTCGATCAGTACGCGCGATATAAGGATCAATTAACGTGTAAAAGACTTGGGGAATCGTAGTACATACCTTGAATTGAAGTTCTAAGGCTTAAACTTGGCTGCAAAAAAGAAAATTCGTGGGTCTTGGTTCCCTTCTTCCTGCCGATCGCAACAATGGGGGGGGGGGGCTAGGGTTAGTTTATGGTATAACATAATATATTACACTCTAGTCCCTCCAGATTGAAGTGTAAGGCAAAATGGAAGGAAAAGTTAGGTTCTTTAACGTACCGGGATGACGTAAATGCTTCCGAGAAACGTCGGTTAAGTCCCCAGAGTTATACATACTTTACACGCGCTAAATCATTAAACCGGAAGTTTGACGGGTGTTACATCATGTATATAATATTATATATATATACATGGTCATTCAAACTATCATTATATAGCAAAAACATCCAATACATAGTCATACACGTATCATACACTTATCAATTAAGTAAACATATTAACTATCACATAGGAGTATGCACACAGCCCCGAAAACATGTCAAAGAGAAATGGGGCTAGAACTCACCTAGAGTCGATTTCTCTCGCCGTTAATGGTAATTTCCTTCTTTAGTTGTGCACCGCTAACTGTACAATACATTACGCGTGTCAATTATCTATTACCACTACTTCCTACATCTAAATTTATGAAACCCTCAACTAACGGGGGTTCGGGGGCAGTGCCCCTGGTAGCGGGGTCTAGGGTCGGTAGCCCCTAGTAGGGTCCAAGGGGCAGAGCCCCTGGTTGGGGTTGAGCTTAAACAAAAACGCATCAGAAAATTAATCGGGTCACAGCTTAAACAATTTCGCATGGGAGGTTTTGTTTCGCTTCGCATGGCTGAGCGTTTTGCTTCGCATGGGAGTGCTTCGCTTTGCATGGGAGCGCGTTGCTTCGCATGGGAGCATTTCGCTTCGCATGGCTGAGCGAAGCGAAATGCCTGTTTCGCTTCTCAAGGCTGAGCGAAGCGAAATGCCTTCCTTTCTTCGTTTTTTTACTATTTTAAAGCCATCTTTCGACACATTCTGACCCCATGCACCTGATTCTGAACCCATATTTCTCATAGTCCAAAGCCATCTTTTTACCTTAAAGTGCACCCAAGAGGTTATAATTTAGCAAGTTTATATTTTTCTTACATTTTACAACCCGATATATCATTATATCTGTTTGCATGACAATTCAAGCCATAAAACTTATCCATTTAAACTGAAACCCACCTTTTGCTTCGGGTTCGAGTTCACATCTAGACAATACGTAGATCTGGACGTGATTCTTGTTGCTTGACGATGTTAAACACGAGATTCCACCATTCTTTGGCTTGTGTTTTAAATCCGAGTGCTAGAGAGAGAGTATGCGTGTGTGTGTTTGGATGAGAAAAGAAAAGAAAGGAAGAAGTGGTTGGGTTTATATAGAGGGGGTTTCATGGGTCCCACCACCCATTCCCAATTCCTACTCCAAATATTATCCAAATACTTAACACACGACTAACTTAACGACACACAGTTAATAACAAACTTTCTATTATGTATTATTTAACAAAAGTTGGATGTTACACCTCTCTTGCTGGTTGTTTTTGGTTAACATAGATCAGGGAGCCTCAAGCACCCTCTTCGTAGCTGCTCTTTGTTTCGTTAGCTAGGCTTCATGCGCAGAATTCGATAGTGGAACAGCTTCCTGACCTGCTTTGTACCAGCCGGTATTCTGTGTACTTAGGGGCGAGCTCGCTCTAACGTCGTGCCGGGTTACAACGAATGGAACTTTTACAAGGCATGCCCAATTGGACAAGACTTGCTTTGCTAGTTTCCTTGCTCGCGGGGTTAGACTGATCAAGGGATTAGCTGGCTCCTAATCCTATCAGAAAAGAAAATTTTTTTGGTTTTTTAAATAGAAACAAGAACACAATTAAAATCAAAAATATGAAAATACAAAACTTAAATCACATATTTTGTGAGTTTGAGCAGGGAATCATATTGACCAAATTTCCCTTCCATCACAATTTTATTTTCAACGTTTATTATGACTGGTATTAAGTCAGTCATGGGTATTGTTGTCCACTTAAACCATCTAAACAAATCTTTTTAGGAATTTCAGTGATACAGTTAATATGTTCAATTAGGCACAAGATATCATAAAAAAATATTAGCTCTAATCTTGATTCAGGCTTAATTTGATTTTCACATAGTCACCCCAACTTAACTTAAACCTTTGAACCAGAAGATGAAAATACTTTTCAAGCAAATCAGCAAATAATCCGTGACATTCATGACAAAACCGGATACACCTCAGTTTTCACAATTCGAATAAGCGTTTAACCGCTTATTGCATAACGAACAAACGGATAACCAAACGGGTTTGCTTATGACCCAGATATGTCGGGGGGGGGGGGACATCTATAAGTGATATACGATTAATATAAGCCAGCATATTAATATTATGGAATTAGTTCGATAGCAAATCAGTTAAATGAAAATATGCTCGTTTAACTAACCGCTATAGATTTAAACACGAAAGAGAGTTACAAAACAAGCATTGTATCATCCCTTAAGTCGAAAAAGATTTAAACACTTATTTGAAAAGTTTTAAGCGATCTGTGAAAATATTTTCAGTTTTTACAAAGGTATAGTGTATTTTTATAAATTTACATAAAAATAGCCGAAAAACACTCGTTTTGGCGCTGTTTGTCGTACCCGATATATTTTTCGCGCCAAAAACCGAACCTGAAAAAAATTTGGGCTTGGATTTTCACATCAGGCACGCAAAACGAGGCTTGTGGAATAAAATCGGCCCATAGGCCCCCTTTTTTTTACTTCCGTACTCCACAAAGGGGTTACCCCCCTTTATGTTTTCTTCACCTATTTTATTATATACTATATATTTTGCTCACTAGTTTCAAAATTTCCATCTTATTTTCTCTGGAGCTTCACAAAAACAACTCAAAACCATAAGGCATCTCACATAATTTGATTAATTACATCATGTTTAAACAAGTTTAATAGCATATAAGCATAGTTTGACTACCAAAAATCATTCTTAACCATGCAATGTTGATACATGTTTTGTACGTCTCGGTCTTTATTAGGACAATGATGTAATAGTTTATTAGTATAGGGGCTTTAATGTAAAATACCATTCTCTCTAATGTAAGTTACATTCATTACCCCGTAACGAATGTAACACATTCATATCAAATGTAAGCTCATTCGTTAACCTTGATTAACGAATGAGATAACGAATGAGGGCTATTCGCTATGTTTTAAGTGTATTAAAGAATGAAGAATTCATTCGTATATGTTAATGTAACGAATGACACATTCGTTAACTGTAAACTTAACGAATGTAGTCATCCCCTATATATACCCTGTAATCTATTCAGTAATGTAACAGTTCTTAATCTCTGATTTCCCTCTCGTTACTCTGTCCAAATACTCTCTCAACACATACACTACACACACTAACGTATCTCAACCTAATCATATACCTAGATAACGAATGCATCGTTGTAATCACAAGATCTAGATCCTCCCAAGCTCTTTAAAGTGGTATCAGAGCCACAGATATGATCCTCGATGCTATTCGTTGTTTAACCATATTGATTCATCATTTAGTGAAGTAATTTCATGATGAATTGAATGTATTTGAAGTTCAATTGAGTTCGGGTGAAACAGAGGTTCATTTTAAGAGTAATTAAACCGATATAATAGTAATTCTGATTAAAGTCAAGGTAATCTAGAACGAGTAATGGGGAATTGAGTTAGGATTGTAGTGGAATTGGATTATGATTGATTTAATTGATAAGTGAATTGAAAATTTGAATCATTTGACTCATGACGAGTGGTTAACTAGATAATTGAGGTTCGGATTTGAGTGTTTGTGATTATGAATTGACATAGTTAGGTTTGGAATCGAATTACGAATAGTGTGATATAGGTTTTAGGGTGAATTAGTAAGATTTGGACGGATTTGAAGTTTGGTTTATATTTCAAATCTGATGAAGATTTGAATACTCATTCGTTACAATGAAGATCGATTCGTTAAGTCTTAACTGCCCATTGGTTAAGTCTAAACAGCTCATTCGTTACGTTTTAACTGTTCATTCGTTGAAACTTAATTGCTTATTCGTTAAAATCTTAACCATTCGCTATTCAAATCAAATTCGCTAAATCTGATTCCTTATTCGCTTCACATTCGTCATTCGCTAAACTCATTCGTCTATACTCATTCGGTATCCATTTTCATGTCACTTCATAACAAATATCGATCCATTCATTACCCATTCATTACCCAGTTATATTCGTTTGAATCATTTAACGAATATCATTCATTCATTAAAAGTTGCAACTCTCATTCGTTACTGTTACTTCATTCCTGTGAACAGTAAAATCATAAGTTTTAAACATTGACAACTTTGGTCCTTGAAGTTAACAATTGTCTACTCATGGCGTCACAAAATGTTTCTTACTATGCATTAGCATCTCAAAATGCGTTGATGCAACATATGCAAACCATGGACAATGAAATTGGCAGTCACAACAAATGTCCTAAACTACTAAAACTATCAAACTTTGCTCGGTGGGAACCGAGGTTTTGTGCACGCTTGGGATCTGTACATCCTAGTAGCGTACGTTTTCTCGATGACGTATATGCGGCACCCCTGGTAGGTAGTGATAACATGGGTTGGATGCCGAAGGAATTCAATCACTATGAAGCCCAAGAACTGAAAGATTATGAAAGTGAGACAAAAGCCTACTCAACTCTCACAAAGGCTTTACCAGAACAAATCTTTCATCAGTATAGTACCATTAAGATCCGTGCTTCATTGTTCACAACTTTGAAAACAAGAAGTTTGGGGAATACTCTCGAGCGTAAGAAGACTCTTGTAAAATTTCAATTTAGAAATTTTATTTTGATGAAAAATGAGACAGTTGAGGAGATGATTAACCGATTTAGTCATCTGATTGTGGAGATGTCCAGTGTTAACCGATTTAGTCAACTGAAACAGATAAGATTGATACGCTGAAGAATGCCTTGCCCCCTTCATATTTGACTTTCCTGTTTGTATTGAAAGAAAACGGTTTCTTTCGAAACAACGAGCTTACAGCTGTGCAATTCATCAATAAGATTGAGGAAAGGGAATTTGATATTAAATGTCAAAATTCGTTGAAGGAAAATCCGAACCAGCATTCATCAAACTATAATCCTTCAATCTACGGAGGAGCAATGCCAGCTAATCATTTTTCAAGTTCTGTTCCAATCAATGCCTTCTTTGCCCAAGCTTAAGAAGACAATCCTAATGTAAACAATCTGCCTAACGTATGCTTTATGGCCAATGGAGCCAATGCAAGCACAAATTCTCCTGCTTCAAGTATGCCTAAAGTAAATCTTCAAGAGGCTGAACAACAGTTTTCATTCTTGTGTGCTTTCATGACTTCGTATGAACAGCTTGTTGGAAGTAAGATTGCCACGAGTGATTTAACAGATGAAGACTATGATCAAATCAACCCTGATGATCTTGAGTTAATGGATCTCAAGTGGAACATGGTCATGATTGTTAGAAAAGTCAACAGATTCATGCAGCGAACTGGGAAAGATCTTCCTACTTTGAATAAAAGGGTTGGATTTGATAAACTGAAGGTGAAGTGTTACAATTGCGGGGACTTTGGCCATTTTGCCAAAGAGTTTGATAAACTAAGAAAAGAATATTCTGGGCCACGCAATTCAGACAGATCTTCAGGAAAGAATTCATCTGGCAGGGATAAGAGTAAAACGACTTCATCTGGTGGTGAACAAGATAAGTTTTCAGCTACTCAAGCTCTTGTGGTAAATGAAGTTGTTGACTAGTCTCAACGTTTGTTGGGTAATCAAGCAAATGTAGCTATTGTTGAACCAGTTGAAAAATTCGAAGATGCAAGGAGTGATAATGTATATGAGGAAAGTGATTCATCTGACTCTGAAACTGATACTTATCAGAGTTCCTCTTCTCAAACCGAATAAATTCCTGATCAAGTTGAATCTTATGCCTATATGACTAAAATTGATGAGGTATGTCCTAAACCTCAAATTAATGTATCTGAATCCTCTACTGAAGTGATTGAGTGTGCTGAATGTGTTGTACTCAAAGCCAAACTTGAAACAGCTTTAAGTCAGAACACTACTCTCACAAAAGATCATTTTATGATCAATGAATGCTATCGACAAAAATCAAAGTTACTAGAGCAATCAACGCTTAAAATTTAAAATCTGTCTGAAAGCAATCATGATCTTAAAGCTGAGATTCAGTGTAAGATTATCGTTGTTGATCAACATTTTCAGGAGATTCTTTGACTTCGAACCTGTGTTTCAAAACTTGAAAATGAAATCAAGGAACTTAAAAACAAACTTGGAAAATTTCGAGATTCCTCGTTTCTTTTAAATGAAATCATTGAAGTAAACCATGCTCATAAAAAAAATGGGAGAGCAGGGTTAGGATATGTCAAGATTCCTCCTCCTTTTAAGGAAGATTACAGTAGCATTCTTGATGTGGAAAAATGCTCAGATATGCCTACTGTTAAATCTGAGGATGTTGACTGAACCAAAACTACTCAAGAACCGATTCATATCAAAAGTAAAACTGTTTTTACCAAAAATGAATTGGATGGTTCTATCGAGGAATTGTCTAAACCAGAGAGATTGTCAAAAACAAGAACATATCTGTTGACAATCACATTCTGTGTGAACCTGAATAGTTTAAGCAAGCTGTTTACGGCTCAAAGTCTTTGGGAAGTTCAGAGAAAAAGTCGAATGTAATTTCTAACTCGAAGAAATCAAATAAACCGACTGTAACTGATTAGGAGTTGATGAAATTTGTCAATCCTCAGTCTGTTTCTTCGAATGGGAAAGTTTTTAAGTTAAAGGGTTTATCCAAAGCTTTTTTGGACAAGGAAGTTCCATTGGACCTTCTTAAACCCGAAATGATTGAAAGTGTGTATCAGGATGACACTTCAAATGTTACCGAACTTGAACAAAAATTCTATCAATCAAAATCTATTAATGTTCAAGAAAAACCAAGAATTAATGTGTTTAATCCAATCAAATTTGTAAAATCAACAGGTTTGGAGAATTCTTCTAATTCAACAAATCTTGAATTCTATAAGATCAAAAAGAGTTTAAAACATGAAATTCCAAAAACGGTAACATATGAGAAACCCAAAGTTGATATTCATCAATCTTTGCTACCAAATAAGACCTGCACTTCACCACCAAAATCTTTGGACTCTCGTTTATGTTTCAAATGTGGTGAACCTGGACATGTCTCTGAGAAATGTAAAGCAAAGATAGATGATGTCAAAACCTCATCAACTCAAAAGACTGATGTGTTTACAAATTCAAAATAAAATCAAATTGATTTGCGTGTCATAATGTATTCAAATATTCATCCGAAGAAGGTTGTTCGGGTTGATTCTGATAATGTTTCAAACAAATTCTTTGATCGTGCTCAACCTATTTGTCAAAACACTGATTCAGGAAGAATACGTGATGGGTACTTAAAGAAGAAATCAAGAAACCTGTCACTTATTCTCAAGTTCCGAATGTCAGTATTAAATTAAATGATTCTTCTAAGGTATCAAAGGGAGAGCCCAAGACCGAGGCTTGGGCTGCCTTTTTGTACTAATCTCTTTATCTTGTTGTGTAGAGTTCATCTAGATCCGTGTCAAGTCACAAGTGGATATTGGATAGTGGATGTTCTCGGCATATAACTGGCAAACTAAACCTTCTGAACAATGTTAAAGATATTCAAGGGGGTTATGTAGCGTTTGCTGGTAACAACGGTGGGATGATAACAAAGGAAGGAGAAGTTTCAAACGGGAAAATAACTTTTGAAAAACTTAATTATTGTGAAAAAGGGGATCATAATTTGTTGAGTGTTTCAAAAATTTGTGACAAACAATATACCTTAGTTTTCACAAACAAGGAATGTGTTATCCTTCAACCGGGATACACAATTCCTGAAGAAATGGTTGTAATGAGACCACCTCGATCAAATGATAATTATGTTCTAGACATGAATCTTAATGTAAACGTTTCTCCTTCAGAAACGTGTTTTATCTCCAAAGCCACGGAGAAAGATACGATTCTTTGGCATCGACGTATAGGACATATCCATGTGCGTAAAATGAATCATTTGGTTTCAAATGACTTGGTGGATGGTGTAACCCTTAAAAATTTCAAGTTGAATGATCACTGCGTCGCTTGCAAGAAGGGAAAACAAAAGAAGAAGTCACACCCGGTTAAATTGATTAATTCGATTATTACACCCCTAGAACGACTTCAAATAGATTTATTTGGTCCTGTGAATTGTGCTAGCATTGCGGGTGATTTTTATTGCTTGGTCGTAACTGATGATTTTTCATGATATTCTTGGGTGTTATTTATGGGATCTAAAGATCAGACTCCTGTATTGATTCAGAATCTTATCACGAAGATAGAATCACTTTACAAACTGTTGATACATGTTTTGTACGTCTCGATCTTTATCAGGGTTATTAATGTAATAGTTTAATGTATAGGGGTTATAATGTAAATATTCCTAAATGTAAGGCACATTCATCTAATGTACGTCCCATTCGTTAACCCTGTTTAACGAATGGAACATAACAAATGTTGTCCATTCGCTATCTTTAATGTAATAACAAATAAGGTTGTTTATTCATTAACTAAGTGTAACGAATGACTCATTCATTAAGTTTATCTTAACGAATGAGATCATCTTCCTATGTATACCCCTGTAATCTATTCTATTATAACAGTTCTGATATTTACGATTTCTCTCTCGTTACTCTGCCGAATTGTTCACTCAACATACACACTACATACACATAATGTATGCAAGCCTAATCGTATCAGAATCAACATGTGTATCGTTGTTATCAATATCTAGATCCGTATAGGTTCTTTGAAGTGGTATCAGAGCCAAGGGATCTGATCTACGATGCAATTGTTGATGTAATCAGTGTAATTGTATTCGATTGATTCGTGTCAGGTTGAATTGATTGAGTTTTCAGTTCAATTGATGAATTGAGAAATAGAGACTGAATTTAGTGAAGTTTGATTGAGTCTGATAGTTGTTTATGAATTCGGAATAGGTTAGTGAGGTTCGGATTTGGTTTAGGCTTAGTTTGATCTAAGTTTTAGGTGTTTTCGGTGTGATTCTGACGAGTTGAAGTTTGAAATTGAAAGTTTGAACTGTTGAAGATTCATTCGTTAAGATGAAGATTCATTCGTTAGGTTGAAGACTGATTCGTTAAAGGATAAATTGCTTATTCGCCAAACCTCATTCGTTAAACCCCATTCGTACGTCATTCGCTAAAATCCATTCGTTAAACCTTACTCGTTAGGACTCATTCGTTATTAATTCATTAAATATTTCATTCGTGAAGACTGATTAACGAATATCAAAGTAATTCTCATTCGTTAAAGTAATTCGTTAAATTTCTTTCTCATTCGTTATTGTGTCCATTCGTGTGAACAATAAACGAATAACTTTGAAACTTTGACAACTTCAATCCTTGAAGTTTAAACAGTTGGTTCATTATGGTTGCTCAGAATGCGTCTTATTATGCATTAGCGTCTCAGAACGTCTTATTGCAACAAATGCTAACCATGGACAATGAGATTGGAAGTCATAAAAAATGTCCCAAGTTGTTAAAACTGTCGGATTTTGCTCGTTGGGAACCGAGGTTTCGTGCTCACTTGGGATCCGTGCATCCTAGTACTGTCCGGTTTCTCGACGATGTATATTCAGCACCATTGATTGGTAATAACAATGCGGAATGGACTCCGAAACCATTTAAAGAATATGAGACTCAAGAGCTTAAGGATTTTGAAAGTGAAACAAAAGCATACTCAACTCTTACCATGGCTTTACCAGAACACATTTTTCATCAATACAGTACTATCAAAGTCTGTGCTTCGTTGTTCGCAACGTTGAAAACGAGAAGTTTGGGAAACACTCTTGAAAGCAAAAAGACTCTTGTAAAATTTCAATTTCGAAATTTTATTTTGATGAAAAATGAAACGGTGGTAGAGATGATTAACCGGTTTAGCCATCTGATTGTTGAGATGTCTAGTGTCGATCTTGAGCCAACAGAACAAGATAAGATCGATACTCTGAAGAATGCTCTACCTTCTTCTTATTCGACTTTCTTTTTCATGTTAAAAGAGAACGGTTTCTTTCAGAACTCTGAACTTACAGCTGTGCAATTCATAAACAAGATTGAAGAAAGGGAATTTGATATCAAATGTCAAAATAGGTTGAAGGAGAATCAAAACCATCAGTCTTCAACCCAAAACCCTTTACTTTATGGAAGTGCATTGCTAGCAAATAATGCTTCAAGTTCAGTGCCAATCAATGCGTTCTTTTCTCAATTCCAAGAGGTTTCTAATGTAAACAGTCCACCTAATGTATGTTTTATGGCTAGTGGTGCGACTACAAACTCAAATACTCATGCATCAAGCTTGCCTAAGGTAAATCTGCAAGAAGCTGAACAACAGTTCGCTTTTGTGTGTGCGTTCATGACTTCTTATGAACAGCTGGTTGGAAGCAAGATCTCTACGAGCGACCTCACAGATGAAGATTATGATCAAATCGACCCGGACGATCTTGAGCTAATGGGTTTAAAATGGAACATGGCTATGATCGTTCGTAAAGTCAAAAGGTTTATGCAACGAACGAGAAAAGATCTTCCTACGTTGAACAAAAGGGTCGGGTTTGATAAGCTGAAGGTAAAATGTTATAATTGCGGGGAATTTGGCCATTTTGCCAAAGAATGTGACAAGCCGCGGAAAGACTATTCTGGCTCTGCTGTATCTGTTGATCAAGAAAAATCTTCTGCTACTCATGCTTTAGTGGTCAATGAAGTAGTTGATTGGTCTCAACGTTTGTTGGGAAATCAGGCAAACGTGGCTATTGTTGAACCAATGGAGAAATTTGAAGATGCTAGCAGTGATAATGTAACGGAGGGAAGTGATTCGTCTGACTCTGAGACTGACACTGATCAAAGTCTGTCATCTCAAACTGAATCAATCTCTATGAAAGCTGAATCTTATGCTTGTATGGCTAAGATTGATGAGGTATGTCACAAATCTCAATCTAATGTGTCTGAACCTTCATCAAAAGTGAATGATTGTGCTGAATGTGCTATATTAAAGGCCAAACTTGAAACAACATTAACTCAGAACAATACACTCACAAAAGATCACTTTATGATCAATGAATGCTACAAACAGAAGACAAAATTGCTAGAGCAATCAACTCTGAAAATTCAAAAAACTGTCTGAAAGCAATCATGATTTTAAAGCTAAAGTTCATTGTAAGATTATTGAAGTTGATCAACATTTGAAGGAGATTCTTCGACTCCGAACCTGTATTTCCAATCTTGAAAACGAAATAATGGAATTGAATAATAAGCTTGGAAAATTCAGAGATTCTTCATTTCTTTTGAATGAAATAATTGAGGTTAATCATTCACATAAGAAAAATGGAAAAGCAGGATTGGGTTACGTCGAAATTCCACATCCTTTTAAACATGATTACAGTAGCATTCCCGATGTGGAAAAATTTTCAAATATGTCTACTGATAAATCTGAAAGTGTTGATACAACTGGTCCTGCTCGTGAACCAATTCATATCGAAAGTAAAAAGGTTTTCACCAAAAACGAATTGGATGGTTCAATCGAGGAGTTGTCTGAACCAGATGTGATTGTTAAAAACAAAGATATTCCAATTGACAATCATATTCTGTGTGAACCCGAAGATTTTGAACTAGTTGTGTATGGTTCAAAGACTTTGGGTGTTTCTTCAAACACATCAAACGTTCCTAAGGTAAAACCTAAAGTAATTCCTAAAGAAAAATCTAATGTATCTCAATCAGACAAGCCTTCGGTGTCTGATGAGGAGTTGATGCAATTCGTTAATCCTCACCTAAAATCATCAAATGGAAAAGTTTTTAAATTAAAGGGTTTATCAAAAGTGTTTTCTGACAAAGAAGTTCCTTTGAATCTTCTTAAACCTGAAATGATTGAAAGTGTATTTCAGGATGACATTTTATAAATGACTGAACTTGAACAAAAATTTTATCAATAAAAAATTGTTAATGTTTAAGAAAAACCAAAAACTAATGTTTTTAAACCTATCACGTTCATAAAATCGTTAGGTTTGGAAAATTCTTCCAATTTAACCATCTTGAATTATATAAGAAAAGAAAGGGTTTAAAACATGAAACACCGAAGAAAGTTACAATTGAGAAACCAAAAGATGATATTCATAAATCTTTGCTATCAAAGACTACATGTACTTTGCCATAAAACACTTTGGACTCTCGATTATGTTTCAAATGTGGTGAACCGGGTCATGTTTCCAAAAAGTGCAAAGCAAAGATTGATGATATCAAAGACTCATCAACTCGAAAGATTCACTCATTATCAAACTTAAAAGAAAATCGAGTTGATGAGTGTGCTATAATGTATTCGAATATTAATCCAAAGAAAGTTATTCGGATTGATTCGGATAATGAAGCAACCAAATGTGTTGATCGTGCTCAACCAATTTGTTCAAATGTTGATTCGGGAAGAATACGTGATGGATACTTAAAGAAGAAAACTAAGAAAACCGTCACATATTCTCAAGTCCCAAATGTTGGAGTTAATTTAAATGATTCTCCTAAAGTATCAAAGGGAGAGCCCAAGGCTGAGGCTTGGGCTGCCTTTTTGAACTAATCATTTTACTTGTTTGTGCAGGGTACATCTCGGTCCGTGTCTAATCACAAATGGATATTGGATAGTGGATGTTCTCGGCATATCACCGGCAAACTGGATCTTCTGAATAACATCAAAGATATTCAAAGGGGTTATGTTGTGTTTGCTGGTAACCAAGGAGGAATGATTACGAAATAGGGAGAAGTTTCAAACGGAAAAGTAACATTTGAAAAGGTTAATTATTGTGAAAAGGTGGATCATAATCTGTTGAGCGTGTCACAGATTTGCGATAAGAAATTTACCACCATATTCACCGACAAGGAATGTGTTATTCTTCAACCGGGATACACAATTCTTGAAGACATGGTTGTCATGCGATCACCTTGATCAAATGATATTTATGTACTTGACATGAGTTATGATGTACAAGTTTCGCCCTCAGCTACTTGCTTTGTATCCAAAGCGACTGAGAAAGATTCTATTCTTTGGCATAGACGCATGGGACACATCCACTTACGAAAGATGAACTTTCTAATGTCAAATGATTTAGTGGATGGAGTGTCACTCAAGAATTTCAAGTTCAATGATCACTGCGTCGCGTGCAAGAAGGGGAAACAAAAGAAGAAATCACATCCAAGCAAGTCACTAAACACTATTGTTACTCCTCTGGAACGACTTCATATGGATCTTTTTGGTCCGGTGAACCGTGCTAGTATTGCTGGAGATTTTTACTGTTTAGTAGTAACGGATGATTTTTCAAGTTACTCATGGGTGTTATTTATGGGATCGAAGGATCAGACTCCTGTCTTAATTCAGAATCTTATCACGAAGATCGAATCACTTTATAAACTGAAAGTGAGACGAATTTATAGTGATAATGGACCTGAATTTAGGAATAATGTATTAGATTTCTTCTGCATTCAGAAAGGAATTCATCGGGAATTCAGTGCACCTTATGTTCCTCAACAGAACGGTGTGTCTGAAAGAAAAAATCGTACGCTGATTGAAGCTGCACGTACAATGCTTGTTGATTCAAAGCTACCTGTTCAATTCCGGAGCGAAGCTGTGAATACGGCATGTTATACACTGAATCGCATACTTACGGTAAAGAAGCTCAAGAAGACAAGTTATGAGCTTCTGAATAATCGTAAGCCGAACTTAAAGTATTTAGAACCATTTGGGTGTCCATGTACTGTTTTGAAGAAAGACTTTGGAAAGTTCGATGAGAAAGCTTTTGAGGGTTATTTCTTGGGATACAACTCTCCGAAGAAGCGGATTTTCAATATTTCTTCAGGTTGTGTGGAAGAATGGTATCACGTTGATTGTCAAAGTTATACGACTCCACCAACTGGTACAGGGCCCGCTTGGATGTTTGATTACGATCGCTTATTTAATTCATTTACATCAACGGTCGATGAAGTACCTAACGATTTCATTAGATCGTATTTGGAGGATCAATGTCTTCCGAATCCAAGGGTTGCCTCGGTTGATGTAAATGACTCTTCTAATATATCAGAAACGACGAATGATGTTTCTGAATCTTCCGATGATGCTGACTATGTGGATTCATTATCTATAATAGTAGATGAAGCTCAAGAGACTACCGAGCCATTTCTAATAAGTGATGATTCAACAACTGTCTCTTTAGACACAGCGGAGGAGAATATCACCAATTTGGGTGATAATGTATCTGTTTCTACAAATTCTTCTTTAAGGATTCATTAACAGCATCCATAGGATCAGATAATTGGTGATGTGAACAACGGGGTTCGTATAAGGCACCAATTGGCTAATGTGTGTGATGATCAAGTTGATTATAATGTATCTCCTACTGAGGATTCGATAGTTTGTGCTTATGCGGATTTGCACTCTTCGGGTATTCTCAGTATCGCACAATACACCTGCTTCCTACCACAGATAGAACCGACTAGTGTTGCAATGGCACTCAAGGAACCATCTTGAGTTTCTTTTTGAGTTTGCAAGTTCACCAGTCTGACACCGGGATCTTTATCCATCAGACGAAATATGTGAACGATGTCTTGAGCCGATTCTAGATATCCGATGGCAAAATTCCCTCAACACCTCTTCCCGTGGGTCACAATTTATCACCGGATGAATTGGAGGATACCGTAGATCCAACCATATATCGAGCTATGATCGGATCACTTATGTATTTGACTGCATCTCGACCTGATTTCATGTTTTCTGTTTGTTTGTGTGCTAGGTACCAATCGAGTCCCCGAGTGACTCACCTGGCGACAGTAAAGCGTATCTTACATTATTTGAGGGGAAATCCAGACATCGGGTTATGGTACCCCAAAGATGATAAGTTCGATCTCACCGATTTTACTGATTCGGACTACGGAGGATGCAAACTCAACTTCAAGTCTACATCCGCGGGATGTCAATTCTTAGGAAACTGGCTTGTTTCCTGGTAGTGTAAGAAGCAGACAACGGTCTCAACTTCAATAGCCGAAGCGGAGTATGTGGCAGCCTCGAGTTGCTGCTCACAGGTTCTCTAGATCCAGCAACACTTGCGTGATTACGGTTTGAAGTTTCTTACTACTCCCATTTATATTGATAACTCTGCTGCAATTTCAATCACCAAAAATCCGGTTCACCATTCGAAAACCAAACATATTGAAATCCGTTATCACTTTATACGTGATTGTTTTGAAAAGAAATTAATATCAATTGATAAAATTCATACGGATTTTCAAAAGGCTGACCTTTATACTAAGGCATTTGACAAAACACGTTTTCAATATTTGCTAGGTATAAATGGTTTAAAAACTTTAAAAGAAATTCAAAAGCTTGGTTAAATCATTTTATTTTTGTTTTGTTTCAATTTTTGTTGTTTTTAGGGGGAGAAATATAAAATCCAAAAATATTGTGGTTTCTGTTTGTACAGAGAAAATTTAAAAACTCCAAAAACATTCAAATATTGAAAAATTATAAAAACATTGAAAAATACTCCTCAAAATGAGTTTTGAAGCAAAAAGGGAAAATGATAGTACATTGACGGGATTGATCTAGTACATGAATAAACTAGATTAAAAATTACCGTAAGGCCAGCAATATGATATGCAAAGATAGGCTTGACAGACTATATAGGAACTGATAAGATATAAAGATAATGAATGCCGAACCTAGTGGAATTACATCTTGAAAGATTGATACTATATCTGATTAAAGAAAAGTCAAAAGTCAAAATGATTACTTTGTGTGCATGCGTTCATTTTTGAAGAAAATACTGCTTTGTTTTATTTTATTTTGCAAAGAAATTCAACTTTATTTTTTCTTTATTTTTATTCAAATATTGGATCCTCTCCTGCGCGATAAGATTATCCGACCTGAGGGTTAATATTTTGTAGGTTCCCAGCCGGATCTACACGAGATATCTCGTTCTACGTAGGTGCGGAATCCCTACGTAAGACGTTACGAGCGTAGAAGACGATACGCGTTAACACAATCTAACACACGTTACAATAAACAAATACTCGTTATATTGCAACCTTAAACACGTGATATCAATCACTGATTACAGGACTCTCTGACTCGTAAACTCGAATAATAAAACTTCTTATTGATTAAGCCGTAACCTAATCAATATATATCACGACAACTTCGCCTGGCATGTTCAGGCGAAGTTGTCCCTAACTTCGCTTGTCTAACAAGTTCGCCTATATCAGCGAACTTGTTAGCTAACTTCGCTTACATCAAATACAAAACATTACAAACTCGATTACAGACACTAGACACTGAACTACTGACATCATGCACCAACAGACTCCCCCTTGGCAGTAGCTTCATCTCTTTATCTTCAAGCACGTGTCTTGTAATCTTCAACAATCTTGAATCTTCATCTTTAAGCATTCACTCCTTCTCGTACACATACCGAAACAACTCTTTGATATTTCCTCGCTTCGTCTTTCCAAGCAGGAATATAAAAGATTTTCTTCTCATTCAGCACCTGCAGAGCAGCTCGAGACAGGTTCACTAGATGCATCGGATCATAGACTCTCAGCAGCTCTTGTTCATCTTCGTCTTCCATCACTGCTTCAGCTGTCTCACAATCTACATACCACCACTTCAACTCTTTGAGCACATCCTTGGGCATTTGTTTTATCGGCACTTCTTTCAAACACCGGATCGGTTTATACTTCATAATCATCCAAGGCTTGCCATCTGCTCTCAACCCTCTATCTTTATCTTTGATAAGTTTACCCTTCTGTGGTTTCAACAGCTCGAACTTCTTTTCCTTTATACTCTCCTTCCATACTATCTTCCCGATGACTCCAGCCATATTATCATCACTTCGATTTATCAATCCCAATCTGGCTAAGTCTTTCACTTCACATTCTGGCAGTGTGTTCAACGATCTCAACATTCTTTTGAAGTACTGAATACCATCATATCTCTTAATCACGAAGAGCCTCAACTGCTCATTGTATATCCAGCAAATAATCCCTTTTCTCGCTTCAGCATAGCCTCTAATGTTGTAAGTCTTCTTAAACATAGTAGGGACCGCTGGTTTCTTCGTTTTGACGAACCACTGAGCATAGCCATCTTTCCATCTAGGCTGCTCTTCCCATTCAGTCTCATCATTTCCCATCTCTTTACTCATATCTGCGTTATCGACTTCTGGAATCTCATACTCTACATTCTCTTCTACTATCTCTCCCTCTTCTATCTCATCATCAATCACAATCTGTTCACCAATCTTCTCTATCTCATCACTCGGTAATACATCATCATCACACATAAAGTCATCATCCATCTCCTCAACCTCCACTACCACCACATCATCACCACCAGCTGCAGTTGTCGACTCCCCCTGAGTTGTGGAAGTCCCAAGAGCTTGTACAGTTCTTGGCAACTCACCACCTGCACCTTTCGATGCATTGGGATCATCGTCTCGATCATTGCGCTTCTTCGTCCTCAACTCATCGCCTTTACAGCTCGTCTCCCCCTGAGATGCCAAGAACTCCTTCAGAGCATCTATGATTTTTCCATGTTCTACCAGCAGGGACGACTGCATCTGATTCTCTGCAACTAGGCGTTGGATAGCCTGGGTCTGGATAAGATTAATCCTTGACTGCTCTGCCACGACCCGTTCAAGTGCTGCTATTCGTTCTGAGTCTGATAAGGTTGCATCGAAATCAAACCTCAGATGTGATATATCTTGAGTGTACTGAGGAGGGATTTCCGATGTAACCGATACCTCAGAAGTAGACGTAACCGCAGGTGGTATTGTCACCGATAACCCTGCAGTGGCCACAACCGTCAACTCAATAAAATGTGCCACGACCTCCGTTGGAGTAAGAGTTGGAGGTGGCAACGAGACAATCTCCGGAGCCGATAGTTGAAATGAAGTGAGTGGGAGGCCAAATGAGGATGAGGTAGCCACCACGGGAATGTCCGTGGCGCTTGGCCTTGTAACCTGTAATGATGAGGGAACCATTGTCATACCAGACAGTGCGGGTGGGGTGAAACGTACCACCCTCGAGCTCTCACCGGCTCCCGATCCTGCACCTATCCGTTCCCTTCTTGATCTCCGGATCAACTGTTGAACTTCTTCTTCATAGTCTGACTCACTATCATCATCAGCTCTCTTTCTTTTCCCATGAATCCGTTCATGTGTTACCAAAATCCGTCTTGCTTTGGCCACTTCATCATCAGAATCTGAGCCAGCCACCGTTGTAGCTTCCCTAGTAACATTCACACCCGAAACATGTGCAACAGAGACTTGCACAATCTCCTCTGGATCAACCCTCTCCATGTCAAAAAATCCTTGACTGCCAAACTCTGCGTCAAGGTCAACGTTCTCCTCCGGTGACACAACAGGAGTAGCAGGTATAGCTTGAGGTGCTCCTGCCTGTTGTGGTGCCGGGTCCCTAAACTCGTCCCCTCGAGCAGGCACATACCCCGGGTTGATCAAGTACCCGAATAGTGGAGTATGTCGAGGATGGAGCTCAGGTTTGCTCCTCGCACTGGAGGATCTGCATTGGGCAAAGATCCTTTTGCTCACACTTTCTACGTATCGGATTGGTCGGCGCTGAGGTAGCGGTGGAGCTACATGATTCAAGATCATATTGAGAAATCTTGGATACATGATAAATCTCTCACGCGCCACCGCTCTTCGTTGTCGTTCGATCTCGTAGAAGACCATCTGACTAAAGCTGTAACGCTTATTATAAGTCAGAGCAGTCATTGCCGACTGCATGGTCGCGCCCATGCCATCAGTGCCCGCCTTTCTCCCTGACATGCAAACAATCATGACATGCATGAGAAAGCGCCACTGGTCAAGTAAAAACCCCTTCCTTCTCTGCGTATCTCCCAAGGGACCTGAGTATCCCATCCTCAAAAACGCTCCATCACGGAAAGGAGCTACAAAGTCTGTCGGGTCATCCCTCGTCTCATCTCCAAAACGTAAAGCCGCCCGGATCTGTTCAGATGAGAACTGAACAATGTGATTGTTGACTGTTGCTCGCATCACCGGGGGCTCGACCCTACAGTCATATTCCACGGTCTGCCAAAAATCCTCAATGTTGGGTAAGGATATCGGCAGAGTTGTCGTAATCGCGTGGAATATACGCGAGCGTAATAGGAACGTGATGATTTCACGGAAATCATCAACTCCGCTCGCCTCCGGGTCTAATGTTATATACATGTTGTGACCCGGGAAGAACTGTCTTTGGTTATCACCACCGTCATCACCGCCTGCACCATCTATAGCAGCCATATCTGCACCAAACAGACTAAGTTAGATAAGCGACAAAGCAAATCACAAGTTCGCCTGTTACCATGAGCGAAGTTGTGATCTTTTCAGTATAGGCGAAGTTAAAGATGGGGCGAAGTTGGGAAACAACTTCGCTTCAACTTTAACTTCGTCTGTTAACTGTTAAGTAAAAAAGTCCAGGCGAAGTTAATGGTAACTTCGCCTAACCACAACATCGCCTCATAAACTGTTTTAAAAATAATTATCAGGCGAAGTTAAACCTCAGGCGAAGTTACGGACAACTTCGCCTAAACTGTAACTTCGCCGAATATGAAACGGCATCAGTTAGGTTTATCGAACGACGTGATTTGGTCAATTTTAAGCTTGCGAATCTCGTAAGACTTGATTTAATGACGATTTAGACGATTAGATTGATTATGAACACGTAAAGATACGTTTGAAAATTGGTTGTTAAGGGTTCGAAAAACGAGAACGTGAATCGGGTCGAATCGACCGATGATAAACGTTAATGAGCATGATTAATCGATTCGATTACCCTACACACCTTTAAACACGGATTAGAATCGAAGGAAGAGAGAACACAGAAAGATCGATAAGTTCGCTGTAGGATTAGAGGTTAAGTTCGCTGGTTAAGTTCCCTGGGTTTTGAAAATAATGGACCAGTTTGGCCTATGAATTCCTTTATATAGGGTCAGAGTTGTTCCGGCGAAGTTATGGATAACTTCGCCTATAAATGGCGAAGTTATGATCAACTTCGCTGGAATTAAAAAAAAATTTCAAAACAAACCCCATAATTTGAACAATTTGCAATTAAGTTTTAAAACAACCTTTAATGTGTTAAATGATACGATCAAGACCAAGTAACCAGATATAAAATCATACAACTACATAAGTAGAAAAATTTTAAAATTTAATGTACACGGGATCAAATTTCAGTCTCGATAGGGACTACCATGTTTTAGAAAAGATCCGAACAGGAATCATACTAACTACGTGACTGTCACACAGATCCGTGTTCAGCTTTATTATGACATAAAGAGACAGGTTGTAAGCAGCTAATTAACTTAAAATGGTTTTCATCGTTTCTGTGATACGGGTTCGGTTCAATTAAGCTCAAAACTTAAGTGGGCAACAACTCAGAGATTATGATGTCTCATATATATTCTCAAAGCGTATTTGGCTTTCCCCAAGTCACCCCGAGTTGACCTCGACCCGTAGTGTCTGATTAAATAGTAAATGCTCTTCGATCGTCAGACTCTTCTTCCCGTTCTCTATCTTGCATCTTGATTGAGAAGTCTTATCATTATGAACTCTATAATGTCTCAATAACTAATTTTTTTTTTTTAAGTATTTACACCAAATTCAGATAAACTACTGCAAGTCCCGAATCTGGATCACTGCAGTTTCTTGACACGCTATCTTCACGGGAATCAAAACACTCACGGGCTCGTGTATGACTGGGTAATCACTTTTCTGCCTATCATTCGGAAAGATATATATGGAGACATGCACAATTGTTAAGAAGTTTCCACGTAAAATCGAGTAGATTTAGTTAGTATCACTTCTACTTTTACGCACCATAAAAAGCTACCATGACAGTTCTAAAGTCTTTTAGGCCTAATAACTTCACTAGTTAAGCACACAGAATCAGTATATCTATCACTTTCCAAGGTTGGATCAATTTTCTGTTAAACATAGTAAAGGAACTTCTTACGAAGTAGTAGACTTGAAAAATAATTTCATCTCCCTGAAAAAATTTTTAACTTCAATCGCCCCGATCAAATTGAAGTTTTCAGGTAAACGGCTATTTCGAAGATCCAATGGATCAACTGGACCGACCACATACAAGTATGTGTCCTTCTAACCAAGTATTATCGACTAATTTTCAGCGAAAGAATAAAAACACATCATAAACCGCCCCGATCACTTTCAGTCATCTGGTTAATGGCTATCCTTATATTCAACAAGTAGAAATGAGGACCAAACATATCCGAAGATATGTCCTTCAAACTGAGGCAACCGACATAATTCTAAGCGATAGTGACCTTTTTTTTTTTTTTTTTTTTTTTAATAAAGATAAAAACACGGTTACTCGGGATTGATCATCCCATTCAGTTCAACAAGGTTTTGAAATCTAGTTTTGTCAAACGCTTTCGTAAACATGTCAGCGAAATTATCTAGCGTATCAACCTTTTCGAGCACAATCAGTTTCTTCTCAGCACAATCCCGTATAAAATGATGACGGATGTCAATATGTTTAGTTTTACTGTGTTTTACGGGATTGTTAGTTACTGAGATAGCAGCAGTATTATCAATGCAAATAGGAGTATGAGTGAAATTCAGACCGTAATCGCGCAACTGTTGTTGAATCCAAAGAACCTGGGAGCAGCAGTTAGATGCTGCCATGTATTCTGCTTCACAGGTTGAAATCGCGACTGAGGTCTGCTTCTTGCATTGCCATGACACTAATCTGCCACCAAGAAACTGACATCCACCTGTAGTTGACTTCCGACTCTGATTGCACCCTCCATAATCAGAATCTGTGTAGGCGACCAACTCCAAGTCTCCTCCTCTCGTGTACCACAACCCCAGCTTAGGCTTGCCTTTGAGATACCGTAGAATCCTCTTCGCACCCTTCAAGTGAGATTCCTTTGGGTTTGCCTGAAAGCGAGCACAAAGACAAACAGCAAACATTATATCAGGCCTAGAAGCAGTTAAGTACATTAAAGAACCTATTATTGCCCGATATTGAGTTGGGTCCACGTCTGCATCGTTGTCTGAATCAGCACCCAATTTGTGGTTGACGCAGACTGGAGTATCGTATGGAGTGCTGTCCTCCATCTTGAAGCATTTGAGAACATCATGGACATACTTAGTCTGATGAATGAACATCCCATCTTTCTTCTGATCAACCTGCAGTCCTAAAAAGAAAGTTAGTTCACCCATAGCACTCATTTCAAATCTCTTCTTCATGACGGCCTCAAACTCCTGACACATTGCGACTTTTGATGCAGCAAAGATGATGTCGTCCACGTAGACTTGCACCAGTAGAAAGTCGCTCCCTTTTCTCTTAAAGAACAAAGTGCTATCAATCTTTCCCCGTTCAAAACCATTCTCAAGCAAGTAGTCGGATAACGTTGAGTACCAGGCACGAGGTGCCTGATGTAGTCCATACAGTGCTTTACTTAGCTTGTATACGTGATCGGGAAAGTCTGGATCAGGAAAACCCGGAGGTTGCTCAACGTACACAACCTCATCGACTTTACCGTTAAGGAAAGCACTCTTCACATCCAACTGAAAAACTTTCATCTCCTTATGTGCAGCAAATGCTAAAAACAAACGAATGGCCTCCAATCTTGCCACAGGAGCAAACACCTCATTGTAATCAATCCCCTCTTGCTGATTAAAACCTTTTACAACCAGCCTCGCCTTATTCCTGATAATAATCCCTTTCTCATCTCTCTTGCATTTGAAGACCCATTTTGTGCCAATCGCATGCACATTCTTTGGTTTTGCAACCAAGTTCCATACCTCCATCTTTTTAAACTGGGCTAATTCTTCTTGCATGGCTTCGACCCACGAGTTGTCCTTGAGAGCCATTTGATAGTTCTTTGGTTCAATCTGGCTGATGAAGCAGGTGTACAAGCACTCGTTGATTATGCCTGAATCTTTAATGCTTGTATAAACACATGTGTGCTCATTCAAGCTTTGTCTTGTTTGTACACCGCCGGACAGATCACCTATCACATTCTCCAATGGGTGATTTTTGTGAACTCTCGTAGTCGAAACCGCACTGACATCTAGATTGTCTTCCAGGTTCGAAGGTAGCTCATCAGTGGGTGATTTTTGTTGAGAGTGAAACGGATTGAAAAATTCTTCTTCAGTAGAGGCAGCAGGGGTATCGACAGCTTTTGACGAGGAAGGCTGACATTCATCATACTTCGGTCGTTGCACATAATTGTCTTCCTCATCAAAAATCATCTTCGAAGCAATTCTTTCATCTACTTCTGCACAATCCAAGTAAGTTATGTTAAAAGATTTGAAAAGTCTATCATAGTCGAAAACCCCAGCGGGTCCCGTGCTTGGTTTTGGTGATTTGTAACTTGTGATATCAGTGTTACAGACCACCTCAACCTTGCTGGTCGATGTATTAAAGACTCGTCTGTTGGGAGTCCCAACAACGTATCCGACTAAGATTCCTTCGTCGGCTACTTCACCAAATTTAGAATTTGCCTTTAATATCGAACACGGGGACCAGAATGGTTCAAGACCACTCAAGTTGGGCTTTCTCCCATGCATAAGTTCATAACATGTTTTATTTAATCTTTTAACAGTTGACACTCGATTAAGGATATAACAGGCTGTTGCAACAGCTTCAGCCTAGAACACCACAAGAAGTTTCGAATCAGCCAGCATGGTTCTGGCTCCTTCAATTAACGTTCTGTTCTTCCTCTCAGCCACTCCATTTTGTTGCGGAGTATACGGAGCGCTGAACTGATGTTCGATTCCTTTCTGTAAGCAGAAGAGCTCCATCTGATAGTTCTTGAACTCAGTCCCATTGTCACTCCTGATGTATTTAACTCTTTTTCCCATAATGTTCTCAACTTTGGTAATCAAATTTATCACCATCTGAACCGTTTCATCCTTTGACTTCAGGAAATATACCCAAGAGTATCGAGAGAAATCATCAGTGATCACCAAGCAGTACGATGTTCCTCCTAGGCTTTTTGCATTCACGGGACCAAAGAGATCCATGTGAAGTAAGTCTAGGGTACTGACAATAGAGTTAACCTTCTTGGTGCGATGGGATTTCTTGTGTTGCTTTCCCTTTTTGCACGATAAGCATTGATCTTCAAAGTTGAAATTCTTCAAGGGAACACCCAGCACAAGCCCATTCTTGACAAGGTAGTTCATTTTTCGAAGATGAATATGCCCCATTCTCCTATGCCATAATTCGGACTCCGATTCAGTTGCTTTCGACAGAAGACACGATTCTTCTGTGGTCATCTCAGTCGACCTCATGTCCATTATATACGTATTCTTTTCTCTTGGAGCCTTCATAACAATCCAATCCTCTGGTATCTTGAAACCAGGATATAGCACGATCGCTTCATTCTTGGTGAAATGCACGGTGTAGTCTTTGTCACAAATCTGCGAAACACTCAGCAGATTGTGCTTCAGTTCTTCAACAAAATTTACTTTCTCTAACGTCATCTTTCCGTTAGTCACCGTCCCAATTCCTGTAATCCTTCCACCGCTCTCTCCGGCGAAACTCACTCTTCCTCCCTGAACCGGTTTCCAATCGTGTAACAATTTCTTGTTACCCGTCATGTGCCGGGAACAGCCGCTATCCACAACCCATTGATTGTTTGCAGCCCTGTTCAACTGTTCCTGCACGATTAAAGCAGATGATTAAAATCTGGGGACCCAAGACCTATTAGTCTTGGGTCGATACATCCCGTACCTTGGCTGTCCAAAGTTAGTATCAGAATAATTTTTGTAAGTCCTAAAAGGGTACCTTCTTGGAGATTGACTATGAGGCCATCCAAACCTTCTAGAATTAAATGAATTATTTCTCATGATTTGGTTGTTAACGGGGAAAAACTGAGGTTGATTTCTTTGAAAACCTGGATTAGTCCAATTTCTGAACTTTGAAGAGTTTTCATTTTTACCATTATAGTGATTAGTTCTATTCTCAGTTTTTGAAGGTCTCACACCTCTGAATCTCCGCTTCAGAGGGCAATCAGCAATTAGGTGTCCTAATTGATTACATCTGAAACAACTCCTGTGTTCAACTTTCTTTTCAACAGTTGTTTTAGATGATGAGGCTGCATTACTGCCCGTTTGTCTCACATATGGTGGAACATACGGGTTTAGTGGAGATTTCTTTCCAGTTGTTTTATTTTTCTCTCCACTTTTTGGTAATACTGCCTTTTCTTTTGTCTCACTCGACTCTGATGACTTGTCCGAGTTTGATGAGACAGGACTAGGAGCAGAAATTTTAACACTCGAAACAGGCTTACTTGTTTCGCCTTTACTAACTTCTGGTTCTTTACTAGTTACCTTAACCGGAACTGTCTGACTATAATCAACATCAACAGATTTCTGATTACTAGGATCATAAGTGTAATTATGATTGTACGGTGGCGGAACTTCATGATATCCAATTCCTCCCCTTTTAACTGGGGAACCTTGATCACTAACGAGGTGATCAAGTATAGCGGTGGAATTTCTAAATTTCTCAAGTTTCCTGTTAAGTTCCACCACTTTCACCTGGTGATCAGCTATCTGTTTATCCTTTTCAGCTATTAGTTTGGTTTTTTCTTCTAACACTTCATAGCTCAGATCAATTACTTTAAATTTTTCAGCTAGATTTGCTTTAAGACTTCAAATATCTTTTTCACTAGCTTTTATTTTTACTTTATAACTATTTTCTCTAACTTTAGTGAAATGATGTTCTTCTTTTAAGGTTTTAAATTGAGCATCCAAACTAACATACTGATCAGTTATAGTTGTCAATTGTTCAGACAGATTTTCACACTTAGTGCAAGGGAGTTTAGTACTTACCTCGGTGAGCTGATCTTTCACATCTGCCATACAAGCTTCATTTTGAGCCTCTGCCATGTAAGCTTCACTTTCGCCAGTCACTTCCTCAGTATCTGCAGTTTCGATGTTCGCCATATTGGCCTGTTCGAACACTTCTTCAACATGCAGATTCCAGTTATATTCCCCATTCTGTCTGGAAATCATGGCTCTATTATCATTACCACCCCCATTCTGGTGTGTCGACCTGTTCTGACTACGTTCAACTCTCTCATTCGTGCACTCCTTCGCAAAGTGGCCATTCTGTTGACAGTTGTAACAGCGCACCTTTGACTTGTCAAAACCCGGTCTCTCACCAACAAACTTCCTTCCTGTCTTCTTCATAAACCTCTTAACCCTTCTCACAATCATCGCCATCTGCCACTGCAGATCCATTTCTTCCAGATCATCAGCATCGATCTGATCATAGTCTTCCTCCAATATTGCTGGATCAACAATCTTACCGTGAATGTAATTTTCATACGAAGCAATAAAGGATGCATAGAGAGCAAACTGCTGTTCAGCAGATTTAACACTCATGGGCATCCTTGAGTAGTTGTTGTTCGAAACACTTGGGGTAAAACTACTCTTGGTTGCTTGAGGGTTAGAAGCATTTGATCCTCCAGCTACAAAGCATACATCACCATTCATGTTGAGAGATACATGACCTTCATGTGTTGAGTTAGCGCCCGACTCTCCCTTTGAGTAGTAAGCAGACGAATCAGACTTCGAACTTGAACTTGTATTAACCTTTGCACCATACATTCCTGGATCTTGAACCTGATCAGTAGGTGTCTCTTTTCGAACCATGTTTAGTTCAAAAGTTCGTAGCTTGTTAACTGCTGTTTCCAGGTCATAGTCAGCAAAGTCTTTGTCTTCTCTCATCAACACAGTGTACATCTCCCATTTCGGTGGGAGAGCATCAAGAAGCTTTTCAACAATTTCATCTTCTTTGTAAGCAATTGAATAATTGTTGAGTTCGGTCATCAGATGATAATATCTAGTGATGATATCATCAAGTGATTCATTCTTCAAGTACTTGAAGACCGAGAATTGGGTTTTAAGTAGTTTAATCTTTGAAGCACGAATTCCCACATTACCCTCAAAACGGTTTTCAAGAGCTTCCCAAAGCTCTCTAGCAGTCTTATACTTTCTGAAAGTGTGTAGAATCTCTTGTGGAAGAGCCATAGTAATCGCAGCATGAGCTTTGCTTTCAGCCTCATACATTTTCTTCTCTTCTTCTTCCATCTCTTTGTATTTCTTTATCTGATCACGACCCTCATACTCAGCAGTAGGTGGAATGTAACCATCTTGTATGCATACCCACATCTTAGCATCTTGGTACTTGACATATTGTTCAAAACGATCTTTCCACGCTACATAATCGGTTTTCTTAAGCATCTTCGGTGCCTTTGTAGCCGAACCCGCTTCCACTTCCATCTTAACTAGTTCCGTAATGTTGATTGAAGACATCTTTCACGACACACACAGAAACCCGAAAAATAAAAATTTTATTTTTAACAGTACTGTAGGCGAAGTTGTGGATAACTTCGCTTAAGTCTGAACTTCGCTGATTCTGAACTTCGCTTTCTTTTTAAATTCGCCTGATTTGGCGAAGTTGTAGATAACTTCGCTTAAGGTAAGCGAACTTGTGAAGTAGGCGAAGTTGTGGGTAACTTCGCTGATACAGGCGAACTTGAGAAGGTAGGCGAAGTTGTGGATAACTTCGCTTAACCTTATATCTTCGCTGAAACCCTACGAACAGTGACAGCAACTTCGCCTGATGAACACGATGAATATGCAGGTTAGATTTCTGGATTTTACGAGGTTTGTGAAGGTGTCATGGGTTGTTTATGATTGTAGGAGGTGAGTATAACACAAAAACTCAGAAAACTCGTCCCGCGAATAGTCGAACGGAACGATTTCTTCACCCGCGTGATAATCCCGAACCACACAATCGAGCAAAAGCTCTGATACCAATTGTAGGTTCCCAGCCGGATCTACACGAGATATCTCGTTCTACGTAGGTGCGGAATCCCTACGTAAGAAGTTACGAGCGTAGAAGACGATACGAGTTAACACAATAGAACACACGTTACAATAAACAAATACTCGTTATATTGCAACCTTAAAGACGTGATATCAATCACTGATTACAGGACTCTCTGACTCGTAAACTCGAATAATAAAACTTCTTATTGATTAAGCCGTAACCTAATCAATATATATCACGACAACTTCGCCTGGCATGTTCAGGCGAAGTTGTCCCTAACTTCGCTTGTCTAACAAGTTCGCCTATATCAGCGAACTTGTTAGCTAACTTCGCTTACATCAAATACAAAACATTACAAACTCGATTACAGACACTAGACACTGAACTACTGACATCATGCACCAACATATTTGGGTATTCTGCTTTATTTTTCTTGGTGTTTCGTATAAAATCTTGGACTTTTTCCGCCCGATAATACGGTATTATCCGAATTGAGAGTTAAGATGCAATTTCAGCTTATTTTTATAATTTTATTTTGTTGAAATGGAACCTTATTTTCGTGTAGTCATACCGACCTTAAGGGAAAATTTTAACCTTCTGCTTTATTTTTCTTTTATTATTTTTGCATGAGTCACAGTTAATCAAAATTTGGAAAATCAAAAGAAAACCGTACATGTGATATTCACTGTATAAGAGATAGAAATATTATATCTAATTGATGGGGTCCACATATGGTTTCGTGCTTAATTGAACCAAATTAAAGCATATCGTAAAGTTTCCGACAAGTCTGTGAAAAGTTTAAGAGGACAATTATATTGCAACATCGTTGGGTTACGCGTATAATAATCATCGAAATTGAAGTGTTACTTAGTGATATTTTCGTCAATATGATTCCCTGCTCAACTCACAAAAATATGTACTGCTTTAATAGTTTAGTCGTTTATTGTTTTTCCGTTATTTGTTATTTGAAAATTTTCGAAAATCCAAAAAGATTTTTTTTTTTGGAAGATGAAGTATCTACCCTAGGGCGTGAAGGTCCTCCCCGGTCGTGGGTAGATCTTAATGGAATCGAGGTAGGGTCAATCGGGGTTACCCGAATACGAGCAGTCTGCCGGACTCGCGCAGTAGCTGAAGTCGTCGGCGACAGGTGAATGAGTGGAGTGGGTAATTTGGCTGCTCTAGCAGGTGAACGATACTGACTGTTAACTTCGTATTGATCCCAGCGTGGTGACCTGGGGGGATAACTATCGCATCTGTAGCCAGATAGATCAGGCACATTCCTGGGTAGCTCTCTACAGATAACTTCTTCTTCCACCTCTTCCTCCTCCTCCTCCGGTTCCTCTTCTGGGTCCTCGTCTTCTGGATCCTCCTCTGATTCTTCCTCGGGATCCTCCTCAACAGAGATTACTGGTTCTTCTTCCGGTACGTAGTCGTTATTCCTTGACATGACTCTACACAAAGGTTAGTTATAAGAATAATATGTATTGCTATCGCTAACTACTGTCGAGGAGATTAATTAATTAAACCAAATTTAATATTAATTATATTAGAATATAATATTAGTTTTATTAAAATTTTAATTATTATTATTATTATTATTTAAATCAATATTGAATATAAATGAATATAATATTCATAGTAAAATGTACCGTCATCCACAATATCGCACGTACACGTATTCATACACCTTGTTCCACATAAGCACGTATGAGTGTTACATATATATATATACTTTCACAGTACCTTTTATACACATATGTTGCCACTTTTACCTAACCTCACGTTCCGCGACTTCTCCCCGAATTCCCACGTACAAGCAAGTCTGTTATTATATTCCGGACCACAATAAGTCACTTGCCCTACAAGTTCATCCCGACATCCATCGGTATATAATATTAATTTATTATTTAATTATTTTCCCAGAGTTAATCGAGCCTACGGTTATATTTTAGGTATCCGAAGGGATAACCTAATCCTTTATAACCAATGGCTCTGATACCAACTTCTGTCACACCCCGACTAGCACAATGCGGAAGCGTAAAACGGGAATGTAACAGACACCTCTGATATCAACACATTGTTTATAAAGAAACATTACAAACTAATTTACAATATATTACATTTCTTCGTTCTACCATTGTTTTACAGTCTAGGCGATACAAACAAAACTAGTTCGTTAACTATACATTCTTACTACTATCGCTCTTGCTTCTATTCACGTAGCATCAACCACACACCTCAGGCAAGTAACAGGTCACCAAATCATTCCAATTTAGGTACACCTGAAAAGCAGTTTAAAACGGGTCAACTACTAGAGTTGGTGAGTTTCACGAGTTTCAAGAAAACAGTAATGAGTATTCACAAGTCAACACTTGTAATCATGAAATAAGTACGTATGTATGTAAATGATGTATGTGATGTAATTATGCTAAGCTACAGTGAAGCCTGGACTGTTCGTGCTGCGTGCCTCCATTTCCCAAGCTCAATCAACCACTGTGGTCCCTTTCCGCCCACAACATGCCCCGGTAGCTATGTCAAACACTACATAGCCTGTTTGTATAAATATGGTCATGTGCAAACGGCGCTATGTGACACGGAAACCAGGCCGATTCCGTTTGGGTTTGTCAAACCAATAGTATTATTCATAAGCCACCGGCTCGAAGTTAATCACTGTGATCGTGGGGACTTTCGTGTGTTAGCACTTAGATAATTCACATCATCACATGTTTCAGATAAGTATATAGATATAAGCAAACATGCTTTTCGCCCCAAAAGTTCGTAAAACAGTTTAAAAGTGAGGTCAGGAAACTCATGGTTTGGTAGATAATCAGTACTGTATCAGCTCGTGGTTTGTTCGGTCCGCTATCAGTAGTTCCTATAATCAATATTATAATAATATTAATATTTTAATATTATTATAATCTCAATACTAAACTGGGCTGTATAACTAATCTGGGTATAGTTGGAATGCCCAGAAAGTGGCAATAGGCTTAGGTTGTGATGTTGTTCAATGCCTAATACTTAAAACCGAACTTGGCTCAGATTCCCGTTTTCCCAGCTGGGCCAAGTTGTTCGTTTACGCGTCCAGAAAACAGTTATGGGAAAATAAGCTTGGGTAAATGTATTGGTTAATAAAATGATTAAGTTACAAAGAAGGATCACATACTGGGGTCTCGGATTAGCCACGGGGCCCGTTTCCGTTTATTCAGTTTGATTTATGAAGAAACGCGCACAATCCATCCGGATTGTCCAGGTTTTTTATAGAAAAGTTTGTTTTCACTTAATTAGTCCAAAAATATGATTTTTGATCATTCTTGATGTTTTGATATTCCCGCAGGTTCGTTGGTCGCGAACTTGCCGGTTTTTATAAAAACTGAATTTGTTTAATATTCAAATTAGCATAATTAATTAACCGTTAATCATTAAAATATGAAAATTTAGCCACTTATCAATTAAAATATGCAGATTTTTATAAAAACATTTCTGGAATTTATTTACTGATTTATTAATTTATAAAAATTCATTTTATCAGCTATATTTCGCCTGAAAATAGTCCGTTTACCCCAAACAAATTCCAAAAATTCCACAAAAATTCTTGAATGCTCAAATCATGTCCCAAATCAACCTGTATCAATTCCAGAATGTAAAAAGTTCGTGCAATATTCTTTTCGGCCCAAATTCGGCTATAAAATTTCACACGAACGCAAATAAACAAAACACCTTTAAACTTCTCCAAATGATTCCAAAATTCATATGTGATCAAAATACATCAAATCTGAGTTCCCAGAAAAATTTCATAATTTTTGAAGTATTTTAGCTATTTTTCCCAAATCAACGTCCCAATTCGGTAATAAATTCGCCAAATATTCTCGGATGGTCAAACAATTACCAAATTTGAAAAGGGACTCATTGACATGGTCCTTAATGTCCCTGAAAAATTTCAAGGCCTGAAAATATGCACGTCACAACCTTAACCTAAATAGCCCGTAAGCGAGTGTTTCGGCATTACCTTAGCGGGTTTGGCTCGTTTCCGACTTTTTAATCAAGTTTTCAGGTTCTTGTGCTTCTAAGAAAGCTAGGTACAAGTCATATATCACAAACCAAGCAATTTTTCATCAACATAACAGCCCTTAACTTAGGGTTTCGGCTAGTGCACAAAAACGAACTTTTGAACCGTAAAAACGTCGTTTCAACCCTTTAACCCGTGTTTATGGCCAAAAAAACTATCAAAACAGGTTCCTTACCGTGTTTATGATCAAAACATGTTTATGGACCATTTTTAGGATTTTTACACGGTTAGGAATGATTTTTAGTAACCAAGACATGTTTTTATGGTATTAATCAAGGTTAAACAAGTACAAAAGCTACTTATTTAAGCCCCTTACCTTAGGGTTTGAAGGATTTCTGGAAAATCAGCTTGCAGTTGCTTGGACCTCAATTTTTATAAACCAAAATGAATAAACAATCTTGTGAAAAAGTTTTATAAAAAAATGGGGGTGGGTTGGGCTGGCCGATCGGAAGAAAGATTGGGCCCATGATGGGCTGTTTTGGCCCAATGATCTGGTTTCTCATGTCCAAATTTAGTTCGGCTTCGGTTTTTGGTGCGAAAAACTTATCGGGTGCGTTAAACAGCGCGAAAACGAGTGTTTTTCGGCTAGTTTTGTGTAAAATTATAAAAACATACTATATGTTTGTAGAATTCAAAAATATTTTCACGGATCGCATAAAAAATTTCAAATAAGTGTTTGGTATGTCTTTTTCGGCTTAACGGATGATACAATGCTTGGTTTGTAACTATCTTTTGCGTTTAAATCTATAGCGGGTAGTTAAACGAGCATATTTTCGTTTAACTTGTTTGCTATCAAACTAAGGCCATATTTCTAATGTTTTAGCTTGTATTAAACGTATATCACTTATAGATGGCCCCCCGAGATATCTGGGTCATAACCCGACCCGTTCGGTTAATCGTTCGTTTGTTACGCAAAAGGCGTTTATTTGCTTAATCGGTAAATACGTACTGAGGTGTACCTTGTTTTGGCTCAAATGTCACAATTGGAGATCTTAATGTTGGTACATGATGTCAGTAGTTCAGTGTCTAGTGTCTGTAATCGAGTTAGTTGGATTTGTATTTTGTATTAAGCGAAGTTAGCTCACAAGTTCGCTGATATAGGCGAACTTGTGGAATAAGCGAAGTTAGGGACAACTTCGCCTAAACATGTTAGGCGAAGTTGTCGACTGTTAAATAGCCTAGGTTACGGCAGAGTTTTAAGTTTTAGTTTTTATGAGTTATTCAGGTTGGGTAATCGGTGATCAGTGAATCACGTGTTTCCAGTTGCAATACAACGTGTCTTTGTTTATTGTAACGTGTGTTTGATCGTGTTAACGTGTATCGTCTTCTACGCTCGTAACGTCTTACGTAGGGATTCCGCACCTACGTAGAACGAGATATTCCGTGTAGATCCGGCTGGGAACCTACAATTGGTATCAGAGCTTTTGCTCGTGATTGTGTGGTTCGGGATTATCACGCGGGTGTAGAAATCGTTCCGTTCGACTATTCGCGGGACGAGTTTACCGAGTTTTTGTGTCCTACTCACCTCCCACCATCAAAAACAACCCATTACACCTTCGCATACCTCGCAGAACGTCAAAATCAAACCTGCAAAATCATCGTGTTCATCAGGCGAAGTTGCCGCTACTGTTTGTAGGGTTTAGGCGAAGATATAAGTTTAAGCGAAGTTATCCACAACTTCGCCTACCTCACAACTTCGCCAAATCAGGCGAATTTAAAAAGGAGAGCGAAGTTAAGAATTCAAGCGAAGTTAAGACTTAAGCGAAGTTATCTACAACTTCGCCTACAGTACTGTTAAGGATAAAATTTTTATTTTTCGGGTTTCTTTGTGTTTTCGTTTCGTAAAAGATGACTTCGATAAATATTACGGAACTGGTGAAGATGGAAGTGGAAGCAGGTTCAGCTACAAAGGCACCGAAAATGCTTAAGGGTACCGATTTTGTGGCTTGGAAAGATCGGTTTGAGCAGTATGTTAAATACCAAGATGCTAAGATGTGGGTGTGCATTCAAGACGGATACATTCCACCAACTGCTTTGTATGAGGGTCGTGAACAGATTAAGAAATACAACAAGATGGAAGAAGAAGAAAAGAAGATGTATGAGGCTGAAAGCATAGCTCATGCTGCGATTACAATGGCTCTTCCACAAGAGATTGTTCACACCTTCAGGAAGTATAAAACCGCTAGAGAGCTATGGGAAGCACTTGAAAACCGATTTGAAGGTAATGTGGGGATTCGTGCATCCATGATTAAACTACTCAAAACCCAATTCTCAGTGTTCAAGTATTTGAAGAATGAATCACTTGATGATATCATCACGATATATTATCACCTGATGACCGAACTCAGCAATTATTCCATTGCATACAAAGAAGAGGAGATAGTGGAAAAACTCCTTGATGCTCTCCCACCGAAATGGGAGATGTACACTGTCTTGATGAGAGAAGACAAAGAGTTTGCCGACTATTACTTGGAAACAGCAGTCAACAAACTACGAACTTTTGAACTTAACATGGTTCGAAAAGAGACACCAACTGATCAGGTTCAGGATCCGGGAATGTATGGTGCGACAGTTAATTCAAGTTCAAGTTCGAAGTCAGAATCATCTGCGTACTACTCTAAGGGAGACTCGGGCGCTAACTCAACACATGAAGGTCATGTAACTCTCAACAAGGATGGTGATGTGTGTTTTGTAGCTAGTGGTACAAATGCTTCTAAACCTCAAGCAACCAAGGGTAGTTTCTCTTCAAGTGTTCCGAACAACAACTACTCTCAGATGCCCATGAGTGTTAAATCTGCTGAACAGCAGTTTGCTCTCTATGCATCTTTCATTGCTTCGTATGAAAATTACATTAAAGGCAAGATTGTTGATCCTGCAACTTTAGACGAAGACTATGATCAGATCGATGCCGATGATCTGGAAGAGATGGATCTGCAGTGGCAGATGGCGATGATTGTAAGAAGGGTTAAAAGGTTTATGAAGAAGACTGGTAGAAAGTTTGTTGGTGAAAGACCAGGTTTTGATAAGTCAAAGGTTCGGTGTTACAACTGTCAACAGAATGGCCACTTTGCTAAAGAATGCACAAATGACAGAGTTGAACGTAGTCAGAACAGGTCTACACAACAGAGTGGTGGAAGTAGTGAGAATAGGGCGATGATATCCAGACAGAACGGGGAATACAATTGGAATCTGCATGTTGAGGAAGTGTTCGAACATGCCAATTTGGCGAACATCGAAACTGCAGGAAGTGAGAAACTAACTGGAGAAAATCAAGCTTACATGGCAGAAATGACAGATCAGCTCTCCGAGGTAAGTACTAAACTCCCTTGTACGAAATGTGAAAATCTGTCTGAACAATTGAAAACAATAACTGATCAGTTTGTTAGTTTAGATGCTCAATTTAAAACATTAAAAGAAGATCATCATTACACTAAAGCTAGAGAAAATAGTTACAAGTTAAAATGAAAAGCTAGTGAGAAAGATATCAGAAGTCTTAAAGCCAGTCTAGCTGAAAAAATGCAAGTAATTGATCTTAGCTATGAAGTGTTGGAAGAGAAAACCAAACTAATAGCTGAAAGGGATAAACAGATAGCTGATCACCAGGTGAAAGTGGTGGAACTTAACAGAAAGCTTGAGCAATTTAGAAATTCCTCTGCTATACTTGATCACCTTGTAAGTGATCAACGTTCCCCAGTTAAAAGGGGAGGAATTGGATATAATGAAGTTCCACCACCTTATAATCATAACTACACTTATGATCCTAGTAATCAGAAATCCGTTGATGTTGAAATTGGCCAGACAGTTCCGGTTAAGGTTACGATTAAAGATCCAGAAGTTAGTAAAGGCGAAACGAGTAAGCCTGTTTCTAATGTTAAGATTTCTGTTCCTAGTCCTGTCTCATCAAATTCGGACAAGTCATCCGAGTCGAGAAAGTGAATTTCGTTGAAGAACTGAAGCATAATCTGCTGAGTGTATCGCAGATCTGTGACAAAGATTACACTGTGCACTTTACCAAGAATGAAGCGATCGTACTGTATCCTGGTTTCAAGATACCAGAGGATTGGATAGTAATGAAGGCTCCAAGGGAAAAGAATACGTATGTTATGGACATGAGGTCGACTGAGATGGCAACAGAAGAATCGTGTCTTCTGTCAAAAGCAACTGAATCGGAGTCCGAGTTATGGCATCGAAGAATGGGGCATATTCATCTTAGGAAAATGAACTACATTGTCAAGAATGGGATGGTGCTGGGTGTTCCCTTGAAAAATTTCAACTTTGAAGACCAATGCTTATCGTGCAAAAAGGGAAAGCAACACAAGAAATCCCATCACACCAAGAAGGTTAATTCAATAGTCAGTACCCTAGACCTACTTCACATGGATCTCTTCGGTCCCGTGAATGTAAAAAGCCTAGGTGGAACATCATACTGTTTGGTGATCACTGATGATTTCTCTCGATATTATTGGGTATATTTCCTAAAGATAAAGGATGAAACGGTTCAGATGGTAATAAATTTAATTACCAAGGTTGAGAATATTATGGGGAAAAAGGTTAAATACATCAGGAGTGACAATGGGACAGAGTTCAAAAACTATCAGATGGAGATCTTCTGCTTACAGAAAGGGATAGACCACCAGTACAGCGCCCCGTATACTCCGCAACAAAATGGGGTGGCTGAGAGGAAGAACAAAACGTTAATTGAAGGAGCCAGAACCATGCTGGCTGATTCGAAACTTCCTGTGGTGTTCTGGGCTGAAGCTGTTGCAACAGCCTGTTATATCCTTAATAGAGTGTTAACTGTTAAAAGATTGAATAAAACATGTTATGAACTTATGCATGGGAGAAAGCCTAACTTGAGTGGTCTCGAACCATTCGGGTCCCCGTGTTCGATATTAAAGACGAACTCAAAATTTGGTGAAATAGCCGACGAAGGTATTTTAGTCGGATATGTTGTTGGGACTCCCAACAGATGAGTCTTTAATCTATCGACCAGCAAGGTTGAGGTGGTGTGTAACACTGACATCACAAGTTACAAATCACCAATACCAAGCACGGGACCCGCTGGTGCTTTCGACTATGATAGGCTTTTTAAATCTTTTAACATGCCTTACTTGGATTGTGCAGAAGTTGATGAGAGAATAGCTACGAAGATGCTTTACGATGAGGAAGACAATTTTGTGCAAAGACCGCTGTACGATGAATGTCAACCTTCCTCGTCAAATGCTGTCGATACCCCTGCTGCCTCTACTGAAGAGGAATTCTTCAGTCCGTTTCACTTTCAACAACAATCACCCATTGATGAGCTACCTTCGAACCTGGAAGACAATCTGCAAGTCAGTTCGGTTCCGACTACGAGAGTTCACAAAAATCACCCTTTGGAGAACGTGATAGGTGATCTGTCCGACGGTGTACAAACAAGACAAAGCTTGAATGAGCACACCTGTGTTTACACAAGCATTAAAGATACAGGCATCATTAACGAATGCTTGTACACCTGCTTCATCAACTATCAAATGGCTCTCAAGGACAGCTCATGGGTTGAAGCCATGCAAGAAGAGTTAGCCCAGTTCAAGAAGATGGAGGAATGGAATTTGGTTGCAAAACCGAAAAATGTGCATGCGATTGGCACAAAATGGGTTTACAAATGCAAGAGAGATGAAAAAGTGTTGGTACATGTGTGTCAGTAGTTCATAGTCTAACGATTGTAATCGAGTCTGTAATGTAATTATGTTTTTGATTATGTTTATGTTTTTGTAACAAGCGAAGTTGTCAACAAGTTCGCTCAGGCGAACTTGTTGAACAAGCGAAGTTAAAGACAACTTCGCCTGAGGCGAAGTTGTCGTGTTTATATACTGTTCGCCGTAACAGTATATGGGGTTGGTTTTAGGTTTTCGTTTCAGTTGTTCAGTGAACGTGTTACGTGTTTACAAGTCAGTCTGTAATAGTGACCTAGTGTCACGTGTTCGAGTTATCAATATAACGTGTTCGTTCATTGCTCGTGTGTTTGATTTATAAGTATTCTGCACTCGTATCTAACTACGCAGGGATTCCGCACCTACGCAGATAGCGACATCCCGTGTACGATCCGTCCAGGAACCTACAATTGGCATCAGAGCCATCGGCTCGATTGTGAGGTTCGGGATTTCACGCGGGTGTAGAAAACGTCTCGTTTGACCTATTCGCGGGACGTGTTTTTATTGGGATTGTGTTATATTCGTGTTTGACAGTCATTTTCAAGCCATTACATCGATCGGAAACTGCTAGATTGACGAAATCAGATCTGAACAGTTTCCTTGTTCATCGGGCGAAGTTACAGTTCTTCAGGCGAAGTTGCCGTCACCGGAAGTAGGGTTTCGGCGAAGATATAAGGATTAAGCGAAGTTAACCACAACTTCGCCTACCTCATAAGTTCGCCTCAGCGAAGTTATCCTCAACTTCGCTTACCTCCCAAGTTCGCTTACCTCCTAAGTTCGCTCATTCTAAGCGAAGTTATTTTTAACTTCGCCCAGTCAAGCGAATTTAAGATCCAGCGAAGTTAACTTTCAGCGAAGTTATTCTTAACTTCGCCTACTGTGCTGTTTGGAAGATTTTTTTTTTAAAATTTTCGGATTTTCGTGTTTTCGCAAAGATGTCGTCAATTAACATCTCCGATTTGGTCAAGATGGAAGTAGAAGCGGGGTCAGCCACTAAGGCCCCGAGGTTGATGAAAGGAACTGACTTCGTGGCATGGAAGGACAGATTCATCCAATACATTAAATACCAGGATGCAAAAATGTGGGTGTGCATCCAGGATGGATATATCCCTCCAACTATGCAATACGAAGGTCGTGATGTGGTTAAGAAATATAGCAAAATGGAGGACGAAGAAAAGAAAATGTATGAGGCCGAGAGCAAGGCCCATGCTGCTATTACAATGGCACTTCCTCAAGAGGTTCTCCATACGTTCCGAAAGTACACTTCTGCGAGAGAGCTTTGGGATGCTCTTGAAAATAGATTCGAGGGGAACGTGGGTATCCGTGCATCAAAGATTAAACTTTTGAAGACTCAGTTCTCCGTCTTCAAATTTTTGAAGAACGAATCACTGGATGATATTATCACCAGATACTATCATCTAATGACAGAGCTTAGCAATTATTCGATTGCTTACCGAGAAGAAGAGATCGTTGAAAAGCTTCTCGATGCTCTCCCACCGAAGTGGGAAATGTACACCGTTCTTATGAGGGAAGACAGAGACTTTCCTAATTATGATCTGGAAACGGCAGTAAACAAGCTCAGAACTTATGAGCTTAATATGGTTCGAAAAGAAACACCAACAGATCAGATACAAGACCCTGGTATGTATGGTGCAAAGGTTAACTCAGGCTCAAGTTCGAGGCCTGAATCAGCTGCTTATTACTCAAAAGGGGAGTCAGGTTCTGACTCTTCTCATGAAGGAAACGTTTCTGTAAACTCGAACGGTGATGTCTGTTTCGTTGCTGGAGGATCAAGTACTTCAAAGCCTCAAGCATCCACAAGTGGTTTCTCTGCAAATGCCTCAAGCAATAATTATTCCAAGATGCCTATGAGTGTAAAATCTGCTGAAGAGCAGTTTGCAGTCTATGCATCATTTATTGCTTCCTACGAAAACTACATCCAGGGGAAGATTGTGGACCCTGCGGCTCTAGATGAGGATTACGACCAGATCGATGCTGATGATCTGGAGGAGATGGATTTGCAATGGCAAATGGCAATGATTGTGAGGCGAGTTAAACGGTTTATGAATAAAACTGGGAGAAAGTTTGTTGGTGGTAGGCCTGGATTCGACAAATCTAAGGTAAGGTGCTATAATTGTCAGCAATACGGGCACTTTGCCAAAGAATGCAGAAATGAAAGAGTTGAACGTGGACAAGGTCGGCCTACACAACACTCTGGATTTAACAGAGAGATTAATGCCATGTTGACCAGAGAAGCAGGTGAGTACAACTGGAACCTGCATTCAAATGAATCTGGTGAGCAAGCGAACATGGCTGAGGCTGAAGTTGAAGAATGTGAGAAGGTTGATGGAAAAGAGAAAGCTACTGAAGAAGAAACCGCTTTCATGGCAGATGACAAGGATAATCGCTCCGAGGTACGTAATAAGAATATTTGTACTAATTGTGAGAATTTGTCTGAGCAACTAACAACAATAACTGATCAATATGTTCGTTTAGATGCTGAATTTAAAAATCTTAAAGAAGATCATCATTTTACTAAGGCAAGAGAAAACAGTTTTAAAGTTAAAATAAAAGCATGTGAAAAAGATGTCAAAAGCTTAAAAACTAAACACGCTGAGAAAATTGAAATAATTGATCTTAGTTATGAAGTTTTAGAAGAAAAAACTAAATTGATTGCTGATCGGGATAAACAGATTGCTGACCACCAGGTGAAGGTGGTGGAACTGAACCGCAAACTTGAGCAGTTCAGGAATTCCTCGGCCATCCTTGATCACCTCGTGAGTGATCAAGGTACCTCTGCAAAGAGGGGAGGAATCGGTTATCACGAGGTTCCACCACCCTTTTAACCACAACTATACTTATAATCCGAGTGTTCAGAAATCTGTTGATTTCGAGGTTACTCAGACAACTCCCATCAAGGTTACAAATATAGAACCAAGTGTTAGCTGTGGCGAAACGAGTTCGCCTGTTTCAAATGTGAAAGTTTCTGTCTCGAGTCCAGTCTCATCGGAATCGGATAAGTTGTCTGAATCTGGTCAGACAAAAGAGAAGGTAAGGTTACCCACCAATGGAGATAAAAATAAAATTTCTAAAAAGAGTTCTCCACTCAATCCGTACGTCCCACCTTATGTGAGACGAACGGATGGTAACACTGCCTCTACATCCAAACTAACATTTGACAAGAAAAAGGAGAGTCGGTGTTGCTTTAGATGTAACAAATTAGGACATCTAGTTGCAGATTGCCCTCTGAAGCCGAGATTCAGAGGTGTGAGGCCAAATAAAACTGAGGATAAGCGTCATTTTGTTACTGCTAAAAATGAAAACTTTTCAAAGGGCCAAAATGTAACTAATTCAAGTTTTCATAAAAACAAACCTCAGTTTTTCAACCAAACCACAAGATATAACACTTTCAGTTCACATAGGTTTGGGAGGCATTACACTCAATCTGCAAGGAGATTTCCTAACAGGACTGACAGAAATTATCCTGATGCTAACTTGAGAAAGCCAGGGTACGGGACGTATCGATCCAAGACCAATTGGTCTTGGGTCCCAAGATTCTAACTCTTTGTTTTATTGTGCAGGAACAGTTGAACAGGGCTGCCAACAATCTTTGGATTGTAGATAGCGGCTGTTCCCGGCACATGACGGGCAACAAACACTTGTTGCAAGACTTAAAACCTGTTCAGGGAGCAAGAGTTAGTTTTGCTGGTGAGAGCGGAGGAAGGATTACAGGTAGAGGAACAGTGTCAAATGGGAGAATGACTCTGGAGAATGTGAATTTTGTGGAGGAATTAAAGCACAATCTGCTGAGTGTGTCGCAGATTTGTGATAAAGATTACACTGTCCATTTCACGAAGAATGAAGCGATAGTATTGAAGCCTGGTTTTCAGATACCAGACGAATGGATAGTTATGAAAGCTCCACGTGAAACGAATACATATGTGATGGACATGAGGTCTACTGAAATGGCCACCGGAGAATCTTGTTTAATGACAAAAGCAAGCGAATCAGAATCAGAATTGTGGCACAGGAGAATGGGACATATTCATCTTCGGAAGATGAACTTCATTGTCAAGAATGGGCTTGTGATGGGCGTTCCCTTAAAAAGTTTTAACTTTGAAGACAAATGTATAGCATGCAAGAAGGGAAAGCAACACAAGAAATCCCATCTCACCAAGAAGATTAACTCAATTGCCGGTACTCTAGAACTACTTCATATGGATCTCTTCGGTCCCGTGAATGTACAAAGTCTAGGAGGTACCTCTTACTGCTTGGTGATCACTGATGACTACTCGCGATATTCGTGGGTATATTTTCTGAAAACGAAAGATGAGACGGCTCAAATGGTGAAGAATCTAATTACAAAAGTTGAGAACGTCATGAGTAAATCAGTTAAATACATCAGAAGTGACAATGGGACAGAGTTCAAGAACTTTGAAATGGAAATCTTCTGTCTTCAGAAGGGAATTGAACATCAATACAGCGCTCCGTATACTCCGCAACAGAATGGAGTGGCTGAAAGGAAGAACCGAACGTTAATTGAAGGAGCCAGAACTATGCTGGCAGACTCGAAGCTTCCTGTGATGTTCTGGGCTGAAGCAGTTGCTACAGCCTGCTATGTTCTGAATAGGGTGTTAGCCGTTAAGAGACTTGGAAAAACTTGTTACGAGCTTATGCATGGAAGGAAGCCCAACTTGTGTGGTCTTGAACCATTTGGGTCTCCTTGTTCAATTTTGAAGACTAATTCGAAATTTGGTGAAGTAGCCGATGAAGGAATCTTAGTCTGTTATGTAGTTGGGACTCCCAACAGACGGGTCTTCAATACTTCGACTTGCAAGGTGGAGGTGGTTTGTAACACCGACATTACTAGTTACCAATCGCCAAAACCAAGCAATGGACCTGCTGAGCTTTTCGACTATGTTAAGCTTTTTATGTCGCTTAACGTACCTGATTTGGAAATTTCTGAAGAAGACGAAAGAGCTGTGACGAAGATGATACTTGATGAGGAAGAGAATCTATTGCAACGACAGCTTATTGAGAAAAGTCAACCTTCCACATCAAACACTTTTGATACCCCTGCTGCCTTACCTGAAGTTGAGTTTATCAATCCATTTCACTCTCAGCCAGAAACAACCATTGATGAGATCTCTTCAAATTTGGAAGATAATTTGCATGTCGGTGCTGTTCCGACCACGAGAATTCACAAAGATCACCCTTTGGAGAATATTATAGGTGATGTGTCCTCAAGTGTACAAACCAGAAGTAGCTTGAATGAGCACACCTGTGTTTATACAAGCATAAAAGAAACGGGTATAATGAACGAATGTTTGTACTCCTGCTTTATTAGCCAGATTGAACCGAAAAATTACCAAATGGCTCTTAAGGACAGCTCGTGGGTCGAGGCCATGCAAGAAGAGTTGGCTCAATTCGAGAAGATGGAAGTCTGGACTTTGGTTGAAAAACCAAGGAATGTGCATGCTATAGGCACAAAATGGGTGTTTAAGTGCAAGAGGGATGAAAAGGGGATTATCATAAGAAATAAGGCGAGGCTTGTTGTTAAAGGTTTTAATCAGCAAGAGGGTATTGATTACAATGAGGTGTTTGCTCCTGTCGCCCGTTTGGAAGCGATAAGATTGTTTTTGGCGTTTGCTGCATTTAAAAAGATGAAGGTATTTCAGTTGGATGTGAAGAGCGCGTTCCTAAATGGGAAAGTTGATGAGGTTGTGTATGTTGAGCAACCTCCGGGTTTTCCTGACCCAGACTTTCCTGATCACGTATACAAGTTGAGCAAGGCGCTATATGGATTACATCAGGCACCTCGTGCCTGGTATTCAACGTTATCAGACTACTTGCTGGAAAACGGTTTTGAAAGGGGATTGATCGACAGTACGTTGTTTGTGAAGAGAGAAGGATGTGACTTCCTGCTGGTTCAAGTCTACGTGGATGATATCATTTTTGCTGCATCAAGAGCATCCATGTGTCAGGATTTTGAGGCTGTCATGAAGAAACGATTCGAGATGAGTGCTATGGGTGAACTAACTATCTTTCTAGGATTGCAGGTTGATCAGAAGAAGGACGGGATGTTCATTCATCAGACGAATACGTTCATGATGTGCTGAAGAGATTCAAGATGGAGGACAGTTCTCCATATGACACTCCAATCTGCGTCAATCACAAATTGGGCGCTGAATCAGATGGTGACGCAGATGTGGACCCAACTCTGTATCGGGCGATAATAGGTTCATTAATGTATTTAACTGCTTCTAGGCCTGTATAATGTTTGCTGTTTGTCTTTGTGCACGTTTTCAGGCAAATCCGAAAGAATCTCATTTGAAAGGTGCAAAGAGGATACTACGGTATCTCAAGGGCAAGCCGAAGCTGGGGTTGTGGTACCCGAAGGGAGGAGACGTTGAACTGGTGGCATATACAGATTCTGATTATGGAGGATGCAATCAGAGTGGGAAGTCAACCACAGGAGGCTGTCAGTTTCTTGGAGGAAGATTAGTTTCCTGGCAGTGCAAGAAACAGACATCAGTTGCAATTTCAACATGCGAAGCTGAATACATGGCAGCATCCAACTGCTGCTCTCAGGTTTTGTGGATTCAGCAACAATTACGCGACTATGGTCTGAATTTCTTACTCACTCCTATTTTAATTGATAACACTGTCGCCATCTCAGTAATTAACAATCCCGTGAAGCACAGTAAAACTAAGCATATTGACATTCGTCATCACTTCATACGGGATTGTGCTGAGAAGAAACTGATCAAGATCAAAAAGGTTGATACACTGGAAAATTTTGCTGATTTGTTAACAAAAGCGTTTGATAAATCCAGATTTCAAAACCTAATTGAGTTGAACGGGATGATCAATCCCGAGTAACCATGTCTTTGTGTTTATTTATTTAAAAAAAAAAAAAAAAAAAGTCATTATTGCTTAAAATTAGTCGGTTACCTCAGTTTGATGGACATATCCTCGGATATGTTTTGGCCCTCGTCTCTACTTAGAGAATGAGGATCGCCATTAACCAGAAGACTGAAAGTGACTGGGGCAGTTATGATGTGTTTTCTTTCTGTCGCTGAAAATTAGTCGGTCATACATAGTTAGAAGGACACATACTTGTATGTGGTCGGTCCAGTTGATCCATTGGATCTTCAGGATTGCCGTTTACCTGAAGACTTTGACTTGATCGGGGTGACTGAAGTCAAAAGTTTTGTTATGGGAAATGAAATTACTTTTCAAGTCTATTACTTCGTATGAAGTAAATGTGCTATGTTTAACAGAAAATTGATCTAACCTTGGAAAATGATATATATACTGATTGTGTGTGCTTAACTGGTGAAGTTATTAGGCTTAAAAGGCTTTAGGACAATCATTGTATGTCATGGTAACTTTTTATGGTGCGTAAAAAAAGATGTGATAAAAACTAATTTTACTTGATTTTACGTGGAAACTCCTTAAGAGTTTTGTGTGTCTTCATATATATCTTTTCGAATGATAGGCAGAAAAGCGATTACCCAGTCATACACGAGCCCATGTGTGTTCTGATTCCCGTGAAGAAAGCGTTTCAAGACACTGCAGTGATCCAGATTCGGGACTTGCAGTAAAATTCTACTTTGAAGTATATGTTAAAAAAAAAAAAAAAAAAAAAAAAAATTTGAGTTATTGTAACATATTAGTGATCATAAATTCAAAACTTCTCTATCTTAGAGCAAGATGAAGAACGGGAAACAGAAGAAGAATACATACAAGATAATCAGACACTATGGGTCGAAGTCAATTCGGGATGACTTGGGGAAAGCCAAATACGCTTTGAGGATAGATAGGAGGCATCACTATTTCTGAGTTGTTGCCCACTTAAATTTTAAGGATTAATTGAACCTAACTCGTATCACAGAAAAGATGTAAACCATCTTAAGTATATTACCTGCTTACAACCTGTCTCTATATGTCATAATACAGCCAAACACGGATCTATGTGACAGTCACGTAGTTAGTATGATTCCTGTTAGGATCTTTTCTAAAACGTAGTAGTCCCTGACTAGACTGAAATTTGATCCCTTATTTCGTTAAATTTTTATAAGTTTATCTAGTTTTGTAGTTGTATTATTTTATAACTGGTTACTTAGACTTGATCATATTTGTTTAACTCTTTTTGGAAGCTTCTAATGTTAAGTGCAAGATTCTTCAAACTTAAAGGGTTGATTTTGAAATTACGGGCGAAGTTGTTGAATTCGGCGAAGTTGTGCTTAACTTCGCCTAGGCGAAGTTAATCGTAACTTCGCCTGACCTACACTGACCCTATATAAGGACTTTAAACATGAACAGTATCATTATTTTCAATTTTTCTGGCGAACTTATAATCACAGAACAGTTTATCCGACGATTTTGTTTCCGTTCCGATTTCGATCTTTGATTCCAGTTTCTATCCTTCATTGACGGTATGTGGTGTCGATAACTTTCCCAAACATACTCGTTCATTATCGTTTTACCCGGTTCGAGACGTAGGGTCGTCGGACCTTCAAATCCTAGTTTTTCAACCTTGTGATACGTCTTCATGGACGAACTTTACGTCTCAAAACCATTAATATGTTGTGTTATTCTCTCCTGGATCGTCAAAACGTTGCGAAATCATCGGATATTGGCCGATTGAATCGGAACAGCCGCCGTTTCAGATTCAGGCGAAGTTAGGGTTTAGGCGAAGTTATCCGCAACTTCGCCTGAAGCTTAATTTCGCCTGTGGCGAAGTTATCCGTAACTTCGCCTTGAACCCAAGTTCGCCTGAAGCGATGTTGTGATAAGGCGAAGTTATCATCAACTTCGCCTATACCAATTCACTTAACAGGTTTTAGACGAACTTACAGATGACGCGAAGTTGTTCCCAACTTCGCCTCACCTTTAAGTTCGCCTATACAGGTTTAATCACAACTTCGCTCGTGGTACAAAGCGAACTTGTGAGTTGCTTAACCGTTCTCTAACTTGTTCTGTTTTGTGCAGATATGGCTGCTGTTGGCGGTGCTGGTGGTGATGACGGTGATGATCAAAGACAGTTCTTTCCGGCCCATAACCAGTACATCACGTTAGATCCAGACGCAAGATTTGTGGAAGATTACAGGGAGATAATCATGTTTCTCCAGCGCTCAAGGATCTTTCATGCGATCACAAATACCCTGCCCATTTCACTGCCTAACATAGAAGACTTCTGGCAGACGGTATATTATGATTGCAGGCCTGAGCCCCCAGTGATGCGAGCAACCGTAAATGGTCATGCTATAAAGTTTTCTTCTGAAGATATACGGTTGGCTTTGCAGTTTGGAGAAGAGACAAGGGATGACCCAACGGAGTTCGTAGCTCCTTTTCGTGATGGAGCGTATCTGAGGATGGGTTATTCGGGTCCTTTGGGGGACACACAGAGGAGGAAAGGTTTTTTACTGGATCAGTGGCGCTTCCTAATGCATGTATTGATTGTATGCATGTCTGGGAGGAAGGCAGGAACGGATGGGATGGGCGCGACAATGCAGTCAGCCATGATTGCCCTGACTTACAACCGACGATATTCATTTAGTCAACTGATTTTTTACGAGATTGATCGTCAGAGGAGGGCTGTGGCGCACGAGCGATTTGTCATGTATCCTCGGTTCTTACAGATGATCCTAAATCATGTCGCTCCGTCGCTACCGCAGAGACGCCCTATAAGATACGTCGAATGTGTGACGAAACGTATCTTCGCTCAGTGTCGGACCTCGAGCACACGTAGCAAGCCTGAGCTGCGTCCCAGGCATACTCCACTGTTCGGGTATCTTATCAACCCGGGGTATGTTCCTGCAGGAGGGGACGAGTTCAGAGACCCACAGCCACATCAGGCGGCAGCACCCCATGCTGTACCAGCTGCGCCTGCTGTATCTACTGTTGTTTCTGCTGCTGTGCCAGCTGCTGTGCCTACTACTGAAGAAGTAGATCCTGATGCTGCTTTTAGCGGCCATGGATTGTTTGATATGGATGTCTCAGGTTCTCAGGTCATGGAGGTTACTAGAGCAGTTACTTCGGTAGCTGACTCCGATCTTGACGAAACTTTTGCTGAAGCGAGACGACTGATGGTGTCTCGGGAGAGAACGACTGGAAAGAGGCCGAGAACTGTTGACGAGGATGATGAGGAAGTTGATGAAGAAGAAGCAGTTCAGCTTGTGCTCAGACGTTCACGAAGAGAACGGACAGGTATGGGTTCGGGAGCTGGAGAATCTTCAAGGCTAGTACGTTTTGCTCCACCCGCCTTGTCTGGTATGTCTCTTATTCCTACTACAGCACAGGTTACTGCCGTCGAGACGTCGGCCCCAGCAGTTGTGTCTCTACCACCCCAATCGCTTACTCCACCGGTGGTAGTTGCACGATTTGTTGAGTCGACCGTCACTACTACTGCAGGGTTACCAAGTGTACCACCTGCGGTCACTTCTGCTGCTGATGTCCCGCCAACTCCAACGCCTACTTCTGACTCCGAAAGGATTGCATCGCTAGAGCGGATTGTTGCTGAACAGACAAAGACCATTCAAAGCCTAGTGGAATCCAATCGACTGCAAGCCTCCCTCTTGGTTGAACACGGGAAAGTAATTGATGCCTTCAAGGCATTCTTGGCATCTCAGGGGGAGAAGACTTGTAGGGGAGATGAGTTGAGGACAAAATTGAGAGAAGATCAAGACGATGATCCCAATGCACCGGAAGGTGCAGGTGGTGAGCTGCCAAGAACCTCTCAGGCTCTTGGGGCTTCCACAGCTGAGGGGGAGTCTACAAGCGCAGCCGGTGACGACGTGGTAGATGTTGATGATGATGCTGATGTTGAAGATGTTATAGACGCGTTGAAAGAGCTGGATGAGGATGATGATGATTTTATGTTTGAAGAAGATGTGCTGCCGGTTGATGAGATCGAGAGGATCGGAGAGCAAATTTAAGAATAACTTCGCTGAAATTGCTCGTGTGTTTGATTTATAAGTATTCTGCACTCGTATCTAACTACGCAGGGATTCCGCACCTGCGCAGATAGCGACATCCCGTGTACGATCCGTCTAGGAACCTACAATTGGTATCAGAGCCATCGGCTCGATTGTGAGGTTCGGGATTTCACGCGGGTGTAGAAAACGTCTCGTTTGACCTATTCGCGGGACGTGTTTTTATTGGGATTGTGTTATATTCGTGTTTGACAGTCATTTTCAAGCCATTACATCGATCGGAAACTGCTAGATTGACGAAATCAGATCTGAACAGTTTCCTTGTTCATCGGGCGAAGTTACAGTTCTTCAGGCGAAGTTGCCGTCACCGGAAGTAGGGTTTCGGCGAAGATATAAGGATTAAGCGAAGTTAACCACAACTTCGCCTACCTCATAAGTTCGCCTCAGCGAAGTTATCCTCAACTTCGCTTACCTCCCAAGTTCGCTTACCTCCTAAGTTCGCTCATTCTAAGCGAAGTTATTTTTAACTTCGCCCAGTCAAGCGAATTTAAGATCCAGCGAAGTTAACTTTCAGCGAAGTTATTCTTAACTTCGCCTACTGTGCTGTTTGGAAGATTTTTTTTTTAAAATTTTCGGATTTTCGTGTTTTCGCGAAGATGTCGTCAATTAACATCTCCGATTTGGTCAAGATGGAAGTAGAAGCGGGGTCAGCCACTAAGGCCCCGAGGTTGATGAAAGGAACTGACTTCGTGGCATGGAAGGACAGATTCATCCAATACATTAAATACCAGGATGCAAAAATGTGGGTGTGCATCCAGGATGGATATATCCCTCCAACTATGCAATACGAAGGTCGTGATGTGGTTAAGAAGTATAGCAAAATGGAGGACGAAGAAAAGAAAATGTATGAGGCCGAGAGCAAGGCCCATGCTGCTATAACAATGGCACTTCCTCAAGAGGTTCTCCATACGTTCCGAAAGTACACTTCTGCGAGAGAGCTTTGGGATGCTCTTGAAAATAGATTCGAGGGGAACGTGGGTATCCGTGCATCAAAGATTAAACTTTTGAAGACTCAGTTCTCCGTCTTCAAATTTTTGAAGAACGAATCGCAGGATGATATTATCACCAGATACTATCATCTAATGACAGAGCTTAGCAATTATTCGATTGCTTACCGAGAAGAAGAGATCGTTGAAAAGCTTCTCGATGCTCTCCCACCGAAGTGGGAAATGTACACCGTTCTTATGAGGGAAGACAGAGACTTTCCTAATTATGATCTGGAAACGGCAGTAAACAAGCTCAGAACTTATGAGCTTAATATGGTTCGAAAAGAAACACCAACAGATCAGATACAAGACCCTGGTATGTATGGTGCAAAGGTTAACTCAGGCTCAAGTTCGAGGCCTGAATCAGCTGCTTATTACTCAAAAGGGGAGTCAGGTTCTGACTCTTCTCATGAAGGAAACGTTTCTGTAAACTCGAACGGTGATGTCTGTTTCGTTGCTGGAGGATCAAGTACTTCAAAGCCTCAAGCATCCACAAGTGGTTTCTCTGCAAATGCCTCAAGCAATAATTATTCCAAGATGCCTATGAGTGTAAAATCTGCTGAAGAGCAGTTTGCAGTCTATGCATCATTTATTGCTTCCTACGAAAACTACATCCAGGGGAAGATTGTGGACCCTGCGGCTCTAGATGAGGATTACGACCAGATCGATGCTGATGATCTGGAGGAGATGGATTTGCAATGGCAAATGGCAATGATTGTGAGGCGAGTTAAACGGTTTATGAATAAAACTGGGAGAAAGTTTGTTGGTGGTAGGCCTGGATTCGACAAATCTAAGGTAAGGTGCTATAATTGTCAGCAATACGGGCACTTTGCCAAAGAATGCAGAAATGAAAGAGTTGAACGTGGACAAGGTCGGCCTACACAACACTCTGGATTTAACAGAGAGATTAATGCCATGTTGACCAGAGAAGCAGGTGAGTACAACTGGAACCTGCATTCAAATGAATCTGTGAGCAAGCGAACATGGCTGAGGCTGAAGTTGAAGAATGTGAGAAGGTTGATGGAAAAGAGAAAGCTACTGAAGAAGAAACCGCTTTCATGGCAGATGACAAGGATAATCGCTCCGAGGTACGTAATAAGAATATTTGTACTAATTGTGAGAATTTGTCTGAGCAACTAACAACAATAACTGATCAATATGTTCGTTTAGATGCTGAATTTAAAAATCTTAAAGAAGATCATCATTTTACTAAGGCAAGAGAAAACAGTTTTAAAGTTAAAATAAAAGCATGTGAAAAAGATGTCAAAAGCTTAAAAACTAAACTTGTTGAGAAAATTGAAATAATTGATCTTAGTTATGAAGTTTTAGAAGAAAAAACTAAATTGATTGCTGATCTGGATAAACAGATTGCTGACCACCAGGTGAAGGTGGTGGAACTGAACCGCAAACTTGAGCAGTTCAGGAATTCCTCGGCCATCCTTGATCACCTCGTGAGTGATCAAGGTACCTCAGCAAAGAGGGGAGGAATCGGTTGTCATGAGGTTCCACCACCCTTTAACCACAACTATACTTATAATCCGAGTGTTCAGAAATCTGTTGATTTCGAGGTTACTCAGACAACTCCCATCAAGGTTACAAATATAGAACCAAGTGTTAGCTGTGGCGAAACGAGTTCGCCTGTTTCAAATGTGAAAGTTTCTGTCTCGAGTCCAGTCTCATCGGAATCGGATAAGTTGTCTGAATCTGGTAAGACAAAAGAGAAGGTAAGGTTACCCACCAATGGAGATAAAAATAAAATTTCTAAAAAGAGTTCTCCACTCAATCCGTACGTCCCACCTTATGTGAGACGAACGGATGGTAACACTGCCTCTACATCCAAACTAACATTTGACAAGAAAAAGGAGAGTCGGTGTTGCTTTAGATGTAACAAATTAGGACATCTAGTTGCAGATTGCCCTCTGAAGCCGAGATTCAGAGGTGTGAGGCCAAATAAAACTGAGTTTAAGCGTCATTTTGTTACTGCTAAAAATGAAAACTTTTCAAAGGGCCAAAATGTAACTAATTCAAGTTTTCATAAAAACAAACCTCAGTTTTTCAACCAAACCACAAGATATAACACTTTCAATTCACATAGGTTTGGGAGGCATTACACTCAATCTGCAAGGAGATTTCCTAACAGGACTGACAGAAATTATCCTGATGCTAACTTGAGAAAGCCAGGGTACGGGACGTATCGATCCAAGACCAATTGGTCTTGGGTCCCAAGATTCTAACTCTTTGTTTTATTGTGCAGGAACAGTTGAACAGGGCTGCCAACAATCTTTGGATTGTAGATAGCGGCTGTTCCCGGCACATGACGGGCAACAAACACTTGTTGCAAGACTTAAAACCTGTTCAGGGAGCAAGAGTTAGTTTTGCTGGTGAGAGCGGAGGAAGGATTACAGGTAGAGGAACAGTGTCAAATGGGAGAATGACTCTGGAGAATGTGAATTTTGTGGAGGAATTAAAGCACAATCTGCTGAGTGTGTCGCAGATTTGTGATAAAGATTACACTGTCCATTTCACGAAGAATGAAGCGATAGTATTGAAGCCTGGTTTTCAGATACCAGACGAATGGATAGTTATGAAAGCTCCACGTGAAACGAATACATATGTGATGGACATGAGGTCTACTGAAATGGCCACCGGAGAATCTTGTTTAATGACAAAAGCAAGCGAATCAGAATCTGAATTGTGGCACAGGAGAATGGGACATATTCATCTTCGGAAGATGAACTTCATTGTCAAGAATGGGCTTGTGATGGGCGTTCCCTTAAAAAGTTTTAACTTTGAAGACAAATGTATAGCATGCAAGAAGGGAAAGCAACACAAGAAATCCCATCTCACCAAGAAGATTAACTCAATTGCCGGTACTCTAGAACTACTTCATATGGATCTCTTCGGTCCCGTGAATGTACAAAGTCTAGGAGGTACCTCTTACTGCTTAGTGATCACTGATGACTACTCGCGATATTCGTGGGTATATTTTCTGAAAACGAAAGATGAGACGGCTCAAATGGTGAAGAATCTAATTACAAAAGTTGAGAACGTCATGAGTAAATCAGTTAAATACATCAGAAGTGACAATGGGACAGAGTTCAAGAACTTTGAAATGGAAATCTTCTGTCTTCAGAAGGGAATTAAACATCAATACAGCGCTCCGTATACTCCGCAACAGAATAGAGTGGCTGAAAGGAAGAACCGAACGTTAATTGAAGGAGCCAGAACTATGCTGGCAGACTCGAAGCTTCCTGTGATGTTCTGGGCTGAAGCAGTTGCTACAGCCTGCTATGTTCTGAATAGGGTGTTAACCGTTAAGAGACTTGGAAAAACTTGTTACGAGCTTATGCATGGAAGGAAGCCCAACTTGTGTGGTCTTGAACCATTTGGGTCTCCTTGTTCGATTTTGAAGACTAATTCGAAATTTGGTGAAGTAGCCGATGAAGGAATCTTAGTCGGTTATGTAGTTGGGACTCCCAACAAACGGGTCTTCAATACTTCGACTTGCAAGGTGGAGGTGGTTTGTAACACCGACATTACTAGTTACCAATCGCCAAAACCAAGCAATGGACCTGCTGAGCTTTTCGACTATGTTAAGCTTTTTATGTCGTTTAACGTACCTGATTTGGAAATTTCTGAAGAAGACGAAAGAGCTGTGACGAAGATGATACTTGATGAGGAAGAGAATCTATTGCAACGACAGCTTATTGAGAAAAGTCAACCTTCCACATCAAACACTTTTGATACCCCTGCTGCCTTACCTGAAGTTGAGTTTATCAATCCATTTCACTCTCAGCCAGAAACAACCATTGATGAGATCTCTTCAAGTTTGGAAGATAATTTGCATGTCGGTGCTGTTCCGACCACGAGAATTCACAAAGATCACCCTTTGGAGAATATTATAGGTGATGTGTCCTCAAGTGTACAAACCAGAAGTAGCTTGAATGAGCACACCTGTGTTTATACAAGCATAAAAGAAACGGGTATAATGAACGAATGTTTGTACTCCTGCTTTATTAGCCAGATTGAACCGAAAAATTACCAAATGGCTCTTAAGGACAGCTCGTGGGTCGAGGCAATGCAAGAAGAGTTGGCTCAATTCGAGAAGATGGAAGTCTGGACTTTGGTTGAAAAACCAAGGAATGTGCATGCTATAGGCACAAAATGGGTGTTTAAGTGCAAGAGGGATGAAAAGGGGATTATCATAAGAAATAAGGCGAGGCTTGTTGTTAAAGGTTTTAATCAGCAAGAGGGTATTGATTACAATGAGGTGTTTGCTCCTGTCGCCCGTTTGGAAGCGATAAGATTGTTTTTGGCGTTTGCTGCATTTAAAAAGATGAAGGTGAAGAGCGCGTTCCTAAATGGGAAAGTTGATGAGGTTGTGTATGTTGAGCAACCTCCGGGTTTTCCTGACCCAGACTTTCCTGATCACGTATACAAGTTGAGCAAGGCGCTATATGGATTACATCAGGCACCTCGTGCCTGGTATTCAACGTTATCAGACTACTTGCTGGAAAACGGTTTTGAAAGGGGATTGATCGACAGTACGTTGTTTGTGAAGAGAGAAGGATGTGACTTCCTGCTGGTTCAAGTCTACGTGGATGATATCATTTTTGTTGCATCAAGAGCATCCATGTGTCAGGATTTTGAGGCTGTCATGAAGAAACGATTCGAGATGAGTGCTATGGGTGAACTAACTTTCTTTCTAGGATTGCAGGTTGATCAGAAGAAGGACGGGATGTTCATTCATCAGACGAAGTACGTTCATGATGTGCTGAAGAGATTCAAGATGGAGGACAGTTCTCCATATCACACTCCAATCTGCGTCAATCACAAATTGGGCGCTGAATCAGATGGTGACGCAGATGTGGACCCAACTCTGTATCAGGCGATAATAGGTTCATTAATGTATTTAACTGCTTCTAGGCCTGATATAATGTTTGCTGTTTGTCTTTGTGCACGTTTTCAGGCAAATCCGAAAGAATCTCATTTGAAAGGTGCAAAGAGGATACTACGGTATCTCAAGGGCAAGCCGAAGCTGGGGTTGTGGTACCCGAAGGGAGGAGACGTTGAACTGGTGGCATATACAGATTCTGATTATGGAGGATGCAATCAGAGTCGGAAGTCAACCACAGGAGGCTGTCAGTTTCTTGGAGGAAGATTAGTTTCCTGGCAGTGCAAGAAACAGACATCAGTTGCAATTTCAACATGCGAAGCTGAATACATGGCAGCATCCAACTGCTGCTCTCAGGTTTTGTGGATTCAGCAACAATTACGCGACTATGGTCTGAATTTCTTACTCACTCCTATTTTAATTGATAACACTGCTGCCATCTCAGTAATTAACAATCCCGTGAAGCACAGTAAAACTAAGCATATTGACATTCGTCATCACTTCATACGGGATTGTGCTGAGAAGAAACTGATCAAGATCGAAAAGGTTGATACACTGGAAAATTTTGCTGATTTGTTTACAAAAGCGTTTGATAAATCCAGATTTCAAAACCTAATTGAGTTGAACGGGATGATCAATCCCGAGTAACCATGTCTTTGTGTTTATTTATTTAAAAAAAAAAAAAAAAGTCATTATTGCTTAAAATTAGTCGGTTACCTCAGTTTGATGGACATATCCTCGGATATGTTTTGGCCCTCGTCTCTACTTAGAGAATGAGGATCGCCATTAACCAGAAGACTGAAAGTGACTGGGGCAGTTATGATGTGTTTTCTTTCTGTCGCTGAAAATTAGTCGGTCATACATAGTTAGAAGGACACATACTTGTATGTGGTCGGTCCAGTTGATCCATTGGATCTTCAGGATTGCCGTTTACCTGAAGACTTTGACTTGATCGGGGTGACTGAAGTCAAAAGTTTTGTTATGGGAAATGAAATTACTTTTCAAGTCTATTACTTCGTATGAAGTAAATGTGCTATGTTTAACAGAAAATTGATCTAACCTTGGAAAATGATATATATACTGATTGTGTGTGCTTAACTGGTGAAGTTATTAGGCTTAAAAGGCTTTAGGACAATCATTGTATGTCATGGTAACTTTTTATGGTGCGTAAAAAAAGATGTGATAAAAACTAATTTTACTTGATTTTACGTGGAAACTCCTTAAGAGTTTTGTGTGTCTTCATATATATCTTTTCGAATGATAGGCAGAAAAGCGATTACCCAGTCATACACGAGCCCATGTGTGTTCTGATTCCCGTGAAGAAAGCGTTTCAAGACACTGCAGTGATCCAGATTCGGGACTTGCAGTAAAATTCTACTTTGAAGTATATGTTAAAAAAAAAAAAAAAAAAAAAAAATTTGAGTTATTGTAACATATTAGTGATCATAAATTCAAAACTTCTCTATCTTAGAGCAAGATGAAGAACGGGATACAGAAGAAGAATACATACAAGATAATCAGACACTATGGGTCGAAGTCAATTCGGGGTGACTTGGGGAAAGCCAAATACGCTTTGAGGATAGATAGGAGGCATCACTATTTCTGAGTTGTTGCCCACTTAAATTTTAAGGATTAATTGAACCTAACTCGTATCACAGAAAAGATGTAAACCATCTTAAGTATATTACCTGCTTACAACCTGTCTCTATATGTCATAATACAGCCAAACACGGATCTATGTGACAGTCACGTAGTTAGTATGATTCCTGTTAGGATCTTTTCTAAAACGTAGTAGTCCCTGACTAGACTGAAATTTGATCCCTTATTTCGTTAAATTTTTATAAGTTTTTCTAGTTTTGTAGTTGTATTATTTTATAACTGGTTACTTAGACTTGATCATATTTGTTTAACTCTTTTTGGAAGCTTCTAATGTTAAGTGCAAGATTCTTCAAACTTAAAGGGTTGATTTTGAAATTACGGGCGAAGTTGTTGAATTCGGCGAAGTTGTGCTTAACTTCGCCTAGGCGAAGTTAATCGTAACTTCGACTGACCTACACTGACCCTATATAAGGACTTTAAACATGAACAGTATCATTATTTTCAATTTTTCCGGCGAACTTATAATCACAGAACAGTTTATCCGGCGATTTTGTTTCCGTTCCGATTTCGATCTTTGATTCCAGTTTCTATCCTTCATTGACGGTATGTGGTGTCGATAACTTTCCCAAACATACTCGTTCATTATCGTTTTACCCGGTTCGAGACCTAGGGTCGTCGGACCTTCAAAACCTAGTTTTTCAACCTTGTGATACGTCTTCATGGACGAACTTTACGTCTCAAAACCATTAATATGTTGTGTTATTCTCTCCTGGATCGTCAAAACGTTGCGAAATCATCGGATATTGGCCGATTGAATCTGAACAGCCGCCGTTTCAGATTCAGGCGAAGTTAGGGTTTAGGCGAAGTTATCCGCAACTTCGCCTGAAGCTTAATTTCGCCTGTGGCGATGTTATCCGTAACTTCGCCTTGAACCCAAGTTCGCCTGAAGCGATGTTGTGATAAGGCGAAGTTATCATCAACTTTGCCTATACCAATTCACTTAACAGGTTTTAGACGAACTTACAGATGACGCGAAGTTGTTCCCAACTTCGCCTCACCTTTAAGTTCGCCTATACAGGTTTAATCACAACTTCGCTCGTGGTACAAAGCGAACTTGTGAGTTGCTTAACCGTTCTCTAACTTGTTCTGTTTTGTGCAGATATGGCTGCTGTTGGCGGTGCTGGTGGTGATGACGGTGATGATCAAAGACAGTTCTTTCCGGCCCATAACCAGTACATCACGTTAGATCCAGACGCAAGATTTGTGGAAGATTACAGGGAGATAATCATGTTTCTCCAGCGCTCAAGGATCTTTCATGCGATCACAAATACCCTGCCCATTTCACTGCGTAACATAGAAGACTTCTGGCAGACGGTATATTATGATTGCAGGCCTGAGCCCCCAGTGATGCGAGCAACCGTAAATGGTCATGCTATAAAGTTTTCTTCTGAAGATATACGGTTGGCTTTGTAGTTTGGAGAAGAGACAAGGGATGACCCAACGGAGTTCGTAGCTCCTTTTCGTGATGGAGCGTATCTGAGGATGGGTTATTCGGGTCCTTTGGGGGACACACAGAGGAGGAAAGGTTTTTTACTGGATCAGTGGCGCTTCCTAATGCATGTATTGATTGTATGCATGTCTGGGAGAAAGGCAGGAACGGCTGGGATGGGCGCGACAATGCAGTCAGCCATGATTGCCCTGACTTACAACCGACGATATTCATTTAGTCAACTGATTTTTTACGAGATTGATCGTCAGAGGAGGGCTGTGGCGCGCAAGCGATTTGTCATGTATCCTCGGTTCTTACAGATGATCCTAAATCATGTCGCTCCGTCGCTACCGCAGAGACGCCCTATAAGATACGTCGAATGTGTGACGAAACGTATCTTCGCTCAGTGTCGGACCTCGAGCACACGTAGCAAGCCTGAGCTGCGTCCCAGGCATACTCCACTGTTCGGGTATCTTATCAACCCGGGGTATGTTCCTGCAGGAGGGGACGAGTTCAGAGACCCACAGCCACATCAGGCGGCAGCACCCCTTGCTGTACCAGCTGCGCCTGCTGTATCTACTGTTGTTTCTGCTGCTGTGCCAGCTGCTGTGCCTACTACTGAAGAAGTAGATCTTGATGCTGCTTTTAGCGGCCATGGATTGTTTGATATGGATGTCTCAGGTTCTCAGGTCATGGAGGTTACTAGAGCAGTTACTTCGGTAGCTGACTCCGATCTTGACGAAACTTTTGCTGAAGCGAGACGACTGATGGTGTCTCGGGAGAGAACGACTGGAAAGAGGCCGAGAACTGTTGACGATGATGATGAGGAAGTTGATGAAGAAGAAGCAGTTCAGCTTGTGCTCAGACGTTCACGAAGAGAACGGACAGGTATGGGTTCGGGAGCTGGAGAATCTTCAAGGCTAGTACGTTTTGCTCCACCCACCTTGTCTGGTATGTCTCTTATTCCTACTACAGCACAGGTTACTGCCGTCGAGACGTCGGCCCCAGCAGTTGTGTCTCTACCACCCCAATCGCTTACTCCACCGGTGGTAGTTGCACGATTTGTTGAGTCGACCGTCACTACTACTGCAGGGTTACCAAGTGTACCACCTGCGGTCACTTCTGCTGCTGATGTCCCGCCAACTCCAACGCCTACTTCTGACTCCGAAAGGATTGCATCGCTAGAGCGGATTGTTGCTGAACAGACAAAGACCATTCAAAGCCTAGTGGAATCCAATCGACTGCAAGCCTCCCTCTTGGTTGAACACGGGAAAGTAATTGATGCCTTCAAGGCATTCTTGGCATCTCAGGGGGAGAAGACTTGTAGGGGAGATGAGTTGAGGACAAAATTGAGAGAAGATCAAGACGATGATCCCAATGCACCGGAAGGTGCAGGTGGTGAGCTGCCAAGAACCTCTCAGGCTCTTGGGGCTTCCACAGCTGAGGGGGAGTCTACAAGCGCAGCCGGTGACGACGTGGTAGATGTTGATGATGATGCTGATGTTGAAGCTGTTATAGACGCGTTGAAAGAGCTGGATGAGGATGATGATGATTTTATGTTTGAAGAAGATGTGCTGCCGGTTGATGAGATCGAGAGGATCGGAGAGCAAATTACTGTTGAAAACGTGATAGAGGAAGGGGAGATTGTAGATGACTCCGTGGAACACGAGATTCCGGAGGTTGAGAGACCAGAGTTGGGTGATGAGAGCGTGGTGGAAGATACTGAATGGGAGGAACAACCGAATTGGAAGGAGGGTTGTGCTCACTGGTTCATAAAGACGAAGAAGCCGGCGGTCCGTAAAATGTTCAAAACAAGTTACAATATTAAGGGATACGCAGAAGCAAAGAAAGGTATTATCTGCTGGATATATGACGAGCAGCTGCGGCTCTTCGTGATCAAAAGATACGATGGAATTCAGTACTTCAGGAGAACGTTGAGATCTTTAAACACACTGCCTGAATGTGAGGTAAAAGATTTAGCCAGACTGGGATTGATAAACCGAAGTGAAGACAACATGGCTAGAATCATCGGGAAGATCGTGTGGAAGGAGTGTATCAAGGAGAAGAAGTTTGAGCTGATGAGACCACAAAAGGGGAAACTTGTCGAAGACAAGGATAGGGGTCTGAGAGTTGATGGAAAACCTTGGATGGTTATGAAATATAAACCGATCCGGTGCCTTAAAGAAGTACCGATGAAGCTCATGCCCAAGGACGTGCTCAAAGACCTAAAATGGTGGTTTGTGGACTGTGAGACAGCGGAGGCGGTAATGGAAGATGAGGATGAACAAGAAGTGCTTAGGGTTTACGACCCGATGCATCTTGTTAATCTATCGCAGGCTGATCTGAAGGTGCTCAACGAGAAGAAGATCTTCTACATTCCTGCTTGGAAGGATCAAGCTAGGAAATATCAACGGGTGGTGTCGGTGTGTGTTAGAGAGGGAGCGCACGCGTAGAGATGCAAGATTACAAGACTCAAGATTTGAAGATCAAGATATGAAGCTACTGCCAAGGGGGAGTCTGTTGGTACATGTGTGTCAGTAGTTCATAGTCTAACGATTGTAATCGAGTCTGTAATGTAATTATGTTTTTGATTATGTTTATGTTTTTGTAACAAGCGAAGTTGTCAACAAGTTCGCTCAGGCGAACTTGTTGAACAAGCGAAGTTAAAGACAACTTCGCCTGAGGCGAAGTTGTCGTGTTTATATACTGTTCGCCGTAACAGTATATGGGGTTGGTTTTAGGTTTTCGTTTCAGTTGTTCAGTGAACGTGCTACGTGTTTACAAGTCAGTCTGTAATAGTGACCTAGTGTCACGTGTTCGAGTTATCAATATAACGTGTTCGTTCATTGCTCGTGTGTTTGATTTATAAGTATTCTGCACTCTTATCTAACTACGCAGGGATTCCGCACCTGCGCAGATAGCGACATCCCGTGTACGATCCGTCCAGGAACCTACAAAAAGGGATAATTATCAGGAACAAGGTGAGGCTGGTTGTAAAGGGTTTTAATCAGCAAGAGGGGATCGACTACAATGAAATGTTTGCTCCTGTGGCGAGATTGGAAGCGATTCGACTGTTTTTGGCATTTGCTGCACACAAGGAGATGAAGGTGTTCCAGTTAGACGTGAAGAGTGCGTTTCTTAACGGTAAAGTCGATGAGGTTGTGTACGTTGAGCAACCTCCGGGTTTTCCTGACCCAGACTTTCCTGACCACGTGTAAAAGCTAAGTAAAGCGCTTTATGGGCTACATCAGGCCCCTCGTGCTTGGTACGCAACTCTATCCGATTACTTGCTTGAGAATGAATTTGAAAGGGGAAAGATCGATAGCACACTGTTCTTTAAGAGAAAAGGAAGCGACTTTCTTCTGGTGCAAGTCTACGTGGACGACATCATCTTTGCTGCATCAAAAGTCGCCATGTGTCAGGAATTTGAAGCCGTCATGAAAAAGAGGTTTGAAATGAGTGCTATGGGTGAACTAACTTTCCTTTTAGGACTGCAGGTTGATCAGAAGAAAGATGGGATGTTCATTCATCAGACTAAGTATGTCCATGACGTTCTCAAATGCTTCAAGATGGAGGACATCACTCCATTTGATACTCCAGTTTGCGTCAACCATAAATTGGGTGCTGATTCAGACAGTGATGCAGACGTGGACCCCACCCAATATCGGGCAATCATAGGTTATTTAATGTACTTAACTGCTTCAAGACCTGATATTATGTTTGCAGTTTGTCTTTGTGCTCTCTTTCAGGCAAACCCAAAGGAATCTCACTTGAAGGGTGTGAAGAGGATATTGCGATATCTCAAAGGCAAGCCTAAGCTAGGGTTGTGGTACACGAAAGGAGGAGACTTGGAGTTAGTCGCCTACACAGATTCTGATTATGGAGGATGCAATCAGAATCGGAAGTCAACAACAGGTGGATGTCAGTTTCTTGGAGGCAGATTAGTGTCATGGCAGTGCAAGAAGCAGACCTCAGTTGCCATTTCTACCTGTGAAGCAGAATACATGGCAGCATCGAACTGCTGCTCCCAGGTTCTTTGGATACAACAGCAATTGCGCGATTATGGTCTGAATTTCACTCATACTCCTATTTGCATAGATAACACTGCTGCTATCTCAGTAACTAACAATCCCGTAAAGCATAGCAAAACTAAACACATTGACATCCGTCATCATTTTATACGGGATTGTGCTGAGAAGAAATTGATTGTGCTCGAAAAGGTTGATACGTTAGATAATTTCGCTGATTTGTTTACTAAAGCGTTTGACAAAACTCGTTTTCAAAACCTTGTTAAGCTAAATGGGATGATCAATCCCGAGTAACCGTGCTTTTCGTCTTTGTTTAAAAAAAAAAAAAAAAAAAAGCCTCACTATCGCTTAGAATTATGTCGGTTGCCTCAGTTTGAAGGACATATCTTCGGATATGTTTGGTCCTCATTTCTACTTGTAGAATATGAGGATAGCCATTAACCAGATGACTGAAAGTGACCGGGGCGGTTTATGATGTGTTTTTATTCTTTCGCTGAAAATTAGTCGTTCATACTTAGTTAGAAGGACACATACTCGTATGTGGTCGGTCCAGTTGATCCATTGGATCTTCAGGATAGCCGTTTACCTGAAGACTTCGACTTGATCGGGGCGATAGAAGTTAAAATTTTTTTTGGGAGATGAAATTATTTTTCAAGTCTACTATTTCGTAAGAAGTTCCTTTACTATGTTTAACAGAAAATTGATCCAACCTTGGAAAGTGATAGATATATTGATTCTGTGTGCTTAACTAGTGAAGTTATTAGGCCTAAAAGACTTTAGAACAGTCATTGTATGTCATGGTAGCTTTTTATGGTGCGTAAAAGTAGAAGTGATACTAACTAAATCTCCTCGATTTTACGTGGAAACTCCTTAAGAGTTGTGCATGTCTCCATATATATCTTTCCGAATGATAGGCAGAAAAGCGATTACCCAGTCATACCCGAGCCCGTGAGTGTTCTGATTCCCGTGAAGATAGCGTGTCAAGAAACTGCAGTGATCCAGATTCGGGACTTGCAGTTGTTTACGACTCTGAAACTTTGTAAATACTTAAAAAAAAAAAAAAGTGTTACTGAGACATTCTAGAGCTTATAAGGTTAATACTTCTCAATCAAGATGTGAGAAAGAGAACGGGAAGAAGAGTCTAAAGATCGAAGAGTACTTACTATTTAATCAGACACTACGGGTCGAGGTCAACTCGGGGTGACTTGGGGAAAGCCAAATACGCTTTGAGAATAGATAGGAGACATCACAATCTCTGAGGTGTTGCCCATTTAAGTTTTGAGCTTAATTGAACCTAACCCGTATCACAGAAGAAATGAAAACCATTCTAAGTTATTTACCTGCTTACAACCTATTTCTTTATGTCATAATACAGCTGAACATGGATCTGTGTGACAGTCACTTAATTAGTATGATTCCTGTTCGGATCTTTTCTAAAACTTGGTAGTCCCTGTCGAGACTGAAATTTGTTCCCGTGTACTTTATTTTTAAAATTTTATTCTACTTATGTAGTTGTATGATTTTATACTTGGTTACTTGGTCTTGATCGTATCATTTAACTCTTTAAAGGATGTTTTAAAACTTAATTGCAAATTGTTCAAATTATAGGGGTTTGTTGTGTAAATTTTCATATCAGCGAAGTTATCCATAACTTCGCCTGCAATAGGCGAAGTTATCCATAACTTCGCCTGTATAATCTTGACCCTATATAAAGATATTTTTTTTGGTCAAACGAATTATTATTTTTCAAAACAACCAGCGAACTTATATCCCAGTAACCCTAAGCGAAGATATCTCGATCAATCTGTGTTTTCATTCTCAGTTTCTAATCCGAGTTATAGGTGTGTAGTGTCGATAGTATCGTATAATCACTGTCATTGACGTTAATCAACGGTCGTTTCGACCCGATTCGCGACCCCGTTTAGTCGAAACCTCAACACCCGATTTTCAAACCTGTTATTACGTGGTCGTAATCAACTTGATCGTCTAGATCATCTTAAAAACAGGTTTTACGAGATCCGCAATCTCCAAATTGACCGAAATCACTTCGTATTGAACGTCTAACTGTTGCTGATTCATATTCAGGCGAACTTACGGTTTAGGCGAAGTTATTCTTAACTTCGCCTGAGGTTTAACTTCGCCTGATAATTAATTATGTAACAGTATATGAGGCGAAGTTGTGGTTAGGCGAAGTTATCATTAACTTCGCCTTGCCCTTTTTATTTAACATTTATTATGCGAAGTTCAAGTTGAGGCGAAGTTGTTCCCAACTTCGCCCCACCTCTAACTTCGCCTATACAGAATAAATCATAACTTCGCTCATGGTAACAGGCGAACTTGTGATTTGCCTTGACGTTTCTCTAACTTAGACTGTTTGTGTTGCAGAAATGGCAGCTGTAGCTGGAGCAGGTGGTGCAGATGGTGATGAAGGTGGAGATAACCATCGACAGTTTTTCCCGGGGCATAACATGTACATCACATTGGACCCGGATGCGAGCGGTGTTGATGATTTCCGCGAGATCATCACATTTCTACTCCGCTCGCGTATCTTCCACGCTATTACTACAACACTGCCTCTCTCATTGCCAAACATAGAAGATTTCTGGCAGACAGTGGAATATGACTGTCGAGTCGAGCCCCCGGTTATGCGTGCAACGGTTAACAATCAGATTGTACAGTTCTCGTCTGAACAGATTAGGGCGGCTTTACAGTTTGGGGATGAAACGAGAGACGATCCTACAGACTTTGTGGCTCCATTCAGAGATGGTGCGTTTCTGAGGATGGGATATTCTGGTCCTTTGGGGGATACTCAGAGATGCAAGGGGTTCTTGCTAGACCAGTGGCGCTTTCTCATGCATGTGATGATAGTCTGCATGTCAGGGAGAAAGGCTGGTACAGATGGAATGGGTGCGACCATGCAGTCGGCGATGACTGCACTGACTTACAAAAGCGTTAAAGCTTTAGTCAGATGGTATTTTACGAGATAGATCGTCAAAGACGAGCGGTGGCGCTTGAGAGATTTCTGATGTATCCAAGATTCCTACGAATGATCTTGAATCACGTCGCTCCCACGTTACCTCAGCGCCGCCCAATTAGATATGTGGAAAGTGTCAGCAAGAGGATCTTCGCTCAGTGCAGATCATCGAGTGCAAGAAGCAAACCTGAGCTCCGTCCTCGACATACTCCATTATTCGGGTACTTGATCAACCCAGAGTATGTTCCAGCTCGAGGGGACGAGTTTCGGGATCCTCAACCACAACAGGCTGGAGCACCTCAACCACCACCTAAGGTACAACAAGCTTTACCTGCTGCTCCTGTTGTGGCACCGGAGGAAAATGTAGACCTTGAAGCTGCGTTTGGCGGTCAAGGATTTTTTGATATGGATCGTGTTGACCCTGAGGAAGAGGTACAGGTCTCGGTAGCCCGGGTTACTAGTGTGGATGTTGCTAGGGCAGCTACGACTGAGGCTGATTCTGATTCTTCAGATGATGATGTGGCTGAAGCTAGACGGATTTTGGTTACACAAGAAAGGATTCATGGGAAGAGGAAGAGAGACAATGATGACAGTGAGTCGGATTTTGAGGAAGATTTACATCAGTTGGTCCATAGATCGAGAAGGGAACGGGCAGGTGCAGGTTCGGGAGCTGGTGAGAGCTCAAGGGTGGTTCGTTTCATTCCACCCGCACTGTCTGGTATGACTATAGTCCCTACACCATTGCAAGTTACATGGCCAATCGCCACGGATGTTCCCGTGGTGACTACCTCATCTTCCTTCGGCATCCCACCCACTACATTCCAACTCTCGACTCCGGAGATTGTATCTTTGCCACCTCCAACTCTTACTCCAACGGAGGTCGTGGCAAGATTTATTGAGTCGACAGTTGTAGCTACTGCAGGGTTGTCAGTTAAGATTCCACATGCGGTTACGTTTACGCCTACTTCTGAGGTCCCGGTTACATTGGAAATCCCTCCTCAGTACACTCAAGATATATCACATCTGAGGTTTGATTTCGATGCAACCTTATCCGACTAGGAACGAATAGCAGCGCTTGAAAGGGTCGTGGCAGAATAATCAAGGGTAAATCTTATCCAGACCCATGCTATTCAGCGCCTCGTTGCGGAGAATCAGATACAGTCGTCCCTGCTGATCGAACATGGAAAAATAATTGATGCTTTGAAACAGTTCTTGGCATCTCAGGGGGAGACGGGCTGTAAGGGTGATGAGCTGAGGACGAAGAAGCTTAATGATCGAGACGATGATCCCAATGCATCGAAAGGTGCAGGTGGAGAGTTGCCAAGAACTGAACAAGCTCTTGGGACTTCCACATCTCAGGGGGAGTCAACAAGTGCAGCTGGCAGTTCAGGGGGTGATGATGTGGTGGTTGTGGATGCTGAGGAGGTGTTAGATGATGTTATAGGTGATGAGGATGTGTTACCGATGGAGGAGATAGACAAGATAGGGGCTGAGATTGTCATTGATAGTGAGATTGAAGAAGGAGAGATTGTGGAGGAGAACGTTGAGCACGAGATTCCGGAAGTTGATAAGGCAGATATGGGTCAAGATATGGGAAGCGATGAGGCGGAATGGGAGGTGCAGCCAAGATGGAAAGAAGGCTACGCTCAGTGGTTCGTAAAGACTAAGAAACCGGCGGTCCCTACTATGTTCAAGAAAAGTTACAACATCAGGGGTTATGCTGAATCGAAAATGGGGATTATATGCTGGTTATATGATGAGCAGTTGAGGCTCTTTGTGATTAAAAGGTATGATGGGGTTCAGTACTTTAAGAGACTATTGAGATCGTTGAATACGTTGCCTGAGTGTGAAGTGAAGGACTTAGCCAGGTTGGGGTTGATAAACAGGAGTGATGATAACATGGCTAGGGTCATTGGAAAGATTGTTTGGAAGGAAAGTATAAAGGAGAAAAAGTTCGAGCTGTTGAAACCACAGAAAGGAAAACTTATTGAAGATAAAGATAGAGGGATGAGAGCAGATGGCAAGCCTTGGATGATCATGAAGTATAAGTCGATCCGGTGTTTAAAAGAAGTGCCGATGAAACAAATGCCCAAGGATGTGCTCAAGGATCTGAAGTGGTGGTATGTTGATTGTGAAACAGCTGAAGCAGTAATGGAGAATGAAGATGAACAAGAGCTGCTGAGAGTGTATGATCCAATGCACTTGGTGAATTTGTCTCAAGTTGATCTGCAGGTGCTGAACGAGAAGAAAATATTTTATATTCCTGCTTGGAAAGAAGAAGCGAAGAAATATCAAAGAGTTGTTTCGGTTTGTGTACGAGAAGGAGTTCATGCTTGAAGATGAAAGATACAAGATTGTTGAAGATTACAAGACACGTGCTTGAAGATAGAGATATGAAGCTACTGCCAAAGGGGAGTCTGTTGGTACATGATGTCAGTAGTTCAGTGTCTAGTGTCTGTAATCGAGTTAGTTGGATTTGTATTTTGTATTAAGCGAAGTTAGCTCACAAGTTCGCTGATATAGGCGAACTTGTGGAATAAGCGAAGTTAGGGACAACTTCGCCTAAACATGTTAGGCGAAGTTGTCGACTGTTAAATAGCCTAGGTTATGGCAGAGTTTTAAGTTTTAGTTTTTACGAGTTATTCAGTTTGGGTAATCGGTGATCAGTGAATCACGTGTTTCCAGTTGCAATACAACGTGTCTTTGTTTATTGTAACGTGTGTTTGATCGTGTTAACGTGTATCGTCTTCTACGCTCGTAATGTCTTACGTAGGGATTCCGCACCTACGTAGAACGAGATATTCCGTGTAGATCCGGCTGGGAACCTACACTTAATGATATGAGTTTTATGGAGTTTCATCGGGTCTTATGTGTTAATTGAGTGATGTTCTAACTGGTCATGAACCGAACAGTTGAACACGGTTAAAACTTATATATTGATGACAATTAGTTTCGATGATCATTGATTCAGATATAAAACCGATTTTCGACCAATGTCATTGGATTTAAATGTGAAAATTGTTAGGAAACTAACTGATACGTCGCTGATAGGAAACAAACTGATACGTCGTTGATATTCATCGTCTTTGACTTTGATTAGTCAAAATTTAATTTAATTTTTGACTACTGATAGTCAAATGGAAAATTTAATTTAGATTCGTTTCCTTTGTAACGAATGATCAGGCCAGATTCGTTAAATTGTTTACGAAAGACTATCTGTTTCGCTAAGGTAGCGAATGGACAGTGAAATTGATAACGAATAAGTGTAACAAATCAGAGTTGATTCGTTAAAGTAATGCACATTAATTCGTTACAATAACGAATGACTTCACGAAAAAGTATGATTCGTTATTTGTAACGAATGTAAAACATTAATTGTATAACGAATGTCTCATTCGTATAAAGTAACGAATGAGATGCTTATTCGTTAAATCAGTATGATGTATTTAAACAGTCTGCTGAATTTTTTTTAAACTGAAATGGCAGACGAGATTATTCAACACCCAGTTCCCGAGCAACAACCAGCATATAATCCAGAACAGCCTCAAATTCAAGATGAACCTGTTCAAGCTCCCGTCATACTGTTATGGAACAAGAGCCATAATATTTGTGCTTATCTTGAGCCGAACTTTGAAGATTCTCCGATATTCAGGGGAATGATTAGTTTTTTGATTCGCTCGAGAATCTACAAGGCCATTTCTACCCGTACAGTTGTTTATCAGAAGATAATACAAGAGTTTTGGAATACTGCTATGTTTAATGAAGAAGATAATCGGATAGAAACGGTTATTCAGGAAAAACGGGTGGTGATTGATATTGGCGTGATCAGAGACTCACTGGGATTTAATGACGCAGTTGATGACAGATGTGAGTTCGATAGAGCATTGATCAGAGGGTTATTTGGCCGTGTAAAGTATAATGGTGATTTGGGCAGATCTATGTACAACAAAGCGAACTTGTGTGAACAATACAAGTATCTTCTTCACGTATTGATTCATTGTCTCGGTGGACGTAAGGGTGGATTTGACGAGTGCCGAGTGATGCTTCAATCTGCGTTTGTTGCCCTTGTTCTTAATAAACCATTCAATTTCTCAGAATTGGTTTATTATCATTTGAAAGAAAACATCACCAGCAGACATAAGTTCTTAATGTATCCCAGATTTTTGCAAATGATGATAAATGATCTGGTGCCTGAATTGGAAAAAGATCAAGCAGACGTGATGAAGCTCGATCATATGAATGAAGAGACGAAGCAACTTTTGAGATCGAACAGAGGTCAAAGCTTGGCAGATCGACTAAAGTTTAAGCGTTTGATTGGTCATCTGGCGAATATTGATTATATTATACCACCTAATGATCGTTGGGCTCATGACGATTCAGATTCAGAATGTGAAGGTGGTGATGGTGGTGATGATGGAGATGATGGTGGTAATGGTGGTCCAGGACCACAAGCCTAGTTAAGTTATGAACAGAAGCGTAAGCGTAAAGGTAAAGAACCGATGACGGAAAAGGGGGAGAAACCCAAGAAACAACGAGTTAGAAGAGGTCGGGTATTGAGATACCGAGTCAGCCGTTTGTGTCTTCTACTACTGTTTCTACTCCTATTATTCCTTCTATTGCTTCTCCAGTTCCAGTTCCACAAATTCCACGATCTCCTACTTCTACTATAATGTCAAATCTTCCTCGTTCTCCAACACCTGTGCAGATGCCTACTTCTCCAATGCCTCCAACTCTGACTTTGGCTACTACTGTGAGGCTTGATCCTCATTTTGGAGACATATTACATACTGTATTGGCACGGATGCTTACACCACAGCCAACTACTCCTGTTACTCCTGTTACTCCAACACCGTTGCCGAGGCCTGAGCATTCCTTTATGACATTCAATCGTCCTCAGGGTCCAATGCAACCAGTGCATCTTAATTTCTATCACATGGCTCCTCATGCTCAATGGTTTCACCTGATGAATCTATTGCATTTACAGCAAAATCAAATACAAGCAGACATATTTGAAAATGAGCTAGCGCAATGGAATTTGCTGCGGCATCTTCTATCTGCTCAACGTGATAATAGGGAACTTCGAGCCCTGATTGCTGCTCAGGGGGAGAGATTAGATAAGCAGGATGGGATCATTCTTCAGTTGACTTGTAAAGAAGATGAATTGAAGAAATTAAAGAATGATGAAGATGATCAAGATGGTGCAAGGGGTGGGGTAGATCAACAACCGGGCGGAAGTTCCACACCGTCGGCGGGTAATAAGACTGATGCGAGTGTTGGTGGTGGGTCTGAAGCTAGTAATCTACAGATTGTTCCATATAAAGATTACATGAGAGCCAAGCCAATAGATGTTATTCCGGCTAACATGCTTTTGTTTGTAGGAATGGATGGAGTTGTGTACAGTATGGTGAATGCAGATGAGATCGAAGAAGGTGGATCACTCATTAACAAAAGAACAAATTGCCTTGCTTCTGGATCTAAATGAGGAAGAGGTAGATGTGTTGGATAAGAGTATGGATGCGGAAATGGAAGAGAGTGATAATACAGGCATTCCTCACGGGAATGTGCCGGACTTTGAAGAAGTAGAAGTTGAAGATGTTACTGCTGAGGAGTACCCTGAGTTTTACACCGACAACAACATTGACTCAGGTATTCCGTTTTTCACTACTGAGCACTTTGACGTAGCAGAACGTCGGTTACAAGAAGAAAAAGAGAAGTGGAATAAAGCTACAAAGACCAGTCACGTATCGACAACAGAGAAAAAGCGCAAACGTGCTTTGGATGGTATGTTCGAGCATAATGTAAAGAAGATGAACAAGATGATCGAGACCTTTCGTTATCATGAACAAGAGGAAGTCAAATTAGCAAGGGCTCGAGCATCAGCATACCAAATGAAGAAGTACAAGCCAGCTAAATATGTGAGAAGTGATATGGTAGCATGGCAGTATGATTCAGATCTTAAGGTACATATCGTGAAGTGGGAGCATGGTATTTATTATTTTAAACGCCCACACGATATCTTATCTATGCCCAGATGGGATGTGAGAACCCTAGCCAATCGACCGTTTGTGAATTGTGGGGACGATAAGTGGGCTAGTTGGTTCTATAAGCAGTTATTACATGAAACCCATTTTGGTTTCAAGTTCTTCAAGCCTCAGCTGCCTACTCATAAGTACATCGATGAGATTGATACTCACACAGGCTGGAGAAATTTAATTTTATAGGTAAAGCCGCTAAAGACTATGAAGAGGGTTCCTATGAAGACATTTCGTCAGAGTCTATTCACCGTGTTTAATTATTGGTACTACAAAAATCATACAGGTGAAGCGGTTATTGTATATGGTCACGGTTCTAACACAAAGACAATACGTGTGATTGATCCAATGTGGCTGGTTAACTTATCTGAGCCTGACAACGATGCGCTATTTACTAGTCAGATCAGATTTGCTAACGTAAGAGACTATGAGCTTGCTATGCAGTTTCAGAAGGTGGTTAGAGTATGTTACGCATACAAGATTCACAGTTGTGTTGATTGGAAGATGAAGTTATTCCAGAACTAAGATATAAAGAGCTCGAGACGAGGGGGAGTTTATTGATACATGTTTTGTACGTCTCGATCTTTATCAGGGTTATTAATGTAACAGTTTAATGTATAGGGGTTATAATGTAAATATGCCTAAATGTAAGGCACATTCGTTACCCTGTAACGAATGTGTCACATTCGTCTAATGTTCGTCTCATTCGTTAACCCTGTTTAACAAATGGAACATAACGAATGTTGGCCATTCACTATCTTTAATGTAATAACGAATAAGGTTGTTTATTCGTTAACTAAGTGTAACGAATGACTCATTCGTTAAGTTTATCTTAACGAATGAGGTCATCTTCCTATATATACCCTTGTAATCTATTCTATTATAACAGTTCTGATATTTACGATTTCTCTCTCGTTACTCTGCCGAATTGTTCACTCAACATACACACTACACACATATAATGTATGCAAGCCTAATCATATCAGAATCAACATGTGTATCGTTGTTATCAAGATCTAGATCCATATAGGTTCTTTCACAAACTAAAAGTGAGACGAATTCGTAGTGATAATGGTACAGAATTCAGGAATAATGTATTGGATTTCTTCTGCATTCAGAAGGGAATTCATCGTGAATTCAGTGCGCCATATGTTCCTCAACAAAACGGTGTATCTGAAAGAAAGAATCGTACGTTGATCGAAGCTGCAAGAACGATGCTTGTTGATTCTAAGCTTCCCGTTCAGTTCTGGAATGAAGCTGTGAATATAGCATGCTACACATTGAATCGCGTACTAACAGTAAAAAAGCTCAAGAAAACAAGTTACGAACTTCTGAATAATTGTAAACCGAATCTAAAGTATTTGGAACCATTTGGGTGTCGTTGTACTATTTTGAAGAGAGATGCCGGTAAATTTGAAGAAAAGGCATTTGAGGGTTATTTCTTGGGATACAATTCTCCGAAGAAGCGTATCTTCAATATCTCATCGGGTTGTGTGGAAGAGTGGTACCATGTTGACTGTCAAAGCTATACCATTCCACCTACAGGCAAGGGTCCCAATTGGATGTTCGATTACAACGGTTTATTTAAGTCGTTCACGTTAGCCGTTGAAGATTTTATTCGATCTTATTTAGAAGAACAATGTCTTCAAATTCCTACTTCTTCGTATGTTGATGTGAATGACACTCCTAACGTATCAGAGACATCGAACGATGTTTCTGAATCTTCTGATGAAGCTGATTTTGTTGATTCATCGTCAGGTCTATTAGAGGAAGCTACAAACACAAACGAGCCTATTCTAATTGATGACGATTCTCCAACTGTTTCTTTAGACACGGCAGAGGAAAATATCACCAATCTGGGTGATAATATATTTGTACCTGCTAATCCTTCATTAAGGATTCATGCTAATCATCCGTAGGAACAAATAATTGGTGATGTGCACGACGGAGTTCGTACGAGACACCAATTAGCTAATGTATGTGATGAACAAGTTGAATGTAACTTATCTCTGTAACGCCCGTAAATTTCGTTAATCGGCTCGATCATTTATAAATGTTTGTTTAAAATCCAGGGTTTCATCTTTCTAAATTAGAGCCTTGTAATACATTTTAAAAGTCCGTCTATCCATCCTTTTTCTCAAAACATCGCCTCTTATGACTTAAAGCGTTAGATTAGTATGTAGCACCGGCGTTTTCGTTTATCAGCATGAGACATTTGTAGAGTTTGTATATCTTTCGGGATTGAGTTGGCATTCTTCGGGGACCTCCTTGTCATTCTCGTAAGTTAAATTATTTAACCTTTCATCGAAGTTATTACATTGTACAAGTTTGAAGGGCTAGAGTGTAATTATTTTATCATAACATGAAAAAAACCCTAGCCTCCCTCTTCCTTGGCCTATCGAAGTAGAGAGCAGACCATAGGGACTCGTTTTTTTCTTTTTTCAGCCAATTCCAAGTGCCAAACTTCAATTCAAGGTCGGTCCTACCCTAATACAGGTCCTTTTCACCATTAAACACCTTGTTGAGCATGTTAGGGTTGAGTTTTGATTTTAACAATTTATGACAGATTCGTACTCATTTATTGCTCGGTCTATAACTCGATGAAAATATATATTTTTGATCGATTCTTGTTTCTATGATGTTCTACTTTGAGTCTAGTTTCCAGAAAGGTATAATACGTAATTTTTGGACGACATTTGAATACTTTTTATGATTTTATAAGATCGAGTGTCAAAGCTGATGCGGGATGACGGATTCTGGTCTGTCTTCCCAACATCATAATATTTTTTTGGCAAGTCTAAATTGGTTGGTTACACTTCTAGAAGTTAATATTTTGAGTTAGGAACCAAACCCAATTGGAATCGTTTAATTTGGCTGGGTAATGAATTTTATAAAAATAAAACCATTTTGTTGTGCACTGAAATAGCTGCATATACCTTTCTGTGTTGGAGGAATTTTTATGATTTTTGTGTCCACTAGAAAAATATAATAAAAATATTTTTATAGACTTAAGATATTTATGCAACTCTGGTAAAAATTTAATAATTTAATTCCATGGTTTTCCTATGTAATAAAATACATCTTTGCATGCTAGAATCTGCATGTTATATTCGTTTTTGATTGATAAGTTCGTTTTAGGCTTAACCGGTGGCTGCCCTTTCTCGCATCTTCGGGGCTGTTATAATTGAGGTTCATGCTCCATCATCTTCTTAGGTATGTCTAGTGTAATATAATTTAGTATCATGAGTTTTGGCATTCGTTAGATTGGTCAACTGTTGATGAAGTGAAAACTAGGTTTCGGTTGTCTAGTTTGTCAATTGTTGCGTCTAGCGCGTTGTTTGAGGGAATTAACAACCAATTCGGATGTTGTAGCCTCGGTATGATTTGTTGGCTGTGAAAAACTGTATTTTTATGTTATTGGGGCTGAATTGGTTGTCGGTTACTCAAACGGGTCGGTACGGCGCAAATTCGCGTTTATTGGTAATTTGTGCATCATGCTTGCGAATTACCGACCCATCCAACTCGTGTAGCGTCGTGTTGACTTGTTGGCTGTGATTTTACTAAATTTGGTCCACACGGGGCTGAGTCGGTATCTAAGTGCATAAACAACCCGTTAACGCGCGTATTCGATAAAGTCAACAACTTTCGGGGGTAAATTGGGAACCCTTTGTCCCCGGGATTAACTAAGGGTGGTTTTGCTAAATACGTGGCCTCAGGGGCTGATGTAATGGAATTTGGTAATGTCAAGGCTTTAGGTCAATCAAATCATGTTAGAACGTCTCGTAGGATAAACGAATCGGCACGTTTAGTTAGTAATCTTTGTGTGCAATCCGATAGGCTTGTAAACTGTGGATTGCCTTTGAGGTTCTCAAACCCTTTGGTATTTTTGTAGCTCGTCTAAGGTGAGTTCATGATGCCCCTTTTTAATCTTTTTACGTTTTGGGCTAGCATACACACCATATTACGATTTTACTCGGTTTTACTCATTAAAACTATTTGCATGGTATTACATAGCCTTATTCGTATATGTGGATTTATGAAAATATGTGTGAACTATATTTTATGCCTTAGGATATTGTAGACTCGTTTATGGTCTTATATTCCTTGAGGTTATCCATATTACTTGTGGTCTAGGTTCGAGGTTGCTATTAGGCCTAGTATTGATTTCTAGATTATCCATTATTTATGGATTGAATGTGATGATATGGCTTGGTTGGATGTTTGAATTAGATGGATGTATGTGTGTATGTGAATGTGTATGTGTTGGTAAACTATGACCGGGTCAAATATATTACTCGGGGAAGACCCGGGGTGAGGAGGCCCGTGTTGCATGTTTTTGTCCCGGCGGGTGTCAAATATATTACTTGGAGAAGACCCGGGGTGAGGAGGCCCGCCGTTCTGAAAACCGTGGTCGAGTCAAATATATTACTTGGGGATGACCCGGGGTGAGAAGGCTCGTGTTTCGTGAATTATTTTTTTTAAACTGTAACCGAGTCAAATATATTACTTGGGGATGACCCGGGGCGAGGAGGCTCGTGTTACATGATTTTAATGGTTTTGTTAAACCGCGACCGAGTATTTATATTAATTGGGGATGACCCGGGGTGAGGAGGCTCGTGTTACATGATTTTGTTTTATTAAACTGTGACCGAGTCAAATATATTACTTGGGGACGACCCGGGGTGAGAAGGCTCGTGTTGCATGATTTTAACGGTTTGTTAAACCGCGGCTGGGTCAAATATATTACTCGGGGAAGACCCGGGGTGAAGAGGCCCGTGCTGTGTGAAAAGATGTTTAATGTTTTATTTACTTATGATTTGGTTAAGAAAAGCTATTTATGAATTTACAGACTCATGATTTTCCCCTACATTCCGTACTCATGGAATTTAAATTTTTAATGAATGTCGTTTATGAAAACTTGAACTCACTCAGCTCTAGCTGACTTTGTGTGTATGTTAGATTGATTTTCAGGTTAAGGATTGGAGGTTATCGCTTGGACGTGCTAGGGACTACTCGGAAGGTTGAAGGCATTTCTGGTCGAGGATTTCCAATAAAACGGATACTATATTTATATTTGATTTTTGGACACTTGTACCCATGTTTGGGATTTTCTTTAAATAATTACACTTTTTCCGCTATTATTTACTCTAAATTTGTTTTAAATAGAAACGAATCGATTGGTTTTAAATTTTTGTGAATTTGTGGACGTGATCACCAACTGTAGGATTCCCGGGATTCGGGGTCTTACAATCTCCTATTGAGGATTCGATAGTTTGTGCTTATGCGGATTTGCACTCTTCGGGTATTCTTAGTATTGCACAATACAGCTGCTTTCTATCACAGATTTAACCGACAAGTGTCATGATGGCACTCAAGGAACCATCTTGGGTGGATGCATTGCAGGAGGAGCTGCAACAGTTTATTCAACTGGGTGTATGGGACTTAATTGATAAACCCGACCGTGTGAAAAAGGCTATTCCGACTAAATGGGTTTTTTAGTGCAAAAAGGACGATCGCGAGGTAATCGTGAGAAATAAGGCACGATTGGTCGTTCTTGGTTACAATCAATAAGAAAGCATAGATTACACTGAAGTATATGCTCCTGTGGCACGACTAGAGGCTATACGTATTTTTTTTGCCTATGCAGCCTATAAAAATTTCAAGGTTTATCGAATGGATGTGAAATCGTTGTTCTTAAACGGACCTATTCATGAAGAAGTCTATGTGAAGCAGCCTCCTGGTTTCGAGGATCCAGACTTTCCAGAGCGTGTTTACCGATTAAACAAGGCTCTTTAAGGTTTATATCAGGCCCCGAGAGCCTGGTACAGCATGTTGGCTGACAATCTGATTGAAAGTGGATTCACGAGGGGGACTGTGGATTGTACTTTATTTTAAGAACGTGGGTGATGATCTGCTCCTCATCCAAATCTATGTGGACGACATAATTTTTGGTTCGACAAACGACAGGCTGTGTAAAGATTTCGAGAAGACGATGCAAACCAAATTCGAGAGGAGCTCGATGGGAGAGATGAACTTTTTCTTAGGATTGCAAGTTCACCAGTCTGATTTCGGGATCGTTATCCATCAGACCAAATACGTGAACGATATCTTGAGCCGATTCAAGATATACGACGGCAAAATTCCATCGACACCTCTTCAAGTGGGTCACAATTTATCGCCGGATGAATTGGAGGATACTGTAGAATCCAACTCTGTATAGAGCTATGATCGGATCTCTTATGTATTTGACTGCATCTAAACCTGATGTCATGTTTCCTGTTTGTTTGTGTGCTAGGTACCAATCGAGTCCCCGAGTGACTCACCTGGCAGCAGTAAAGCGTATCTTACATTATCTAAGGGGAAATCCAGACATCGGGTTGTGGTACCCCAAGGACGATAAGTTTGACCTCACCGCTTTTACTGATTCGGACTATAGGGTATGCAAGATCAATTTCAAATCTACAACTGCGGGTTGTCAGTTCTTAGGAAACCGGCTTGTTTCCTAGCAATGTAAGAAGCGGATAACAGTCTCAACTTCTACAGCCGAAGCGGAGTATGTGGCGGCCTCGAGTTTCTGTTCACAAGTTCTCTGGATCCAGCAACACTTGCGGGATTACAGTTTGAAGTTTCTTACTACTCCTATCTTTATTGACAATTCGGCCGCTATATCTATCATCAAAAACCCGGTTCACCATTCAAAAACTAAACACATTGAAATCCGTTATCACTTTACACGTGATTGCTTTGAAAAGAAATTAATTTCGATTGATAAAATTCACACAAATTTTCAAAAGGCTGTCCTTTATACCAAAGTGTTTAACAAAACACGTTTTCAATATTTTCCGGGTATAAATGGTTTAAAAACTTTGAAAGATATTCAAAAGCTTGGTTAAATCATTTTTTTTTTATTTTAGTTCTGTTTTTGTTGTTTTTAGGGGGAGAACATATAAAATCCAAAAATATTGTGTTTTCAGTTTGTACAGAGAAAATTAAAAACTCCAAAAACGTTCAAATAATGAAAAATCCAAAAACAATGAAAAATGCTCCTCAAAATGAGTTTAGAAGCAAAAAGGGAAAATGATAGTACATTGGTCATTTGCTCCTAAATCCAGTAAAAAGTAAGTAATAAAAGACTGTATGCTTAATTGAATTGATGTATTGGTAGGTCTTTTGACAAACAAGTATGGGCTAGTAAGTGATATAAATTTAAAATTGCTGAATAAAAAGGGATATTAGTTCTATAAAAGGTCTTGATAATGATGGCAGAAATGTAATAAACCGGTCATACTCAAGCCTTCTAATCAATTTGAAAACAATTTTAACAAAAAGTATCTAATTGGTGGTTAACGCTTCAACGATGTACGCTCTTGTGGGCTTAAATCCTGGATTGATGGGATGCTTTAATGATCTGGATTTCATTGGGTCTTTATGCGGTTTTACATTTGGTATTCATTTCGATGAATATTAAAAATGCTTGTAAAAGCGAACCCGCAGTGTAACTGCTTAAGTCTCTAAACTTGTTCGCAAAAAGTACTTCGTGTATAAAAATGAATTACAGACTTAATCAAACCACGCTGTGAGTCATACATTGTCCCCTTGCTCGCGTCTCATTACCATTAAGAGACGGACCACAAGGGACACAATGTCTGTTAATCGACAGATGAAATCGTGTATACTCATCCATAGGAACAGAACTTAGGGTATTGCTTGATAACGGGGGTATATCTTGTAGTGGGGATTACGGACTATGATCACTTAAAAATCATCATTTTTCATCAAATTGGTTCTAAGGTTTAAGTCAAGTTGGGGTGATTTGGATAAAATCAAACTACGCTTGAATCAAGATTTGAACTACTCCTATCCTATAATTGTGCTTAATTGAACCAATTAACAATATCAGTGAAAGTTCTGAAAAATTTGTTCGAATATTTAAGTGGACAACAATACCAATAATCGACTTAACACCAGTCATAATAAAAACTGTGATGGATGGGAATTTTGGTCAATATGATTCCCTGCTCGACTCACAAAAATATGTACTGCTTTGTTAGAATAGTTGTTTACAATTTTATACAGTTTGAAAAATATTCCAAAATATTTAAAAAGAATTTATTTTCTTTCTTCTTTATATTTTGATTTACCGAGCTGGCGAGTATATCAAAACAAAAAGAAAAGAAGTTTTACCCCAATTTTAAGTTAATCGTGCTTAACGTAATTTTCAATTGGCATCAATTGAATTTTTTAACATAAAAATCCGTTTAAGTTAAACATTACCAATCCTAGGTTGATCAGATATTTTAATGTATGCAAATTAAACCCTAATTGAATTTATTTGAATATTTAATTCATTAATTAAAACCCTAATTGGTTTTAAAAAATATTTAATTTCTTAATGAGATTGCTTCTCATTCGTTAAGGAATATTGGTAATTCGTAAATTGATTTAACGAATGTAAAGCCTTTCGTTATTTAAAGATTAACGAATGAGGACTCTCACTCGTTATAATGACATTTGCTTCCGTTGTGCATAACGAATGGAAGACATTCGTGTAACCATTAACGAATGGAATGAATTAAATGTATCATTCACTAAAATTTTAACGAATGACTCTTATATTCGTTAGAAATGTTAACGAATAAGAAGAGTTAATGTATATTCGTTAAATTTTAACGGATGAAATCCTTATTCGTCTAAAGGATTGACGAATCAGGATTATTAATTTAACGAATGAAGCTATTCGTTAGTTCAAATTTGAACGAATGACCGCGATTCGCGTGTAATTATTAAGGGTTTATAATGCCTAAGCAGACGAATGACCTTTCATTTGTCCATTCACTATTTCATCATCTACCTAAACCAAACTCTTGCAAAAATTTTCTAGATTCTGATACTTGTTTCATAGACTAATTGATTGATACCTTCGTGTTCTACAGGTAATGGCGAGCACCATCATATGAAAATTATGAAAGTTTGTCGGATATTTGAGGGTTAATTGATTGATTTGTTTAATGCCTGTTAATAGTACAGTGAACAACAATTAAAACTAATAATCGAATAAAATGGTGACTGATGGTTCGTGTTAAGTATGTTAACCTACCTTTCGATAGTGATTGTTAAGGTTAATCGGTGAATGTACTAGACGATTCATTGTTTCTGTAAGATTCATTGTTGTCATTGACTTTGATTAGTCAAAACTAAATGAAAATTGACTCTAGATTAGTCAAATTTTTTATTGAAGTCAGATTCGTTATAGTCATAACGAATGAAGTCAGATTCGTTATCCATATAACGAATGATAGTCAGATTCATTAATTTGTTAACGAAAAATAGTCTGATTCGCTAAGGTAACGAATGGTTAGTTAAATCATTATGACGAATAAGATTTGATTCGTTAAACAAAAAGAGTTGATAACAAATGAGTGTAACGCATCTGAATTGATTCATTTAATGTATAAGTTTGATTCGTTATGTGTAACGAATGTAAATAGTTAATATATAACGAATGTCTCACGAATGTGATACATTCGTTAAAACAGATTATTATATTTTTAAATATTTTACTAATGTTTGCTTATTTTAACAGTAATGGTAGAAGAGAATATTCAAAACCTGTTCCCGAGCAACAACCTGCAGATAATCCAGAACCTAAACAAGCTCCTGTGATACTATCATGGAACAAAAGCCACAACATTTGTGCCTATCTTGAGCCGAACTTTGAAGATTCTACGATATTCGGGGGGTATGATTAGTTTTCTGACTCGTTCGAGAATTTACAAGGCAACCTCTACTCGTACAGTTGTTTATCAGAAGATTATACAAGCTTTCTGGAATACAGCTAGATATAATGAGGCAGAAAATCAAATAGAGGCGGTGATTGAGAATAAAAGAGTTGTGATTGATGTTGGGGTAATTCGGGATTCTTTGGGATTCCGTGATTCTGTTGACGATAGATGTGAGTTTGATAGAGAATTGATCACAGGGTTGTTTGGGCGTGTAAAGTATAATGGGGATTTGGGTAGATCAATGTATAACAAAGCAAACTTGTGTGAAAAATACAAGTATTTGTTTCACGTGTTAATTCATTGTCTCGGTGGACGCAAGGGTGGATATGACGAGTGCCGAGTAATGCTCCAATCAGCTTTTGTTGCCCTTGTTTTGAATAAACTATTCAACTTCTCAGAATTGGTTTATTATCATCTGAAAGAGAACATTACAAGCCGTCATAAGTTTTTAAAGTATCCCAGATTTCTGCAAATGATGATAAATGATCTGGTGCTGGATTTGGATAAAGATCAAGATGATGTTATGAAGCTTGAGCATATGAATGAAGAGACAATGAGACGTTTGAGATCTTATAGAGGTCAGAGTCTGACAGATCGACCAAAGTTTAAACAATTGATTGGTCATTTAGCGAATATTGATTTTGTCGCGCTACCTAATGATCGTTGGGCTCATGACGATTCCGATTCTAAACGTGAAGGTGGTGATGGTGGTAACGATGGAGATGATGGTGGTAATGGTGGTCCAGGACCACAAGCTGAATTAACTTATGCTCAGCAACGTAAACATAAAGGGAAAGAACCAATGGTGGAAAAGGTAGAGAAACCCAAGAAGCAACGGGTTAGAAGAGGTTCGGGTATAGAGATACCTAGTCAGCCGTTTGTACCTTCTAATGCTGTTTCTGTTCCGGTTATTCCTACTATTGTTTCTCAAGCACCACAGAGTATTCCACGATCTCCTACTCCTACTCCTGTTATAGATTTTCCTTGTTCTCCAACTCCTGTGCCAATGCCTACTTCTCCAATACCTCCAACTATGACCTTGGTTACTACTGTGAGGTCAGATCCTTATTTTGGAGATGTATTACAATCAGTGTTGGCTCGTATGCCTACAGCACAGTCGACTGCTCCAGATACTCCTATGACTCCTACATAGTTGCCGAGACCTGAGCACTCATTTATGACATTTACTCGTCCTCAGGGTCCATTGCAACTCGTTCATCCTAATTTCTTTGGTATGAATCTTCAAAATCAATGGTTTCATATGATGAATCTGTTGCATTTTCAAAAGACTCAAATGCAAGCTGACAGAGCTGCCCATGAGCTAGCGCAAAGGAATTTGTTGCGACATATTCAGTTCACTCAACGCGAAAACAGGGAACTTAGAGCCCTTGTTGCTGCTCAGGGGGGAGAGATTAGACAAAACAGGATGAAATCATACTCCAGCTCACTTGTAAAGATGATGAATTGAATAAATTAAAGAATGATGAAGATGACCAAGATGGATCAGGAGGTGTAGATCAGCAACCGGGCGGTAGTTCTACTCCGTCGGCGGGTAATAAGACTGATTCGGGTACTGGTGGTGGATCTGAAGCGAGTAATCTACAGATTGTTCCATACAAAGATTACACGAGAGCCAAGCCAATAGATGTTATTCCGGCTGATATGCTTCTGCTTGTGGGTATGGATGGGATTGTGTACAGCATGATAAACGCAGATGAGATCGAAGAAGGTGAATTTGTTGATCATTCATTAAAAAAGAACAAATAGGCTTGCTTCTGGATTTAAATGAAGATGAGGTTGAGGAGTTGGGTAAGAGTATGGATGTAGACGTGGAGATTGAAGAAAGCACGAATACAGGTATTCCTCGTGGGAATGTACCTGATTTTGATAAGGTGGAAGTAGAAGACGTTACTGCTGAGGAGTATCCTGAGTTCTACACCGATAACAACAATAACGATTCAGGTATTCCTTTCTTCACTACAGAACATTTTGACGCAGCAGAACGTCGATTACAAGAAGAGAGAGAAAGATGGAATAAAGCTGCTGAAACAAGTCACTTCTCGGCAACTGAGAAGAAGCGCAAACGTGCTTTGGATGGTATGTTCGAGCATAACGTAATAAAGATGAACAAGATGATCGAGACCTTTCATTATCACGAACGGGAAGAAGTCAAAATGGCAAAGGCTCGAGCATCGGCATACCAGATGAAAAAGTACAAGCCGGCAAAATATGTGAAGGGTGATTTGATTGTGTGGCAGTTTGATTCTGAGCTTAAAGTATATATCGTTAAGTGGGAGCACGGTATTTATTACTTCAAACGCCCACACGATATTTTATCCATGCCAAGATGGGACGTTAGAACACTAGCCAATAGACCATTCGTGAATCGAGGAGATGATCAGTGGGCTGGGTGGTTCTATACTTATTTATTGCATGAAACCTGTTATGGTTTCAAGTTCTTCAAGTCGCAGGTGCCAACTCATAAGTACATTGATGAGATAGATCCTCGCACGGGCTGGAGAAAGATGATTCTGCAAGTGAAGCCACCAAAGACACTGAAGAGGGCTCCAATGAAGACATTCCCTCAGAGTCTGTTCACCTCGTTTAAATATTGGTATTATGACAATCGTACAGGTGAAGCGGTTATTGTATATGGATCTGGGTCAAACACGAAGACCATACGTGTGATTGATCCAATGTGGTTGGTTAACTTATATGAGTCTGATAACGATGCCTTATTTACAAGTCAGATAAGATTTGTTAATGTAAGCGACTATGAATTTTCTATGCAATTCCAGAAAGTAGTTAGTGTCTGTTATGCATACAAGATTCACAGTTGTGTGGACTGGAAGAGAAAGATGTTCCAAATATAAAGATAAAGAGCTCGAGATGAGAGGGAGTTTGTTGATACATGTTTTGTATGTCTCGGTCTTTATCACGACATTAATGTAATAGTTTATTAGTATAGGGGATTTAATGTAAAATACCATTCGCACTAATGTAAGTTACATTCGTTACCCCGTAACGAATGTAACACATTCGTATTAAATGTAAGCTCATTTGTTAACCTTGATTAACGAATGAGATAACGAATAAGGGCTATTCCTTATGTTTTAAGTGTATTAATGAATGAAGAATTCATTCGTAGATGTTAATGTAACGAATGAGACATTCATTAAGTGTTAACTTAACGAATGTAGTCATCCCTTATATATACCCTGTAATTTATTCAGTAATGTAACAGTTCTTAATCTCTGATTTCCCTCTCGTTACTCTGTCCAAATACTCTCTCAACACGCACACTACATACACTAACGTATCTCAGCCTAATCGTATACCTAGATAACGATGCATCGTTGTAATCACAAGATCTAGATCCTCCCAAGCTCTTTCATGCAAAAATCCTAAAAATGGTCCAAAAACATGTTTTGATCATACACATGGTTAGGAGCCTGGTTTGACAGATTTTTTGGCAATAAACACAGATTAAAGGGTTTAAACAGCGTTTTTAACGTTCAAAAGCTCGGTTTTGATACCCTAACCGAAACCCTAAGTTCCAAGGCTTCCATATTGATGAAACATGCTTGGTTTGTGATTTAGGGCCTGTACATAGCTTATATAGAAGCACGAGAACCTGGAAATTGGATTAAGGGAGCGAAAACCGCAAATGTAACGTCAAATCACTCGATTACGGGCTGTTTAGGATTCGATTGTGATGTGCATATTTTTAGGTTATGAAATTTTGCAGGACATCAAGGACCATATCATTGAGTAACTGTTCAAATTTGGTAATTTTTCAACCATCCGAGAATATTTGGCGAATTTATTACCGAGTTGGGATGTTTATTTTGGAAAAATACTTAAAATGCTTGAAGAATTATGAAATTTTATGGGAAACTCATATTTGGTATAATATGAATACATATGAAATTTGGGGTCATTTGCAAAATTCTAAGTATGCTTTGTGGATTCGCGTTTATTCGAGTTTTCGAAGTCGTTTTTGGCCTGAAAAGAATATTTGGCAAGGTTGTTAGAGTTTGGGAATTTTCAGGTTGTTTTGGAACATATTCTGATCACCTAGAAATTTTAGTGGGATTTTTGGAGATCTTTTGGTATAAAAGGATGATTTTCGGACTAAATAAAGTAGATAAAATGATTTTTTATAAATTAATAAATCAGTATATAATTCAAGAAATACTTTTATAAAAATCTACATATTTTAATTAATAATTGACTAAATTTTCATAATTTAATGATTAACGGATAATTAATTGTGTTAATTTAAAGATTAATAAAATTCAATTTTGATAAAACCGACGAGTTCGTGACTAACGAACCTGTTGGAATATCAGAACATCAAGAGTGATCAAAATTCACACTTTTGTGTAAATTAAGTAAAACGAACATTTTATGAGAAATCTTGACAATTTGGATATATTGTGCGCATGAATAAACGGAAACGAGCCCCGTAGCGAATCCAGAACCCCAATGTGTGATCTTTCTTTATAACTTAATCATTTTATCGACCAACACGTTTACCCAAGATTACATCCCCATAACTGTTTTCTGAACGCATAAACGAACAACTAGGCCTAGTTGGGAAAACGGGGAAACTGAGCCAAGTTCGGTTTTAAGTATTAGACATTGAATAACATCACAATTTAAGCCTACTGACACTTTCTCGGTGTAATAGCTATACCCAGATTAGCTATACAGCCCAATTTAGTATAATGATTATAATAATATTAAAATATTAATATTATTATAATATTGATACAAACAGGCTATGTAGTGTTAGACATAGCTACCGGGGCATGTTTTGGGCGGAAGGGGAGCCACAGTGGTTGATTGAGCGTGGGAATGGATGCACGCAACACAGACAGTTAAGGCTTCACTGCAGCTTAGCATAATTACATCATAAACATACAAACAAATGTACTTGTGAACGTACATACATACATACTTGCGTATTTACAAACTGTGATTGTTGTACGCACAACCGATTTCTTGAAACTCGTGAAACTCACCAACTATTTGTAGTTGACCAGTTTTAACATGTTTTTCAGGTATACCAGACTTGGACTAGAAAGTCAATGTGCTACGTGTTTGACTTGCGATCAATGTTGGGTGAATTGATGCAATTGTGCTAGTAAGAAGTAAAGCCGCTTAATGGGTTCGATTAGTTTGTATCACCTAGTTGTAAACAAAGTTAGATTGATGCAAAATATTTCACTCTTATCCCCTGAATATACTGATTCTGCTCGGATATTCAGGAGGCCTTTGGGTTTATTCGATCTATGTGTTCTTGTCAACCTACTAAGGTTTGCACCAGGTCCGGTCCTGACATTAAGAATCAATAAAAAATAATGGGGCCAATAATTGAATTGAAATACTACATGGGTTTCAACAGCGTTTGGTTATTTGGGCTACAAACTCGGCTATCATTAGAAAAAGGCTTTGAGGTGTCGGTTCAAAGGGCCGGAAGTTTTAGGAAATAGATTCTATTTTTGGGTAAAATTAACTTGGAGAAAAAGTAATTAACATATAATATAGAGTTGACAGCAGGAAAATTGAGGGGAGAATTGTTGGTTGTTATCTGGGGTGTAAAACAAAGCAGTGGTGAATGAAGTAATTCAACGAGGAGATACCACAAGCAGCTTTGAAGGAGAGAGCGCTTTGATTTGAGTAGATAATGTTTGGGTTCAACACCGACTCATCCAAGTATCATTATTATTCGGTTTCAATTTATTATTTTCATCATGAGTTATTGTTTGAAGATATTGATTATATTCTTTTGTTTTTTAGTATGGTTCTTGGCTAAACTTCATAGACTACCTAGGCTTATGATGAACCACTGTTGATGTTTGATATTTCTAGGATTATTTTTTTGTTTATGGGTTTATGAATCAATAAAGAGTTTATATTATTTATTCGATACATATGTGTGCTTGGTTTTGTGTGATGAGTTTTATTGTTTCACAGAGTCTTTAGTGATTATTTGTCATATAATAGGATTCTGTTAGGTCATTACCGCATGTTTTTAACTAGTTTAAGATTGATTTATAATAAGATCATAGAAACAGTATCATTAATCAAATAAATAAAAGTGCGCTGCTAACCTAAAAAGCTGTAAGGTGATAGGTTAATAGATAGGTATTGGTTGATTAAGATTGTTAGATTTAGTTCTTCGTAAGAAGTCCGTCTAGGTTTGATTTTTCAACTTTGTCTATTAATGTCGAATGAATTCTTAAACTGCCTTTGATTTCCGCGTTGTAGGGTTGGATTTTGTATAAAGGTACTCTTTTATAATTAATTAGATAACCGTAAGGAAGCTTAATATTAAAACCGGTGTTCTTAAGAATTTACTAGAAATCCATAGGTGTCTTCTTGAGAAGGGCATTAAAACCGGTGTTCTTAAGAATTTACTAGAAATCCATAGGTCTCTTCTTAAGAAGGGCCAGATGTCCTGTTCGGGTTTTCTTTTAAATAACTATTTTATGATCCCGGCTCCATAGTAAAAAATTTCCGATTATTTGATAACTTAATTTTAGGGATTATAGCCTAGGTGGTTTTTCATTGTCATATGATTCAAATAACTTTAATTGCCTTTTGTTTATGTTAATTGCTTTTCTTAATTAGTTTAAAGCTAGTTTTAATTAGAAACCCATTTAAAATAAAATAATTAAATAGTCGTGTCAGTCAGTTAAGTCTAATTAGTTAATTTACATAATTTAAAAAGTCGCTTGGGTTCGATATCCGAACTTACTTAACTATACTAGAGTCGACCGGTACACTTCCCGATTAATATTTTATTCGAGTTTTAGAGAGTTTAGAGTATTACTTAGTGTCTAGATTAGCATAATTTAGTTAATAATTATTTGACTACTTTTAACACATCATGTTTTTGGCGCCATTGCCGGGACTATTGGCGATTGCATTATTAGCTTTGATTAGACTTGTTGCCACATACATGCTATTTTCTTTATTTATTAATTTGAGTCGTAGGAGTCTAATTTTAAGTTTTAGTTTATTTTATTTTATCTTTAGTTATTGATTTCGAGTCTTTTATTAGAGTCTACCTATTTGTTCTTGTGTGTTTTTAGGTTTGTGCCACATCTTCGATCACACGGACCATCACTGAGAGATTTGGACCTACTTCGCTGAAGTCCGTGTCTAGTTCATCATCAGGTTCAGATCACCGCTTTAAGAAAAAAAGTCTGTCAATATTGATTCTACACCAAAGTCATCACCGCAAAGTTCACCGCCATCAAGCCCAAAAAATATTGCAGATAATCAAATTTGTGATAACAATGTAAGTATTTACCAACAAGCGTTTAAGGGTTTCACCAGAAATCACTCACCCATCATCATTCCCGAATTAATAATTCGAACTCATGGCAGATTCCAGCCTACGTTGTGAATGCATCTTCACACATCAATGTTTAGTATTCTCAAGATATTTAATCTACATGGTGCTATAGAAGATGCTATTTTTCTTCACTTGTTTTAGGTTTCACTTGCGGGACGGGCTGCCACTTGGCTCGACTTGCAACCACCCGGCACATTCACTACTTGGGAGGCATTTCGGTCTGCATTCATCAAAGAGTATTTTCCTCCTACAAAAGCATCCCGCCTTCGTGATCAAATCCACTCCTTTCACGTGGAACCGAATGAACTTTATTATCCGGCATGGGAGTGATTTCAAAGTTTACTATCTCTTTGTTCCAAGCATGATCTCACTCCATGGGGTCTTATGGAGAAATTTTACATTGGTCTGAATTATGAAACCAGAGCCCGGTTTGACACAGCAGCAGGAGGTAATCTTATGGAAAAGAAAAACGTTAATGAATGCAATGATCTTTTCGATAGTTTCGCTCAAGCCGAATATGGGCAACAGCCACTTAACAGGAAGTCAACTCCTGTCACCAGTACACCCTCATTTGCTCGAGGTGTGCACCAGGTCAATCTAGATACTGGTGTGGCTGCCGCGTTAGAGATGAAAGAGTTAAGGTCTAGGGTGGATAAGTGTGAGTTGTGTAAGGGTAGACATGGTACTTTGGACTGTCCGTTGATGAACAAAGAAGAGGTGGATTTTTTAGTAGGTCAAAATAGGTTCCCAAATGCCATCAACAGTAATAACAATTACAATTAGAACCAATACAAGAACCCGACTCAGAATGATAAAAAATGGCGTCCTTCCGGTGCGCCTCTGGGTTTCCAATCTAATTATAACCGAGGGCAAGGTCACTATAACAATGGCGGTCAGAATGTTCAGAGCTAATGGCTGTCAGAACGTTCAGAGTTCAAGTAATGGGAAAGGTGTAAGCAATGGTCAAGATTGGAATAGTGGGCTTGGTAGACTGGAAGAGATGGTGCAACAGGTACTTATGAAAGATCAGGCCTACCAGAAAACTCTTGTAGAGCATGATCTACTTTTGAAGAATCATCAATCATCGCTCCTTGACATTTAGAGATCCGTTGGTGATATTGCTTGACCATTAGATGAGAGACTTCCATATCAGTTTTCAGGTTCTACTCAGCAGAATCCGACAGCTTAGTTAAAATCAATCACCACTTGCAGCGGAAAAGTTTTAAGTCCCGACTTGAGAAAAGGAGAGGTTGAAGTTGAGGGGGAAGAAGAGTTGGTTGATGAACAGATAGAGACGGAGACTCCTAGTGGGTTGCAAAACACCGCACCAACCATTGAGCCTCTTGTTGAAAGAAGCATCGAGAAGAAACCGATAGAAGTTTGGCCGTCACCAGTTATTGATTTTTCTTGTGTTTTGTTTCCCGCCCTTCATAAGCATCAAAAGTTTACTAGGGAATACGAGCATTTTCTTGATATGTTCAGACAGTTAAAGATTAATCTCCCTTTCATTAAGGATATCCAACAAATGCCAAAGTATGCTAAGTTTCTGAAGGATTTTCTGAAGAGAAAAGATCATTTGGGGGAGATTTTATCCATTCCACTTAATGGGGATTGTTCGGTGGTAGTCTTGAATCGGTTACGGGAAAAGTTGTCGGATCCAGGTGTGTTTGGAATTCCATGTCTATTCGGTAGTGACACCATGAGCCAAGTGTTGGCGGATTTGGGAGCAAGTATCAATCTCATGCCATATTCTTTATACGAGAAGTTGGAATTGGGTGAACTTAAACCCACTCGCATGTCTTTGTCGTTGGCCGATCGTTCAATTTAGTACCTGCCGGGATCATAGAAAATTTGCTTTTCAAGGTTGGTAAGTTCGTTTTTCCGATAGGTTTTGTTGTTCTCGATATGGAGGGTGACGAGAGGGTTCCCATTATTCTCGATCGTCAGTATTTACGTACCACGAAGACGCTTATTAATGTGTATGACGGGAAAATTACACTTCGGGTTGGTGATGAGAATTTTACTGTAAGACCCCGAAACCCGGGAATCCTACAGTTGGTCATCATATCTTTAATGCCCCGAACACCTGGAACCCCACAGTTGGTATTCATACAAAACACTTGTAAAATTATTTAAACTTAAAAATGATTCATTTCATTAAAATAACCAATTCAGAGTATAATTCAGCGGAAAACATAAATAATAAAATAAGTTTCCAAAATCCCGGGAATATTGCCCAAAACCAATTTAATTATATTTTATAAAACGTTTTAAAATAAAATGTTCAATAATAAAATCTTCCATCCACGTATGCCCTTCACCGTCCAAGTAGCTTCGTGCACGTCCAAGCGATAAGGCATCCTCCTCCTAACCTGAATCTCACACTAACATGCACACAAAGTCAACTTGGGCTGAGTGAGTTCAAGTTTTAATAAATAACATCAATAATAATAATCATAATAGTCATCCCAAGAGTTTTAAAATAAAAGGGATAAAACAGTTAGGCCATCATCAACAATAAGTAATCATCCTTATATATATATATATATATATATATATATATATATAAACATCCTTATAATTATATACCTACATATATATCATCCAAGTGATAACATTAGGGTCGAGCAAACGTACAACCCAAACACGTAACATCAACGCATTCAAACACAAAGTAGGCATACGCAACATCAGTAGTCGAAACGACTACAACATCGCCAAATACATGCCAAGAAATAATGTATATATATACATATATATATATATATTTAACGTCCCAAGGCCTACCATATACTAGCAAGCCTATATAAAATCGTTTAAAATATTTCATCATGTAAGAAAACACTTAGGTGTGCATGCTAGCCCAAAATTTAAAAAGAGTTTAAAAGAGGGCATCATGAACTCACCTGAAATCAATCGAACACCTGCAACGAGCTAGGAAATCCCTAAATGCACAATCATAAGAAAGGGCCTGTAAATTATACACAACGCGTTACTAAACTTGACCGTAAGGACATTCTTGCCTAATGGCCCATTCAAGCCCAACACTTTGGCCCAAGGCCCAACAACTTGGCCCAAGGCCCAACAACTTGTCCCAAGACCCAGCACTTGGCCCAAGGCCCAACACCTGGCCCAAGGCCCAACAACTTGGCCCAAGGCCCAACCCTTGGCCCAATGCCCAACAACTTGGCCCAAGGCCCAACACTTATCAAATCGAGTCGAATACGTGCGCAATAAACCTTAAAACCATTTGTTAAACGAATCAGCCCCAAATGGACCAAATTCCCATTTTAAACCTTTTCATTCGTCAAAATTATGTCACCCGAGTTGATAGGGTTGACGGTTCCTTTTTACAACTCTCAATTTAACATTTAAACAAAAATTCGCGCACCGCCGACTCGATTGACCAAGCACCAACCAAAACAGCCCCGAGCATAAAAAAAAATAATTTTCCCACAGCCCTTAGACTCCCCTAGGGCCATACAAACTGATTCGGTTGGTCATCCAACCGATTAACGCATCAAACTCAACAATTTGCAATTCTACACCCGATAAACCCTTGTTTTCGAACTTAAATCGATTGACCGACCTAAACACCTCCAATGACCACGAAATTTTAATATGATGTAAATTCCATACCTGGGAATCTTTCTACAATGAAAACTCTAATTTTTATCCACGGGAAGTGGGTCAATTAAACCTTGGCCGAAAACCTGTCCAACGAAAAGTTTCGGCAAAATTGAGCATCAAAACGATTAGGGGTGAACAAAAAGAGTGTTGGGGCTTGTAGTACATACCTTGAACTACTTCTAGGAGCTTAGAATTGATAAAAAAGTCGAAGCAATGAAAGGGGGGGAGGGCTGTATTCGGCCGATCGCAGCAGCAGCTAGGCTAGGGTTTATTTGTTTTTGTTTATTGATATAATACAAGTATGTTTCATCCAAGTCCCTCGAATTTGCAAGATTTGGCGACTTGTAAGGAAGGTTAAGTGTTTTAACGTAGCGGGGATGACGTAAAGGCTCCCGAGAAACGTCGGTTAAGTCCCGAGAGTTATACATACTCTACAAGCTTTAATTCTTGAAACCGGAATTAACGGGCGTTACAAGTCCACCCCCCTTACAATGGGATTCGTCCCCAAATCCCGATGCGACAGGAAAAACTGTGGATAATGCCTCGTCATCTCGTCTTCGGACTCCCAAGTCGCCTCGGAACCCCGACGGTGTTTCCATTGCACCTTCACCTGTCTAACCACCTTATTCCTCAAACGCCCCTCCTGACGGTCAAGAATAGCAATCGGTTGTTCGACGTAGTTCAGCTTACTATAGAGTTCAATATCATCGAGAGGCAAATGGACCTCTTCATCCGCTAAGCATTTCCTCAGATGGGACACGTGAAAAGTAGGATGAACCCCCGCGAGCTCCTCGGGCAATTCCAGCCTATACGCTACCTCACCAACACGGGACAAAACACGGAACAGACCTATGAACCTCGGACTAAGCTTCCCCCTCTTACGAAAACGAATTATACCCTTCCAAGGAGAAACTTTCAACATAACCCGATCTCCATCGTCGAACACAATAGGTCTTCGCCTTTTATCCGCGTAAGACTTTTGACGATCCTGAGCGGCCTTCATAAAAGCCTTATTCTTATCGAGTTTCTCAGTCGTAGCCTCGACCACCTCCAAACTACCCAATTGCTTCTGACCAATGGAACCCCAACAGACAGGAGTCCTACACCTCCTACCATACAGCATCTCAAACGGTGGTATCCCAATCGTGGCGTGATAACTGTTATTATACGAGAACTCTACTAATGGTAAGTGACGATCCCAACTACCACCAAAATCGATTACACAGGCCCGCAACATATCCTCAAGAGTCTGAATGGTCCTCTCGGACTGACCATCCATCTGCGGGTGACTGGCAGTACTGATAAGGAGTTTGGTACCCATCTCCTCGTGAAACTTTTACAAACCTGGAGGTAAAACGCGTATCCCTATCCGAAACAATAGATACAGGCACCCCGTGCCTAGAGACGATCTCACGAATAAACACATCGGCCAACTGCTCGGAATTAAAAGTCTCTCGGATTGGCAAGAAATGAGCGTTCTTGGTCAATCTATCAACAATTACCCAAATGGTGTCATAACTACCCTTAGGAGTACGAGGCAATTTAGTCACAAAATCCATAGTAAGCTGCTCCCACTTCCACTCAGGTATTTCTAAAGGTTGAAGCTTCCCGAACGGCTTTTGATGCTCGGCCTTAACTTGTAGACACGTCAAACATTTACTCACATACTGAGCCACCTCAAACTTCATCGCAGGCCACCAATAATTCTTCTTCAGGTCGTGGTACATCTTGGTCGAGCCCGGGTGAGTAGAATAGCGCGACTTGTGTGCCTCATCCAAAATTTTATCTCTGAATCGCCCATACTTTGGTACCCATAAACGACCATCCTTATACTTCACCCCGTCACCGACGTCTTCCAACAATTTCTCCTGACCCCAAACACGCTCATACATAATCCATTCCACCTGCAAAGCCTCATTCTGAATGTTGGCTATTTGTTTCAAAATATCGGGTTTAAGAATAAGCTGATAGGATTTCACACGAATAGGTTTTGGTCTCTCCTTCCGGCTTAACGTGTCGGCTACCACGTTAGCCTTACCCGGATGGTACATAATCTCCAGATCGTAGTCCTTAATTAACTCCAACCATTGACGCTGTCGCATATTCAGTTCCTTTTGCTCGAAGAAATATTTTAAGCTCTTATGATCGGTATAGATAACTCAAGGAACACCGTACAAATAATGTCTCCACAACTTGAGCGCAAACACCACCGCCGCCAGCTCCAAATCGGGGGTAGGATAATTCGCCTCATGAGGCTTCAACTGCCGTGAGGCATAAGCGATGACTAGACCTCGCTGCATCAAAACACACCCAAGCCCCTGATAGAGGCGTTAGAATAAACCACCAGATCATCGGTGCCATCAGGTAGAGCTAAAATCGGGGCATGTGTTAACCTGTTCTTCAACTCGAGAAAATCCTCCTCCTGTTCCGTACCCCAAACGAACTTAACACTCTTCTTAGTCAACTTAGTCAGTGAAGATGCAATTTTCAAAAAATCGGGAATAAAGCGACGGCAATACCCCACCAAACCCAGAAAACTACGGATTTCAGATGGAGACTTAGGAGACTCCCATTCATTCACGGCTTCCACCTTTGCAGGGTCAACCAGAATACCACTCGGGTTAATAACATGACCCAAGAATTGAACCTCACGCAACCAGAAGGAACACTTAGAAAATTTGTAGGTTCCCTTGACGGATCACACGAGATATCCCGGTCTACTCAGGTGCGGAATCCCTGCGTAGATCGTTACGAGCATAGAAAGCAAATCAAACAAACACACACGAATAAACCGAAACACGTTATATATTAATAACCGAACTCACGTGATATGAATCACTGATACAGACTTAGATCAACTCAAACGACTAACTTAACGATTAACCCAAAACAAGCCGTAACCTATATATAAATACACGACAACTTCGCCTGATATGTTCAGGCGAAGTTGTCCATAACTTCGCTTGTTCAACAAGTTCGCCTAGGCGAACTTGTTAACAACTTCGCTTAAACAAAAACATAAATAACATTACAGACTTGATTACAGACACTAGACTATGAACTACTGACATTTATGCACCAACAGACTCCCCCTTGGCAGTAGCTTCATATCTTGATCTTTAAGCACTTGTCTTGTAATCTTCACGCATGCACTCCTTCTCTAACACATACCGTGACTACTCGCTGATACTTCCTCGCTTCGTCTTTCCAAGCAGGAATATAGAATATCTTCTTTTCATTCAACACTTGCAGATCAGCTTTCGATAAGTTAACAAGATGCATCGGATCATACACCCTCAGCACTTCTTGTTCGTCTTCGTCTTCCATCACGGCTTCAGCAGTCTGGCAATCAACATACCACCATTTAAGATTCTTCAACACATCTTGAGGCATAATCTTCATTGGAACCTCCTTAATGCATCGAATCGGTTTGTACTTCATTACCATCCATGGCTTGCAATCTGCTCTCATTCCCCTTTCTTTATCTTCCACTAGCTTTCCCTTCTGCGGCTTTAATAACTCAAACTTCTTCTCTTTTATGCTTTCTTTCCACACAATCTTCCCAATAACCCTTGCCATGTTGTCGTCGCTTCTATTGATCAGCCCCAATCTAGCCAAATCCTTCACCTCACATTCAGGCAATGTATTGAGAGATCTCAACATTCTTTTAAAATACTGAATCCCATCAAAACGTTTCACCACAAACAACTTTATCTGTTTATCATATAGCCAACAAATAATTCCTTTCTTCGACTCAGCATAGCCTTTGATATTATAACTCTTCTTGAACATGGTTGGAACAGCAGGCTTCTTAGTTTTAATAAACCAATGAGCACAGCCTTCCTTCCACCTAGGCTGCTCCTCCCACTCAGTCTCATCATTTTCCATCTCAGTACCCATATCGGCTTTCTCAACATCTGGGATCTCGTGTTCAACATTTTCTTCAATTATTTCACCTTCTTCAATCTCATCTTTAATCACAATCTGTGCTCCAATCTTCTCAATCTCCTCAATAGGCAGCACATCATCATCAAACATCACATCATCCTCTAGCATATCATCATCTAGTTCTTTCAACGCATCGATCACATCATCTTCATCATCAACCATCACCACCTCATCACCACCAACTGCACCCGCAGACTCCCCCTGAGCTGTGGAAGTCCCAAGAGCTTGAGTAGTTCTTGGCAACTCACCACCTGCACCTTTCGGTGCATTGGGATCATCGTCTCTATCAAAATGCTTCTTCATCCTTAACTCGTCGCCTCTACAGCCTGTCTCCCCCTGAGATGCCAAGAACTCCTTCATAGCATCTATAATTCGCCCATGTTCAACCAGGAGGGACGACTGTAATTGATTCTCTGCCACAAGGCGCTGAATAGCCTGGGTTTGGATAAAGTTTATCCTTGATTGCTCTGCCACGACCCGTTCAAGTGCAGCTATTCTCTCCGAGTCTGAGAGGGTTGCATCGAAATCAAACCTCATGTTAGATGTATCTTGAGTATACTGAGGAGGGATCTCGAATGTAACCGGGACATCAGAAGCAGTTGTGGACGTAACCGCAGGTGGTATCGTGACCGACAACCCTGCAGTTGCAACGACGGTAGACTCTACAAATTGTGCCACCACCTCTGAAGGAGTAAGCGTTGGAGGTGGTAACGACACAATCTCCGGAGTCGTTGTCTGTAGTGTGATGGATGGGATGCCGACAGCTGATGTAGCCACCACGGGAACATCCACGGCGCTTGTAACCTGTACAGAAGTAGGAACAATCGACATACCTGACAGTGCGGATGGAGCAAAACGTACAACCCTTGAAGTCTCTCCAGCTCCCATACCTGCACCTGTCCTCTCCCGTCTTGAACGTCTAATCAACTTGTGGATATCTTCTTCCTCTTCTTCTGATTCACTATCATCCACCGTTCTCTTTCTCTTTCCAAACGTCCTCTCTCTAGTCACCAACATCCCCTCGCCTCATCCATAACATCATCAAGATCTGAGTCAGCCACCGTCGTAGCTGCTCTAGGAACACGCACTTCCCTAACCTGTGCAGCAGAAACCTGCACCTCTTCTTGTGGATCAAAACGGTCCATGTCGAAGAATCCTTGGCCGCCAAATGCAGCATCAAGGTCTACATCCTCCTCAGCCGACACCACAGGCACAGTAGGTACATCACGCGTTGCTCCTGCCTGTTGTGGTTGAGGGTCTCTGAACTCATCCCCCCCGAGTTGGCACATACCCCGGGTTTATTAAGAACCCAAAGAGTGGAGTATGCCTTGGACGACGTTCAGGCTTGCTCCTCGCACTCGAAGTACGGCATTGAGCAAAGAAACGTTTGCTCACACTCTCCACGTATCTTATTGGGCGTCGTTGAGGCAAAGTTGGAGCCACATGGTTCAAGATCATCTGGATGAATCTTGGATACATTATGAACCGCTCACGAGCCATCGCCCTCCTCTGTCTGTCGATCTCGTAAAAGACCATCTGACTAAAGCTATAACGTTTGTTATAAGTCAGAGCAGTCATTGCAGACTGCATGGTCGCACCCATTCCGTCAGTACCCGCCTTCCTCCCAGACATACACACAATCATGACGTGCATGAGGAAGCGCCACTGATCAAGTAGGAAACCCTTCCTCCGTTGTGTATCGCCCAATGGACCAGAATAGCCCATTCTTAGAAATGCTCCATCGCGAAACGGAGCAACAAACTCCGTAGGGTCATTCCTAGTCTCCTCACCGAACCGTAAAGCCACCCGTATTTGTTCAGATGAGAACTGAACCTCTTGATTGTTGACGGTTGCTCGCATAACCGGGGGCTCAACACGGCAATCGTATTCCACCGTCTGCCAGAAATCCTCGATATTTGGTAAGGATATCGGCAGAGTCGTCGTGATTGCGTGGAATATCCTCGAGCGAAGGAGGAATGTGATTATCTCCCGGTAATCCTCCACACCACTCGCTTCCGGGTCTAAGGTGATGAACATGTTGTGACCCGGGAAGAATTGTCTCTGATTATCTCCGTCATCGCCTCCAGCACCTCCAGCACCTGCTACTGCAGCCATATCTGCAACAAACGAACCAAGTTTGATACACGTTAAGGTTTAACACAAGTTCGCTTATCACCATGAGCGAAGTTGTGATAACTTCTGTATAGGCGAAGTTAAAGTTGAGGCGAAGTTGGGAACAACTTCGCTTCATCTTTAAGTTCGTCTAATAATTTAAAAATTTAAAAGGTCCAGGCGAAGTTAATGACAACTTCGCCTCACCACAACATCGCCTCAGGCGGAGTTGAGCATCAGGCGAAGTTACGGATAACTTCGCCTAAACCTTAAGTTCGCCTGAATCTGAATCGGCGACAGTAACGATTGATTCAAACTCGAAAATCTGAGGTTTTCTGGGTATTTAGACGATTTAGGACTCTTAAACTCAAGCTTTTAAGGATATGTTGACGATCAGTTTGGTTATGAACACGTAACAACAAGATTTGAAAGTCCGATTTGAAGGTCCGACGGTTCGAGGTTCATAATCGGGTCGAAACGACCACTGATTATCATTGAAGAACAAAGATTATACAATGTAATGGCATCACGAACCTTGAAACGTAACGGAAACTGGGAAAAAGAACAAGTAATCGGAATAACAACAACTTCGCTGATAACTTGTTAAGTTCGCCGGAAAATACGGAATAAGTTCGCTGAGATTGAAAGTTATGAACACTGTTGACCTTAAGAATTCTTTATATAAGGGCGGAGTTAAACAGGCGAAGTTGTGGATAACTTCGCCTTGGCGAAGTTATTCACAAGTTCGCCTAAACTTTTCAAATCAAACCCCTATAGTTTGAATATTTTGCAATTTTGTTTTAAAACTTACCTTTAAGAATTAAATGACACGTTCAAATCCAAGTAACCAGTTATAAAATCATAAACTACCTAAGTAACGAAAAACTTTTAAAAAATTAAAGTATAAGGGATAAAATTTCAGTCTCGATAGGGACTACCACGTTTTAGAAAAGATCCAAACAGGAATCATACTAATTACGTGATTGTCACATAGATCCGTGTTTAGTTGTATTATGACAGATATAGACAGGTTGTAAGTAGGTAAATAACTTAAGATGGTTTTCATCGTTTCTGTGATACGAGTTAAGTTCAATTAAGCTCAAAAATTAACTGGGCAACAACTCAGAGATTATGATGCCTCCTATCTATTCTCAAAGCGTATTTGGCTTTCCCCAAGTCACCCCGAATTGACTTCGACCCTTAGTGTCTGATTAAGTTTGTAATTACTCTTCATCTCCTTCCCGTTCTCTTTCTTACTCCATGATTAAGAAGTCTTGATATGTTGAACTCTAGAATGTTTCAATAACTCATATATATATATATATATATATATATATATATATATATATATATATATATATTTTATGATAAACATTTACATAGACTTCAGAGTAGTAACCAACTGCAAGTCCCGAATCTGGATCACTGCAGTTTCTTGAAACGCTATCTTCACGGGAATCAGAACACTTACGGGCTCGTGTATGACTGGGTAATCGCTTTTCTGCCTATCATTCGGAAAGATATATATGAAGACATGCAAAACTCGTAAGGAGTTTCCACGTAAAATCAAGTAGTTTTAGTTTGTATCACATCTACTTTTACGCACCATAAAAAGTTACCATGACATACAATGACTGTCCTAAAGCCTTTTAAGCCTAATAACTTCACTAGTTAAGCACACAGAATCAGTATATCTATCATTTTCCAAGGTTGGATCAATTTCCTGTTAAAAATAGCAAACGTACTTCTTACGAAGTAGTAGACTTGAAAAATAATTTCATTTCCCTATAAAAATTTTAACATTAATCGCCCCGACCAAAACAAAGTCTTCAGGTAAATGGCTATCCCGAAGATCCAATGGATCAGCTGGACCGACCACATACTAGTATGTGTCCTTCTAACTAATTAATATGATCGACTAATTTTAAGCGAAAGAATGAAAACTCATCATAAACCGCCCCGGTCACTTTCAGCCATTTGGTTAATGGCTATCCTCAAATTCTACAAGTAGAGAATGAGGACCAAAACATATCCGAAGACAAGTCCTTCAAACTGAGGCAACCGACATACTTTTAAGCGATAGTGATTTTTTTTTTTTTTAATATAACTTGAAAAGCATGGTTACTCGGGATTGATCATCCCATTCAACTCAATAAGGTTTTGAAATCTCGTTTTGTCAAACGCTTTAGTATATAAATCAGCGAAATTATCAAGCGTATCCACCTTTTCAAGCACAATCAGTTTCTTCTCAGCACAATCCCGTATAAAATGATGACGTATGTCAATATGTTTAGTTTTACTATGCTTCACGGGATTGTTAGTTACTGAGATAGCAGTTGTGTTATCAATGCAAATAGGTGTAAGTAAGAAATTCAGACCATAGTCGCGCAATTGTTGTTGAATCCAAAGAACCTGGGAGCAGCAGTTGGATGCTGCCATGTATTCTGATTCACAGGTTGAAATTGCGACCGAAGTCTGTTTCTTGCATTGTCACGACACCAATCTGCCACCAAGAAACTGACATCCTCCAGTTGTTGACTTCCGACTCTGATTGCACCCTCCATAATCAGAATCTGTGTAAGCGACTAGCTCCAAGTCTCCTCCTCTCGGGTACCACAACCCCAGCTTCGGTTTGCCCTTGAGATACTGCAAGATCCTCTTCACACCCTTCATGTGAGATTCCTTTGGGTTTGCCTGAAAACGAGCACAAAGACAAACAGCAAACATTATATCAGGCCTAGAAGCAGTTAAGTACATTAAAGAACCTATAATAGCCCGATACTGAGTTGGGTCCACATCTGCATCACCGTCTGACTCAGCACCCAATTTGTGATTGACGCAGATTGGAGTGTCGAATGGAGTGCTGTCCTCCATCTTGATGCGTTTGAGCACATCATGGACATACTTGGTCTGATGAATGAACATCCCATCCTTCTTTTGATCAACCTGCAATCCTAAAAAGAAAGTTAGTTCACCCATAGCACTCATTTCAAACCTTTTCTTCATGACGGCCTCAAACTCCTGACACATGGAGACTTTAGATGCAGCAAAGATAATGTCATCCACGTAGACTTGCACCAGTAGGAAGTCGCTTCCTTCTCTCTTAACGAACAACGTGCTATCAATCTTCCCTCTTTCAAACCCATTTTCAAGCAAGTAATCTGATAAAGTTGAATACCAGGCACGAGGTGCCTGATGTAGTCCATACAATGCCTTGCTTAACTTGTACACGTGATCAGGAAAGTCTGGGTCAGGAAAACCCGGAGGTTGCTCAACATACACTACCTCATCAACTTTCCCATTCAGAAACGCACTCTTCACATCCAACTGAAATACCTTCATCTTCTTATAAGCAGCGAACGCCAAAAACAATCTAATGGCTTCCAACCTTGCGACAGGAGCGAACACTTCATTATAATCAATCCCCTCTTGTTGATTAAAACCTTTAACGACTAGCCTCGCCTTGTTTCTTATGATAATCCCTTTCTCATCTCTCTTGTACTTAAACACCCATTTTGTGCCTATCGCATGCACATGCTTCGGTTTTTCAACCAAAGTCCAAACTTCCATTTTCTTGAATTGAGCCAACTCTTCTTGCATAGCTTCGACCCACGAGCTGTCCTTGAGAGCCATTTGATAATTCTTCGGTTCAATCTGGCTGATAAAGCAGGTGTACAAGCATTCGTTGATTATCCCTGTCTCCTTGATGCTTGTGTAAACACAGGTGTGCTCATTCAAGCTACATCATGTTTGTACACCGGAGGACACATCACCAATCACATTCTCCAAAGGGTGATCTTTATGAATTCTCGTGGTCGAAACAGAACCGACATGCAAATTGTCTTCCAAGTTAGAAGAGAGCTCGTCAATGGTTGTTTCATGCTGAGAGTGAAATGGATTGAAAAATTCTTCTTCAGTCGAGGTAGCAGGGGTATCGATAGCATTTGATGAGGAAGGTTGACATTTATCGATCAGCTGTCTTTGCAATAGGTTTTCTTCCTCATCAAGGATCATCTTCGTAGCAACTCTCTCTTCTTCTTCAGCAATATCCAAATACGGTATGTTAAAAGACTTAAAAAGTTTAACATAGTCGAAAAACTCAGCAGGTCCGTTGCTTGGTTTTGGCGGTTGGTAACTTGTGATATCGGTGTTACACACCACCTCAACCTTGCTGGTCGATGTATTGAAGAGACGTCTGTTGGGAGTCCCAACAACATAACCGACTAAGATTCCTTCATCGGCTACTTCACCAAATTTAGAATTTGTCTTCAAAATCGAACAAGGGGACCCGAATGGTTCAAGACCACTCAAGTTGGGCTTTCTCCCATGCATAAGCTCATAACACGTTTTACCAAGTCTTTTAACAGTTAAGACTCTATTCAGAACATAACAGGCTGTAGCAACAGCTTCAGCCCAAAATACCACAGGAAGCTTCGAATCAGCCAGCATAGTTCTGGCTCCTTCAATTAATGTTCTATTCTTCCTTTCAGCCACTCCATTCTGTTGCGGTGTATACGGAGCGCTGTATTGGTGTTCAATCCCTCTCTGAAGGCAGAAGATCTCCATTTCAAAATTCTTGAACTCCGTTCCATTGTCACTCCTGATGAACTTAACCCTTTTATCCATAACGTTCTCAACTTTGGTAATCAAATTCTTCACCATCTGAGCCGTTTCATCTTTTGATTTCAGGAAATACACCCACGAATATCGTGAGTAGTCATCAGTGATCACCAAGCAATAAGAAGTTCCTCCTAGACTTTTTGCATTCACGGGACCGAAGAGATCCATGTGAAGCAACTCCAGAGTACTGGCAATTGAATTGACTTTCTTGGTGAGATGGGATTTCTTGTGCTGCTTTCCCTTCTTGCACGCTATACATTTATCTTCAAAATTGAAATTCTTCAAGGGAACGCCCAGCACAAGTCCATTCCTGACAATGTGGTTCATCTTCCGAAGATGAATGTGCCCCATTCTCCTATGCCACAATTCGGACTCTGATTCACTTGCTTTTGTCATAAGGCATGATTCTGCCGTGGCCATTTCAGTTGATCTCATATCCATAGTATATGTATTTCTTTCACGTGGAGCCTTCATCACAATCCACTCCTCTGGTATCTGAAAACCAGGTTTCAACACGATCGCCTCATTCTTTGTAAAATGAACAGTGTACTCCTTATCACAGATCTGCGACACACCCAGCAGATTGTGCTTCAATTCTTCTACAAAGTTAACCTTCTCCAAAGTCATCTTTTCGTTTGACACCGTTCCCATTCCAGTAATCTTGCCACCACTTTCACCGGCAAAGCTAACTCTCCCTCCTTGAACAGGTTTCAAATCGTGTAACAAGTATTTGTTACCTGTCATGTGCCGGGAACAGCCGCTATCTACAACCCAAAGATTGTTGGCAGCCCTGTTCAACTATTCCTGCACAATAAAGCAAAAGATTAGAATTTAAGGATCCAAGACCAATTGGTCTTGGATCTATACATCCCAAACTTTGGCTTTCCAAAGTTAGTATCTCGATAATTCCTGTAAGTTCCATTAGGATATCTCATTGAAGATTGATTGTGAGGCCTACCAAACCTCTGTGAATTGAAAGAATTATAACTTGTGGTTTGGTTATTAGCAGTGTAAAACTGAGATTTGTTTCTATGAAAACCTGAATTAGTCACATTTTTGAATTTTAAATGGTTTTCATTTTTAGGAGCATGAAAATTACTATTAGGCTTATTCTCAGTTTTAGTAGGCCTTACTCCTCTGAATCGCTGCTTCAGAGGGCAATTTGCAACAAGATGTCCTAATTGATTACATCTAAAACAACACCTATGCTCAACTTTTTTATCAACCGGTGTTTTAGATGTCGAGGCTTTATTACCGCCCGTTCGTCTCACATATGGTGGGACGTACGGGTTTAGTGGAGTACTCCTTTTATTTGTTTTATCTTTTTCTCCACTCTTGGGTAACACAACCTCCTCTTTTGCCTTATCAGACTCGGATGACTTATCCGAATCTGACGAGACTGGACTTTGATCAGAAATTTCAACACTTGAAACAGGCGAACTTGTTTCGCCTCTACTAACATTTGGTTCTTTAATAGTTACTTTAACTGGCACTGTCTGAGCAACCTCAAAGTCAACAGATTTCTGAACACTAGGGTTAAAAGTGTAATTGTGATTGTACGGTGGTGGAACCTCATGATAACCGATTCCTCCTCTCTTAGCAGAGGAACCTTGATCACTAACAAGGTGATCAAGAATAGCAGAAGAATTTCTGAACTGCTCCAGTTTTCGATTCAGTTCCACCACTTTCACCTGGTGGTCAGCAATCTGTTTTTCTCTCTCAGCAATTAGTTTGGTCTTTTCTTCCAAAACTTCATAGCTTAAATCAATCACTTCAATTTTTTCAGCAAGTTTTGTTTTTAAACTTTTAACATCTTTTTTACAAGCTTTTATTTTAATTTTATAATTATTTTCTCTTGATTTAATAAAGTGATGATCTTCTTTTAACGTTTTAAACTCGGCATCCAAACTAACATACTGATCGGTTATGTTTGCTAGTTGCTCAGACAAGTTCTCACATTTTGAACAAGTTGGTTTAGAACATACCTCGGAGAGCTGATCTTTAACATCAGCCATGAAAGCTTTTTCCTCTCCGGTAACCTTCTCACTTTCTTCAGTTTCTACCTTTGCCAAATTTGCCTGCTCAAAAGTTTCTTTAGACAGCAGGTTCCAGTTGTATTCACCATCTTCTCTGGACATCATCGCACTATAATCTTTTCTACCCTCACTTTGCTGTGGAGACCTACCCTGACTTCGTTCCACACGCTCATTCCTGCATTCCTTTGCAAAGTGACCGTTTTGTTGACAATTGTAGCATCTCACCTTTGCCTTGTCAAACCCCGGCTTTCCACCGACAAATTTCCTTCCCGTCATTCTCATAAACCTTTTTACTCTTCTCACGATCATGGCCATTTGCCATTGTAAATCCATTTCTTCCATATCGTCAGCATCAATCTGATCGTAATCTTCATCCAACATAGCTGGATCAACAATCTTCCCTTGAATGTAGTTCTCATAGGAAGCAATGAAAGAAGCATAGAGACCAAACTTCTCTTCAGCAGACTTGACACTCATAGGCATCTTGGAGTAGTTGTTGCTGGGAGAACTTGAAGAGCAACTACTCTTGCTTACCTGGGGTTGAGAACCACTCGATCCAGCTGCTACATAGCAAACATCCCCATTGGTGTTAACTGACACATGCCCCTCATGTGATGAGTTGGGGCCCGACTCTCCCTTTGTGTAGTAGGCAGCAGATTCAGTCTTCGATCCTGAGCTAGTGTTGACTTTAGCTCCATACATACCTGGATCTTGAACCTGATCCATAGGTGTTTCTTTTCTGACCATTTTAAGCTCAAAGGTTCTGAGCTTGTTGACTGCCGTTTCAAGATCATATGTGGGAAAGTCCTTGTCTTCCCTCATCAGCACCGTGTACATCTCCCATTTTGGTGGGAGAGCATCTAGAAGCTTCTCAACTATTTCTTCTTCTCGGTAGGAAATGGAATAGTTGCTCAATTCAGTCATCAGATGGTAATATCGAGTGATAATATCATCTAAGGATTCATTCTTCAAATACTTGAAGACTGAGAACTGGGTTTTGAGAAGTTTTATCTTTGAAGCACGGATTCCTACATTCCCCTCAAATCTGTTCTCAAGAGCTTCCCAAAGCTCTCTTGCTGACGTATACTTTCTGAATGTTTGAAGGATCTCTTGAGGAAAAGCCATAGTAATAGCAGCATGAGCCTTGCTCTCGGCCTCATACATCTTTTTCTCTTCTTCTTCCATTTTACTATACTTTTTAATTTGATCACGACCTTCATACTCCATAACTGGTGGAATATAACCATCCTGGATGCATACCCACATCTTCGCATCCTGGTATTTGACGTATTGTATGAACCGATCCTTCTATGCAACAAAATCGGTTCCCTTCAGCAATCTTGGGGCCTTGGTAGCTGACCCTGCTTCAACTTCCATCTTCACTAACTCAGAGATGTTGATCGACGACATCTTTCCCGAAAAGTAAGAAACCTGAAAAATTAAGAAATTTTTTTTTTTTTTTTTATATTAAAGTACTGTAGGCGAAGTTACGGATAACTTCGCTTGAAGTAGGCGAAGTTGTAGAGAACTTCGCTGAAGAACTTCGTTTATAACACTGCTGATTAACTTCGCTGATTCTTAACTTCGCTTGAGGTAAGCGAACTTAAGAGGTAGGCGAAGTTGTAGAGAACTTCGCTTGAGTTAGGCGAACTTGAGAAGGTAGGCGAAGTTGTGGATAACTTCGCTTAACCTTATATCTTCGCCGAAACCCTACGCACAGTGACGGCAACTTCGCCTGATGAACACGGAAGATTTGCAGATCTGTAAATCGGATTTTGACGAGGTTTTTGACGGTGTAAAGGCTTGAACACGATGGTAGGAGGTAAGAATGATCAAAAACACAGAAAACACGTCCCGCGAATAGTCGAAACGGGACGATTTCTACACCCGCGTGAATATCCCGAACCACACAATCGAGCAAATGCTCTGATACCAATTGTAGGTTCCCTTGACGGATCACACGAGATATCCCGGTCTACTCAGGTGCGGAATCCCTGCGTAGATCGTTACGAGCGTAGAAAGCAAATCAAACAAACAGACACGAATAAACCGAAACACGTTATATATTAATAACCGAACTCACGTGATATGAATCACTGATACAGACTTAGATCAACTCAAACGACTAACTTAACGATTAACCCAAAACAAGCCGTAACCTATATATAAATACACGACAACTTCGCCTGATATGTTCAGGCGAAGTTGTCCGTAACTTCGCTTGTTCAACAAGTTCGCCTAGGCGAACTTGTTAACAACTTCGCTTAAACAAAAACATAAATAACATTATAGACTTGATTACAGACACTAGACTATGAACTACTGACATTTATGCACCAACAAAATTTCGCATATAATTTGTTCTTCCGCAGAGCTTCCAACACTTCCCTGAGATGACCGGCGAGATCGGATTCACTTTTAGAGTACACAAGAATGTCATCGATGAACACAATAACCGAACGATCGAGCATTGGCCTACACACCTGGTTCATAAGATCCAAGAAAACAGCCGATGCGTTGGTCAAACCGAAAGACATCACGAGAAATTCATAGTGCCCATAACGAGTGCGGAAGGCAGTCTTAGGAATATCTTCCTCCTGAATCTTCAACTGATGATACCCGGACCTAATGTCGATCTTCGAGAACCAACTAGCTCCTTGGAGCTGATCAAATAAATCATCGATCCTTGGAAGAGGGTACCGATTTTTAACAGTGAGCTTGTTTAATTCGCGATAGTCAATGCACATCCGCATGCTACGGTCCTTCTTTTTAACGAACAGGACCGGGGCACCCCAAGGTGAGATGCTCGGTTGAATAAAGCCCTTATCGAGCAAGTCTTCCAACTAAGCCATAAGCTCCTTCATTTCATTTGGCTCTAGGCGGTAGGGAGCTCGGGCAACGGGTTTGGCGCCTGGTACAAGGTCTATCTGGAACTCGACCTCGCGATCCGGCGGCATATCTGACAAATCATCTGGAAATACATCCGGGAAATCCCGAAGAACGATAGGAACATCACCGACGGTAGCCACCTCGGTATTCACATTCATAGCATACGCCAGATATGCCCCGCAACCCCGCTGCATTGACTATCCCGCCTTAAGCATGGATATAATATGTGGCGCCGCAACATTCCGATCACCGAAGACCGTAATTTGAGTCCCATCCAGGGCCCTTATACGAACGAGTTTCTGACCACAAATGATCTGAGCATCAACATTCGCGAGCCAATCCATCCCGAGTACACATCGAAACAGCCATGCGGCATCAAATACAACCGCACCGGAAATCTATACCCAGACAACTCGATGGAACAACCCTGAATAGCCCTAGACACGGACACGGATTTTCCTACGGCGACCTCAACCTCAAACACATCGACTACGCGCTTGGGTGATTTATTCAACGAGGAACGGAAAGCGGTAGACACAAAACTTCTACTGGCGCCCAAATCAAATAAGACTGACGCCGGTAATTCATCAAGTCGAAAGGTATTTGGGATAACATCACGCTCCTACTTAGCTAAACAGTTGCTCATACATTCTTGAAGGAGTGAGGAATTGAAGCGGTCAAGTACCAATGAACCCAGAGTGACAGCATGCTACGCCTCAGCTAAACAATTACGCGCAAAGCGTTCGAGAGGATGGGAAACGAATAGGAGAATTTAGGGAATAAGATAAACTTTAACGCTGACGACTCGAGAGTTAGCCAAATCCTATCCCTACAAAGACAGAACACTAACATAGTCAGACACAAGTGGTATTTAAAACATGGAAGCTAAGGGTAAAGTGCTAATAACGTTGATCAAGTGTTATTAGTCATTTACTTCACCGGCCCGTTCTAAGCACCCCCTGCCCCTAACCACATTAGCATTCTATCTAACACTTAACAATTAATCACATACTGGAAGTCTTAGATTAAAAGTAATGACTAAATAATTTAAAGTTACCTCTTGACGTGTAGCTACTCGCGGTGGGCATACTGGTCTCTTTTCTTACAGTTCGAGTCCAAGCATTCGGAGATGCTCGGATCCCTAGAACCATGGCTCTGATACCAACTTGTAAGGCCCCGAACCCCGGGAACCCCGCAGTTGGTATTCATACTTGCAAAAATATTTAAACTTAAAAATGATTCATTTCATTAAAATAACCAATTCAGAGTATAATTCAGCGGAAAACATAAATAATAAAATAAGTTCCCAAAATCCCGGGAATATTGCCCAAAACCAATTTAATTATATGTTATAAAACTTTTTAAAATAAAATGTTCAATAATAAAATCTTCCATCCACGTATGCCCTTCACCGTCCAAGTAGCTTCGTGCACGTCCAAGCGATAAGGCATCCTCCTTCTAACATGAATCTCACACTAACATGCACACAAAGTCAGCTTGAGCTGAGTAAGTTCAAGTTTTAATAAATAACATCAATAATAATTATCATAATAGTCATCCCAAGAGTTTAAAACAAAAGGGATAAAACAGTTAGGCCATCATCAACAATAAGTAATCATCCTTATATATATATATATATATAAACATCCTTATAATTATATACCTACATATATATCATCCAAGTAATAACATCAGGGTCGAGCAAACGTACAACCCAAACACGTAACATCCGGGTCGAGAAAACGTACAACCCAAACACGAAACATTAGGGTCGAGCAAACGTACAACCCAAACACGTAACATCAACGCTTGCAAACACAAAGTACGCATACGAAACATCAATAGTCGAAACGACTACAACAACGCCAAATATAGACCAAGCAATAATGTGTGTGTATATATATATATATATTTACCATCCCAAGGCCAACCATATACTAGCAAGCCTATATAAAATCGTTTAAAACATTTCATCATGTAAGAAAACACTTCGGTGTGCATGCTAGCAAAAAATTTAAAGAGTTAAAAAGGGGGCATCATAAACTCACTTGAAATCAATCGAACACCTGCAACGAGCTAGGAAATCCCTAAGTTCACAATCACAAGCAAGGGCCTGCAAATTATACACAACGCGTTACTAAACTAGACCGTAAGGACACTCTTGCCTAATGGGCCGTTCAAGCTCAACACTTTGGCCCAAGGCCCAACAACTTGGCCCAAGGCCCAACAACTTGGCCCAAGGCCCAACACTTGGCCCAAGGCCCAACAACTTGGCCCAAGGCCTAACACTTATCAAATCGAGTCGAATACGCGCGCAATAAACCTTAAAACCATTTGTTAAACGAATCAGCCCCAAATGGACCAAATTCCCATTTTAAGCCTTTTCATTCGTCATAATTATGTCACCCGAGTTGATAGGGTTGACTGTTCTTTTTTACAACTCTCAATTTAACATTTTAACGAAAATTCAGGCACCACCGACTCGATTGAACAAGCACCAACCAAAACAGCCCCGAGCATCAAAAAAAATAATTTTCCCACAGCCCTTAGACTCCCCTAGGGCCATACAAACTGATTCGGTTGGTCATCCAACCGATTAACGCATCAAACTCAACAATTTGCAATTCTACACCCGATAAACTCTAGTTTTCGAAGTAAAATCGATTTTCCGACCTAAACACTTCCAATGACCACGAAATTTTAATATGATGTAAATGCCATACCTGGGAATCTTTCTACACCGGAAACTCTAATTACACCTTGGCCGAAAACCTGTCCAACGAAAAGTTTCGGCAAAATTGAGCATCAAAACGATTAGGAGTGAACGAAAAGAGTGTTGGGGCTTGTAGTACATACCTTGAACTACTTCTAGGAGCTTGGAATTGATCAAAAAGTCGAAGTAATGAAAGGGGGGAGAGCTGTATTCGGCCGATCGCAGCAGCAGCTAGGCTAGGGTTTAATTTTTTTTGTTTATTGATATAATACAAGTATGTTTCATCCAAGTCCCTCGAATTTGCAAGATTTGGCGACTTGTAAGGAAGGTTAAGTGTTTTAACGTAGAAGGGATGACGTAAAGGCACCCGAGACACGCCGGTTAAGTCCCGAGAGTTATACATACTCTACAAGCTTTAATTCTTGAAACCGGAATTAACGGGGGTTAAAATATCCAAAAATTCACAAAAAAATTTAAAACCAAACAATTCTTTGTATTTAAAACAAGTTCAGAGTAAATAACAGCAGAAAAAGGTTTAAGTGTTAAAAGTCCCAAACACGGGTACAAGTGTCCAAAATCGAATGTAAATAAAATATCCGTTTTATTTGAAATCCTTGGCCAGAAATGCCTTCAACCTTCCGAGTAGTCTCCAGCACGTCCAAGTGATAACCTCCAATCCTTAACCTGAAAGTCAAACTAACATACACACAAAGTCAGCTAGAGCTGAGTGAGTTCAGGTTTTCATAAACAATATTTCATACTTTATTTCAAAACTTATAATTCTAAACAATAGAGAGGATAATAATAAAATAATTAATATAATTCACCAAATAATACATTCATCGTCGAACACACGTACATAAGCCTCTCCACCACGAGTCAAGACTCGAGTAATATACTTGACCCGGACGCGGTAAGACCTAAGCATGCGACACGAGCCTCTCCACCACGGGTCAAACCCGAGTAATATATTTGACTCGGTCACAGCTTACACATCCAAGCATGTGATACGGGCCTCTCCACGGGTACAACCCGAGTAATATATTTGACCCAATCACGGCTCAACATACAACGGGCCTCTTCAACACGGGATTTTAAAACCCGAGTAATATATTTGACCTGCCAAAATGATGATCACGCCACATGGGCCTCTCCACCACGGGATTTGAAAACCCGAGTAATATATTTGACCCGGCCGTGATCACCATGCACACACACATCAATAATCATTCTTAGTCACGAGGAACTAAATACCATCACACAACCGTAGGCTATAAGGTAACACATACTCATACATACATACATACATACCTCCATACATACATACATACATACATACATACCTCCATACATACATACATACATACATACATATATATATATATATATCATCCCAAGACATTTCAAATTATAAGTAAGCCTATGGGCCATAAGGTAATATATAACAATTAGTCCAATACATGAACTAAGTAAATAGGTCTACTCGTATTCAATTACTACCAAGCCTATTAACTTCATCGAGTCTAGACCATAATCAGGTATATAACCTTAAGGAATATATGACCATAACGAGTCTAAAATATCCTAAGGCATAGAATATAGTCCACTCATAGTTTTATAAATGCACAAATACAAGTAAATCTATGTAATACCATCCAAATAGCTGTAACGAGTAAAATCGTGTAAAATTGTATTACGGTGTGTATGCTAGCCCAAAACGTAAAAAGATTTAAAAGGGGCATCATGAAATCACCTGAAACGAGACACACAAACACCAAAGAGTTTGAGAACTTCAAAGCCAATCCACAGTTTACAAGCCTGTCGAATTGCACACAAAGATTACTAACTAAACGTACCGACTAGTTTATCCTTCGAGACGTTCAAACATGATTTGATTGACCTAAAGCCTTGACATTACTAAATTCAATTACATCAGCCCCCGAGGTCATGTATTTACCAAAACCACCCTTAGTTAATCCCGGGGACAAAGGGTTCCCAATTTACCCCCGAAAGTTGTTGACTTTATCAAATACGCGCGCTAACGTTGTTTATGCACTTAGATAACGACTCAGCCCCGTGTGGACCAAATTTAGTAAAATCACAGCCAACAAGTCCACACGACGCTACACGAGTTGGATTGGTCGGTAATTCGCAAGCACGATGCAAAAATTACCAATAAACGCGAATTTGCGCCGTACCGTCCCGTTTGAGTAACTGACAACCAATTCAGCCCCAATAACAAAAAAATATAGTTTTTCACTGCCAACAAATCATACCGAGGCTACAACATCCGAATTGGTTGTTAATTCCCTCAAACAACGCGCTAGCCGCAACAATTGACGAACTAGACAATCGAAACCTAGTTTTCACTTCATCAACAGTTGACCAATCTAACGAATGCCAAAACTCATGATACTAAAGTATATTACACTAGCCATACCTAAGAAGATGATGGAGCACGAACTTCAATTATAACAGCCCCGAAAGATGCGAGAAATGGCAGCCACCGGTTAAGCCTAAAACGAACTTATCGATCAATAACGAATATAACATGCAAATTTTAACATGCAAAGATGTATTTTATTACATAGGAAAACCATGGAATTAAATTATTAAATTTTTACCAGAGTTGAATCTTAAGTTTATAAAAATATTTTTATTATATTTTTCTAGTGGACACAAAAATCATAAAAATTCCTCCAACACAGAAAGGTATGTGCAGCTATTTCAGTGCGCAATAAAATGGTTTTATTTTTATAAAATTCATTACCCAGCCAAATTAAACGATTCCAATTGGGTTTGGTTCATTACTCAAAATATTAACTTCCCGAATTGGAACCAACCAATTTATTCTTGTCGAAAAAGAGTTATGATGTCGGGAAGACAGACCAGAATCCGTCATCCCGCATCAGCTTTGACACTCGATATTATAAAATCATAAAAAGTATTCAAATCTCGTCTAAAAATTACGTATTATACCCTTCTGGAAACTAGACTCAAAGTAGAACATAATAGAAGCAAGAATCGATCAAAAACAATATATTTTCATCGAGTTATAGGCCGAGCAATAAACAAGTACGAATCTGTCAGAAATTGTTATAATCAAAACTCACCCTAACGTGTTCAACAAAGGGTTTAATGGTGAAAAAGAGTTATTCTAAGATAGAACCGACCTGGAATTGAAGTTTGGATGGCCGGAAACGGGCTGGTCTTGCACGGAAATTGAGAAGAGAGGGGGAGGGGGCGCCGATCGGTGTAAGGGGTTGGGTTAGGGTTTAGGTTTATTTTTTTTTGTATAATATAATAACGATAATACTTCCTAGTCCCTCTACTTTAAAAATGGGTGAACTTATAAGAAAGTTAAGTAAGATACGTTTACAAGGGTGGCAAGGAGCTCTCGGGAGATTGCCGGGTCAAGCCCGAAAGGTGTACACAACACTACATGGTTAAACCTTTTTATCGAAAATTAACGGACGTTACATTTACGTACGATGTTTATTTTCTTAACTCATTTATTGTAGGTATAGACAGTTGTTTTGATTATATTTGTGGTGCTGATCTTGTTGGAGGTATGGGAAATGATGAGATGGATTGTGATGAGTTGGATAGTAAGGTGTTGGAAGAGGTTTCGAGGTTACCTGAGGTTATGGAGGTGAATGAGGTTAGTTATGAGAACGAGGCAATTCCATAGTGAAACCCGCTCCGTTGGAGTTAAATGTCTTTCCGTCACATTCATAGTATGCTTATATTGGAGAGGGATCTGATATGCCCGTTATTGTTTCTTCTAAATTAACGGAGGAGGAGAAGTCAAAGTTGTTGGGGGCTTTGAAGTTGCCTAAAGGGGCAATTGCATGGATACTTTCAAATATCCAAGGTATTAGCCCCTCTTATTGTACTCACCGAATTTTAATGGAAGATGAATACAAGCCGGTGGTGCAACTTCAAAGGTGCCTTAATCCGAACATGCAAGAATCTGCCAAGAAAGAAGTTTTGAAGTTGATGGATGTTGCGATGATATATCTGATTTCAGATTCTACATGGGTAAGTCCGACTCAAGTTGTCCCGAAGAAAGGGGTTATGACAATTGTGATGAACGAAAAGAACGAGCTTGTCCCTTTGCGTACGGTCACCGGTTGGCGTCTTTTGCATTGATTACCACAGATTGAATGATGCCACCCGGAAAGACCATTTTCCTTTACCATTCATCGATAAGATGTTGGAGCGTCTAGTAGGTCAACAACTTTATTGTTTTCTTGATGGTTTTTCAGGTTAATTTTAGATTCCCATCCCACTGGAGGATCAATAGAAGACGACTTTTACATGCCCTTATGACACTTATGCATACTGCCGCATGCCTTTTGGGTTATGTAACGCTCCAACCACTTTTCAGCGTTGTATGGTGGCTATATTTCAGGACATGATAGAGACGTCCACAGAGGTTTTTATGGATGACTTTTTGGTTTACGATAATTCTTTTGATCGTTGTTGGGCTAATCTTGAGAGAATGTTGAGGAGGTGTGTGGAAACGAAGTTGATATTGAATTGGGAGAAGGGTCATTTTATGGTGACGGAAATGATTGCTTTGGGGCATAAGATATCGAGATATGGTATAGAGGTGGATCGGGCAAAGATAGATACTATTAGTAGACTTCCTCCACCGACGAATGTTAAAGCTATTCAGAGTTTTCTTTGTCATGCAGGGTTCTATCGATGATTCATTAAAGATTTTTCAAAGATCACTCGCCCCATGACCCGACTTCTCGAGAAAGATGTTTTTTTATGAAGATTGTTTGAAGTGTTCAATTATTTGAAAGAGAAACTTGTAAGTGCACCCATTCATATTTCACATGATTAGAGCTTACCTTTTTAGCTTATGTGCAACGCTAGCGACTACGCAGTCGGAGCGGTTTTGGGGCAAAGACGAGACAAACACTTTCATCCAATTTATTATGTTAGCAAGATGTTGAACGATGCTCAAGAAAACTACACCACCTCTGAGAAGGAACTCCTAGCTGCTGTTTTTGTATTTGATAAGTTTCGGTCATATCTCTTGCTTTTGAAGACCACCGTTTTCACTGATCATTCCCCATTGAGTTTTCTCTTTCTAAAGAAAGACACAAGACCTCGTCTCATACGGTCAATTCTTCTACTTTCTGAGTTTGACATAGATATTAAAGACAAGAAAGGGGCGAAAAATGTTACGGCAGATCATCTCTCCCATTTAGAAGATTCGAAGAGGGATGGGATTCGTGAGTAGGCGAAAGGTGATACATTCCCTAACAAGTCGATTGATTTTGTAGATGTGTAAAAGCAAGGCATGCCATGGTTAACTGATTTTGCTAATTATTTGGCTAATGGTGTTGTGTTGAAAGGGATGACTACTCAACAAAAGAAGAAGTTTTTCTGGGATGTTCATAGGTGTGTGGGATGACCCTTTTTTGTTTAATATTGGGGGTGATCGAAGTCTTAGGAGATGTGTTACGAGAGAGGAAGGGTTGGATATCCTCAAGCATGCTCATTAAGGTTTGACGGGAGGTTATCAAGGCGTGCATGCTGAAAGAAGATGAGGGGACTGATGTAGACACTGATTAGGATATGAAATTGTTACAGCTTATGTCTTAAGGTGCGGAAAACAATGAGAATGAACATCACAAGTAACATTAAGCTCATATTCCATTGATAATAACAAAAGATTGCAATATAAGAGAGTTTAGACACTTTCTCTCTCTAGCTTCTCTCTCTAACATATGACATGAATGGTCCAAAAGCTAACTAATCACCCATAAGTAACGTATTTATAGGATTCACTTGAAAGCTCATGGAACGTATAAGTAATATGGCACATATGTTATGCGCTGCATAACATATGCGGTTCCATGGATTAATGCGCTATTTACTATATTGCATTCAACATTTGACATTTAAACTCTATACAGACAAAACTAAGACCCTAGCAATTGACATTAAGCTCTTACAAATTCCCCCTTAGATGTTGCTAGGTCTTGGTATTCAGTCTTCACTCTTTCATATCAATAAGTTTTTCTCTGTACTCCCTCCTCATGTCTTCCCATGAACGCTTTGTCGAGGGCTCTTGGTTGGTGGGAATCGATACACCAACACCTTTGTATTGATATTTCTTTAGAGAAGCTATTCTGGCATTTTCTTTTATCTCACGTTCACGTTCTTTCTCCTTAAACTCTTCCTCCTCACCCATTTTGAACCACTTGCTCTTCCATACTTCACCAGAATGAGTCTTATATTTATGACAAATTCTCACAACTTTCTGATATTGCATAGCAGATGCATGATGCTTTTCAAGAGAAACTTGTATCTTGCATTTGTATAACATCTCTATGTCTTTCTCTGAGCAATTCACCAACCACATTGGGTCATAACATCAATCACGTCCCAAACTCCATCACGATTGTCAGGCCCGTCTTTCGGGTGCAACCTTAGCAAAGGTTTGACAAGAACACACCGACTTAATTACTCAAAGACCGATTGAGTATCCCGGCGGAATCAGGATATTCAATGATTGAGAATGAAAGCTTGTGGAGAATTATCAAACACAAAACAATAAATGATAATCGGTAAAGACTATTTCAATGACAAAGATTCACTATATTAAATGATACGTCAATGATACGGTGAATGGAATGTCATGGGTTTTGTGTGACGGCGGCTTTTGATATTCGTCTGCAAAGATTGTCAGTATGCGTGCCAAAAAACAGTCTCCTAGTCGTACCCTAGGATGTCTATATATAGACCCTAACATTCCATGTATACGTCCTAGACATTACATAATGAAAGATAAATCTAATACAAGTGTTTCAACCTCGAGCAAGGTATATACCTTGCTCGAGCAAGCTTCCTATACAAGGTGTGCTCGGAGAGTGTCCTCGAGCATACTTTACTTAGAATATATTCTCTTTCAGAGAATACATATTCTCTTCGAGTAAGCTTCATTCCTCTTGACTTGTTCAAACTTTGCTCGAATAAGTCCATCGAGCAAGCTCATTCTTCTTGATGTCTTCAGCTTTTCTTATTCAGCAATCTTTATCATTCTCGGATGTAAATCTTGCTTGGTAACTAAACTGTGCTCGAAGTCTTTGCTTTGATTCACGTGACATCCTCTTATTGCATCCATGCTCGTCCCCATGTGCTTGATCATCCTGTGCTCGTAACACTTGGCTGGAACTTGTATAATCAAGCTGTTTGCTCGATTGGCAATCCATGCTCGATAGAATAATACACTTGCTCGTTGAAGTGTAGCTTGCTCGAAACCTTCAACACTTAGAAGAATCAACCATTTAAGATTCAGAACCTTGCTCGAAGTAGTAAAAACCATGCTCGATCGTCTAGGCTTGCTCGTATTCCATACTTAGCCGTTTCTGAGGAGGTTGAGAAGATTCCAATCTTCCTTATTAAGAAATCCAACCCAACAATCTCCCCCTAGATTGGAACAAGCTCAGATGCACCAAAACATACCTGCATAGAGTTACAAATGTATCAGATTTGTAGAGAAATCATTTAAGAACATTTCATTTCATAACATAATCTGTATTTTGCCACATGGGCATTACATTAAACAGTTTTACACATTAAACAAAAAGAATAAAGATAAACAAAAATAAATTAATATTCAGTTAGCTCCATTTCTTTATCTCCTTCCTCTGCTTCTTGCATCAGCTCTTTCCTTGAGTCTATTAACATATGCAGCCCTTTGTTTGAGCATTTCAAGCTCTGCTGAGTCCGATGCATCACTTGGAAATCTTGCTTCAATTAAATCTTGCAAATCTTGTGGATGCATGAACTTTAGTTCTTCATCATGTCTAATCACAGCAATAGGAACTCCAGAAACATTTCTCAGAGTGGTGGAATCATCAATCTGATTATATGTTAAATATGTGATTCTTCCAAATTGTTGTACTACTGAGTTTGGTTCCTGCATCACCTGCCTCATGGCTAAGCACTCTTTCAAAGTCTTCCCTTTGTGTTGAGAGCTGCTTGCTTGAGTTCCTTGTTTCTTTGATTCAGAGAAGGATAATTCTGATATATGAACTTCACTTATTCTCTTTCTCCTCTTCTCTTTTTCAGTTTGGCTCTTAATCTCTCTCTTCTTTTGTTGCAGGAATGGGAATCCCTTCTCTGTTTGATCCTTTAAGAACTTTGAGAGATCATTCCTTGGTTGACCAGATGGTTGACTCCTTGCTTGATTGTCATTAGAGTCAGGTCAGCCATCCTGGTCAATTGTTCTACTATGAAATTTCTCAAATCATCTCTGAAGATGATGAAATGTTCTTCTTCATCTTCTGTGACCACCCTTAAGGTCTTAGATCTTCTGTCAAAGTAGAGATGTGTGGGCAGATTCAAACTTCTTGGTTGCACAGGCCTCACACTCTCTGACCTAGGGTTCCACTTGAGCTTCCTTTCTCAACCTTCTTAACTTTATCCAAACCTTCTTCAACATACCATCTTTTAATCGTGTCTTCATTTTGTAATAACAACTTTGACATCTTGACTCCCTTCTTGTGGAGGGCATTCATCATCTCTGCATGTACTTCTTGCTCTGCCCTCCTCCTATCTTCCTGTATTTTTCTTTGTGTTTCCAGATACATCCTCTGCTCTCTGTTATATATTTCCATTAGTTCAGCAAGAGGCATGTTCTGAAATTGTTCGTCAGTCATTCCTTTCTCCATCACAATTCTTTTCAACATGTCTACCCTCTGAGGATCCTCAAACCACTTCTTCAATTCTTGATTTTTTTTTTCAGCTTCATCCCTTTCCCTCTGTAATCCCATTTTCAACTTTTTCTCTTTTTCATATCTTTCATGACTTTCTTGGTCTTTGTGAGAGACTTTGATCTGTTCAATTCTTCTTTTCAATTCTCCATGAGACAGATCTATCAAGAAGTTGTAGTTGTATCCATATAGTTGAAGAAATTTGATATCTTTGTGTTTTGCTTTCAATGATTCATAATATCCTCCATCTTTGTGGCTCCTTTCAGTTTCCTTCACCTCTACCTCAATTTCATCTTTCTTCATCATTTTTTCATCTTCATCCTCAACATCCAAATCAACTACTTCATCAAGATTGTGAAGAGCCTCAATCATTGGTTCATCATTTTGTGTGGATTGAGCTCTTCTCTTCTCTTCAAGCTTTTCTATCCTTAACATGTACACCATCTTCTTCACAGATTTTTGTCTTTTGTGTTTTGGTGTTTCAATTTCAGATATATCTTTCCTTTTCACATTTGATTTGGATTGAGTGGGAGAACTATGTTGAGCTACTTCACTTTCTGGCCCCTCCATTATAATCTCCTCATCAACTGATTCTGACTTTTCAGTAACAGGATCATCAATCTGTATCTCTTAAGAATTACCAGTGACTTCTTGAATAATCGGCTCAGTTGGTTCAACAGTTCGGGTTCTGTTCCTTCTTTGCTCAGATTTATGAAATCTTTTTGAGCCTTCCTTGCTGCCATAACTATCTCAGGATGATGTCTTTCTGGATTATTTAGGATCATTGTTAGATCCTTCATTATAATCAATTTAACCATTGTGCTTGTAGAGATTTCAATGGCTTCCTCTTCTTTATGAATCACTGGTTCCATTCCCAGTTCATTCTGATTTTCTTCACCCTCTTCCAGTTCAACTATCATTGGCTCTTCATCTGTTTGTTGTTCTTTTCTTGCAGGCTCTTCAGCCACTTCAGGCTCAACCACATGTTGTTCAGCTGATATATTCTCTTGTGTATCATCATTTACATTCTGTTTAAGAGCATCAATTGTTGCCTTGATAGCTTCATCAGCTTCTGTTAATTTCCTGTTCTCTTCATCTTCCTTCTCCTTCATATCAATTAAAGCCTGTATGACTTCCTGAGGAATCTCCTCCTCTTCTTCAATCATTTGTTCTCTCTCAAAGGCTTCCAACTCTTCATTCATCAGTTCGATAGCCGTTTTTACTGATTCAGCCTCAGCCATGTCTTGATCAACTATATTATCTTTAAACAAAATATCGTCAGACTGAGCTGTGTGTTGAGGCAGAGGGCGTAAGTCATCGTCTGTAAGTGTAACCCCATTTCCCTTTTCTTTCCTCCTTTTCTTTTCTTCTTCATTCTCTTCATCCTCCATACTCTCCCCCTCAACTTCTGAATCATCATATAACTTATTTATCATTTGTAGTGCATTCGTTGGTCCGGCTTGCTGTTCATCATTAATATTTTCCCCCTGTTTTGGTGCATCTGAGGTCTTCTCAACCTCAGAGTGCCCCTCAAGAGTTTGAATTTTTAACAATGCTTCCTTCAGAGCAGCTTCCAATTCAGAGTTTTTTGTAGCCAAAATGGCATTTTTCTCTTTGAGCATAATGTTTTCAAACTCCAGCTTTGCATTCTCACAAATGATGTCATATAGATTTGGAATTGAAGGTGGGGTTTCAGCAGTGGATTGTGGAGCAGGGTCAGTGGATGTGGCAGATTTAATAGTGGGTTCATTAAAAGTGGAATGTTGCAGTGGTGAAGTAGGAAGAGGTTCAACAAAAACATCCTCATCCATATGCTCTTCAAGAATATCATTTGTAACCCCCTCATCTTCAGCATGTGGAGGCAAAGTTCTCTCATCACTTCCAATCAAAACACCAAAATTACCATCACCATTATCATTATCATTAGCATCATCATCTTCAATATTATCACCCTCATCATCTTCGTCATCACTGTTACCTGGGGTCCTCGGTACAGGAATGGCACCCAAAGTAGGTACAAGTAACCATGGAAGTACATCCCAGTCCTCATTCTCAACAAATTTACTTTGAGCATCTTTCATGCGTTTGCAAATATTTGAATCTTGTAGCTTCAAAATCTGCCCTGTCCTGTGGATATCAGGTAATTCTCTGTTGAGTATGATTTGTAGAAAATGTGGGTACATTAAGAATCGTTGATTTATTGGCCTTTCAGCATTTGAAATCAACCCTTGAAAGATAAGTTGTGAAACATTGAAGGGTTGCTGGTACAGAATTGCCACTGTAAGTGTCCCCAGCTCTCTGCTCAACAAAGTCCACGTCCCTCTCCGAGGAGATAAGGACTGGATCACGTGGTGTATCAAAAACATGTAAATAAAAGGAAAGCTACCCTTTTGAAATTGGCCCTCCTTGACTCCCCCTTGGTAGCCCATGGTTTCCTGAAATAGCCTCAATAACCTGGGGACTGAATAGGACAGTTGAGCCGCATAATTGTCTTCAAGATTCAGTGCAGCTCGAATTGAGGACTCAGTGATCTCAATATCATTGTTCAAGACGGATGCCTCAATTCTTTCCCTGTTGATATAATTAACATAAGCCGCAGACCCCCAAAAATCTGTTATATGATTCCTGTAAATTGTATGGTTTGTGGATAAAGCTACCCGTAGATTGGAGGTTCTTAAGAAGTTGATAATTGGCTCCAGTTCCCGATTGTTGTTATCAATCTCCAATCTAGCACACATGTTGTGCCGTTTTTCAAATTTGAATGCCATTAGATCTGTTCCAACGTAATATGCGTACCTGCAACACAAGTAAACAGTTAGTCAACTTGTTCAATTTGGAAACCCTAATTTCAAAATCGGTGGGACGAATTTTCGAACAGTGATGTCTTACCAAAGTCGAAACAGAAGTAATGGTTATTAAGAAAGTGAAAATAAATAAGAATACATCAGCGAGCAAGAAGACGGCAGAACGAGCAAGAATAGCGATAGGACGAGCAAGAGAGGTTTCGTTTAGGTTTAATTAGAGAAAAGTGTGAAAAACTTTCTAAGTCCCCTTTTTATACCTAACGAGTTGGTGATACAGTACCTTATTTTGGCGTCTAGCTCACAACAGTTGTCATTTAATTTCAAATTCACATTTACTGCCCTTGCTTGATTATACCGCCAAAATAAAAATGGGCCCCCCTGTACACAATGACATGGTACAATGCTTGCTCGAGTATACTTAGAAATATATCATGTAAATTCCCTATGCTCGAGATATGATACAATGCTTGCTCGAGTATACTTAGAAATATATCATGTAAATTCCCTATGCTCGAGATATGATGCAATGCTTGCTCGAGTATACTTAGAAATATAACATGTAAATTCCCTATGCTCGAGATGCATTCCTGTATGCTCGAAGAACATTGTGCTCGAATACCTTAAATAAAACTAAGTTATTACATTTCCCATACTCGAGCACAGTAATCTGGTACCCTAATGTGCTCGAAACACTAAATAATCACCTAGCACATACCTTGCTCGAGACACTTAGAGGCGTTTCCTATCATTCATTTGTCGTGCTCGCAGACCCAAATACAGTCACACAATCATGCTCGAAGACACTTAGTAAAATAACTAAGTATATCTTCATGCTCGTAGATCAAAGATAACAAAAACACATTAACAACAAGCTCGAATTATAATCTAATTCCTAGATCATACTCGAAAATACCTAGAACACTTTTGCCTAGAAATTTAGACAAAGTTCACACTCAAACATTGCAATAATTAAGATTACAAGTTAATGAAATCATTCATTTTGCTCAAGCTTGGGTTTGAGGTGAACAAGAGATCAAAATCCAGTTTAAAAGTTTATGTCGTTTCATTGGAAAGATCTCAACATGGGATCAGATTGTCCAATAACTTTTACACCACTTCATTTTCAGCCTTATTATGATTTAAGTCAGGCTGACAGTATGTGTAAATTCTTAGCATGATTCTCATGACGTTTGTGATTTATTTAAGGTTCAATTAGTTGCTTGAGTTAGAATGGTCACATTTTAGACTTTAGTTGTTCCTTTTCTCTTCTCAAAGCTTATTTAGCTTTCTCCTAATCACCCCAAATTGACTTCGACCCCCTGATGCGTTGGTCAAAAATTTTAATTTTTCGAGCAGTTTATTGAATAATAAGATAGTTAGTTATCAGACCATAAGATTGAACGTTGGACTTACAAGCCATCCGGACTTACATGTCTTTCATTCAGAGTGTTTAGGACTTATTTGGATGCCCCACTCTTGTAGTTCGTTTAGTGCCCCTTTTGGTCATGATATATTTGTTTAGCATAAATTAGTTTGAAGCATATTTTATTTTGATTTTCATAATTTTTTTTTGCTTCATTTCCTTTTAATATTTATATATAGATATTTAGTTGCTGCTCATAATTTAATAAACTGTTTTTGGAAGACCAAAGCATCAACAGGCTCGTGTATGATTGGATAATTGCCTTTCTGCCTATCATTCGGAGAGATGTGTAAGAAAACATACCTTAGTTGTCAAATGAATCACCACATCAAACATAGCATGATTATCGTATTTGTATCACATAAATCACTGCACTTGATGTGTGTCTAATAACCCTATAAATATGACCCTCACAACTAAGCTTTAATATTAAAACGAAAATCTTAAAACCACACACAACCGGCAAGTGTACCGATCGCAAGTAGTATAGACTTAGGAAGTCCGAGTATCGAACACGTGGACACGTTAGAACGCTAAAGATCACTAACCCTAGACAAGACTTACCTTAAAATAATATTATATTGATTTTTGATTTCTTTTAACTTAACTGAACTACTTAACTGACTGACAAAACTTACCAAAATAGAAAACTTAACGGAAAACTAACTGAACTGACTTTGGATGGAGAAAAACGTCTACCTAGGTCTGAATCAAATTGTAGGCCTAACAAGCTAATGGATTGAATGACTTCAAGACACCGGTCCCTAAAGATGACACGACTAAGGATCGCTCGGGCTCACTGGATCACCTCTCGGTCTCACTCAACAAGCCTAAACTACTCAAAATCGTCTAAAACGACCAAACCGGGAAATAATTGCTAACGTGTTCTAATGAAGGATCACCTCTCGGTCTCACCAACACCCAACCCTAATGGTAATGAATACTACACAACCAAGGATAGAGGAACAATTCAACTTAAACCAAAATAGATCAACTAGTCGCTCAAATACCTAAACCTGACAAGAAACGAACTCGCTCTCGCGCAATCCCTATTCTAGCATGCAAAGGCAATGAGACGACCCTACTTCCTATCACCTCTCGGTATCAAGAAAGATGTTTAACCGCTGTACTTTAATCACAAATTCACGCAACAAAACCCTACGGTGGTACCTACCGCAAACAAACCCTAAACACAAAGTCTAGAATCAAACAATGCACCGATCAATCAATACAAAACTAATCAATCAACACACGGGGTTTATGCAATGAATCACTAAAATTTCCAGCCACTAAACACAACCTATTTCATGTCTAAACAAACTTTACAATAGCAATTCAAGTCCATTAATCAAAAAACCCATTAAACTCATCAAAACTCAACAATTTTCATCTTCCCTAGGTAGAACTAACAAGTTTAGCCGAACATAGTTTTTGGACAGCAGCTAATGATCAAATAAAACATCATAAAACTCCTACTAATCATCTCAAATATCATTCAACAATCAACAATACTCATAAACAATTCAATCTATCAATCAATTGCAAAAACTAGTAAACAATTGAACAAGATAATAAAAGTAATGAACAATGTGAAAAAATGAAGGATATATGATGAATTCCCGGCCGTTCCTTGCTGTGTAAACTGATGTCGAACCTTCCCGAGGCTAGATTCTTGTGTATTCTTTCTTCCCTAGCCGTCACACGATCAAACCCTAGCCGAACAACACTTTTTTTTCTTTTCTTTTCTTCCTGCTGCTGTTGGTTGCTGTTGCTGCTGCTGTTGGCTGCTGTTGTTGATGGTGTTGTTGTTGCTAAATCCGATCAGCAGCTCCCTTGGCTGATTCGGGTTTTATTTTTTTATATAATATAATATAATATGGTCTTGGGCCTCCATGATGCATACGGGTCGGGCCTTGAACTTTGTCTTGAACTTGTATGCGTAAAAGGCTCGTAAAAAGCTCGAAAAGTCCCGGTTTCTTCCTTTCTTTTACCCAAAACCTACAAGATTAATAAATGTATGTAAAACCTATATAAAACGAGTAAAAACACATAAAATATAATATATTACGTTGATAAAAGGTGCGGAAAATACGTGTGTTTTACAACACATCAGCACTCATGGGAAAAAGCTACACAAATTGTCAGTTTACCGAACTGAAATCTTTTAAGTCTATAATCCATGAGTTAGGTGATCAGACAATATGCTATCATTTCCCACATTAGTTGGATTCAATCTCCACCTGAATAACAATATTCATTTCTGAATATGAACTTGGATAATATTATCATCTCTCTTGTTTGATCACCAAAACAGTGTTGCTTAACATAAAACATGTTACATTTTCAAAATCATTTATTTGATAGGTCATTTTTAAGGTTAGATTCTGAAAATAGTATAGTCTTGTAGTCACATTTGACAAGCAAACACTTCTCAAGTGTCACACACATAATACTCACATCACACATTTCAATCAGCAAAGCACACAATACAGTGGAGCATGCTTAGAAATCCATCGAGCATACTCGGAAGTCTGTAGCAACCATAAGATGTATCATTACAGAGTTTGTGCTCGATAGAGTTGTACATTGTGCTCGAGCAAGAAACTTGTGCTAGGAATACTTAGAAAGTTTTCCACAGTACATGTCCATGCTCGAACATCAAAACATATCATTTGTGCTCGAAATATGGTTTGTTTGTGCTCGAAGAACAACAGACACACCATAAGTACAGAACCATGCTCGGAATACTTAGAAAAGTTTTCCAAAGCAAGTCTGTGCTCGAGCAACTGAGCGACTGACATCTGTGCTCGAATGAGTTAGAATTGTCTTTGAGAAGCCTATGCTTGTGCTCGAAGAGTAATAAGCACAACATCAAGCACAGATTCATGCTCGAAGTACTTAGAATCATAAAAATTTAATGCAAGCACAGATCAAAGTACTAACAGCTGTAAATATCAGATTTAACAGAAATTCGACATACACACATTCACAAACATGATTATGACACCCGGAACAGTCACACACATGATGAAGGCAAACAGAAAATTCAGATTAGCACAACTATCAATCATGCAAACATTCACAATGAGAAACATGGATCATCAGTAAGCACCTCACTTAAGCACACATCCTAAATCATACTTCATTAGCATTAATCATTCCTAGACATTTTAACAGTTAATGAAATCTGGTCTTATCTAAAGGTTTGGTGAACAAATCAGCCAAATTATCAGATGTATCTACCCTCTTCATTTCTATAAGCCCTTTTTCCTGACAATCCCTAATGAAATGATGTCTAATTTCAATGTACTTAGTTTTAGAATGTTGAACTGGATTCTTAACAATGAACATAGCAGCCGTATTATCAATTAAAATAGGTGTGAGTAAGAAATTCAGACCATAATCCAGCAGTTGGTTTTGAATCCACAGAACCTGTGCACAGCAGGCAGATGCAGCAATGTGCTCCGCTTCAGCAGTAGAGATTGACACTGTGGTTTGCTTCTTGCATTGCCATGACACCAATCTGTTTCCAAGAAACTGACATCCTCCTGAGGTTGATTTTCGACTCATGTTGCATCCATCATAATCACTGTCAGTGTAAGCCATCAAATTAAAGGAAGATTTCTTTGGATACCAAATTCCCAGGTCTGGTTTTCCTCTCAAGTATCTGAATATTCTTTTCACTGCTAGCATATGTGACACCTTTGGATTAGCTTGAAACCTTGCACAAACACACACAGCAAACATAATATCTGGCCTAGATGATACATCAATGATCCTATCTTGTCCCTATATTCATGCTGATCAACTGGCTCCCCCTTTTCATCAGGTACCATTTTCTCATGTGTGTCCATTGGTGTTGGCACTGTCTTGAAGTCTTGACACTTGAACTTGGTGAGAATCTCTTGAACATATTTTGATTGATTAATGAAAATTCCATTTGGCTTCTGTTGCACTTGCAATCCAAGGAAGAAATTCATTTCTCCCATTGAACTCATTTGGTATTTTGACTTCATCACTTGCTCAAATTCTTTGCACATTTGTTCATTTGTTGACCCAAAAATTTGTTGACCCAAAAATGATATCATCCACATATACTTGCAGCAGCAGCAGATCCTTTCCTCTCCATTTGTAAAACGAAGTCTTGTCTATGGCTCCTCTACAGAAACCATGTTCTAACAGATGGTTAGGCAGCTCATCATACCAGGCTCTTGGTGCCTGATGTAATCCACACAATGCCTTGATGAGCTTGTAGACTTTGTTTGGATGAATTGTATCTTCAAATCCAGGAGGTTGAGTGACATACACTTCTTCATCTATCTTTCCATTCAGAAATGCAGATTTTACATCAAGCTGATAGACTTTAATGTTCATTGATGCTGCATATGACAGAAAAATCCTAATAGCCTCTAGTCTTGCAACAGGAGCAAATACCTCTTCAAAATCTACTCCTTTTTCTTGTAAACATCCTAGAGCTACCAATCTAGCTTTGTTATTTATCACTATCCTCCTTTCATCCTTCTTGTTTCTGAAGACCCATTTTGTACCAATTGCATACCTTCCTCTGGGCTTGTCCACCAAGTTCCACACATGTAAGTCTCTGAACTGAGCTAATTCCTCCTGCATAGCTTCCACCCAGCTATTGTCCTTCAAAGCTTGATTGATGTTCTTTGGTTCAACTTGGGATAGGAAACAAGCATACAGGCAGATATTTGCTTTTTCAGATGCACTTCTGGTAACTCTTTCATGTAGATCTCCAATAATGTTCTCTGCAGGATGATTTCTTTCATTTGAGGTACTTTGTACAACTGGAGGTACACACACTTCTGCTTCTAGATTGGACAAATTTAACTCAATAGATTCATCTTCAGATGTGACTTGAGTCTCAGTAGAAGTTTAAACAAGATTGAGTTCTGATGTAGATGCCTCATTTCCTCCTAGCTGCAATGAGTCAAACTGAGATTGTAACTGACACATTTCTTCAGTTTGAAAAGGTTGTTGACTTTGGATGGGTTCACTTTCAATAACACTTGGACCTTCATTTGAGATTTCAACTTCAGCCTCTTGCCCAACTCTCTCTAGATCATCTTCTCCTTGGATAGTACCTCCAAAGGTAAATCCATTTGCTTCAGACGCAACTGAGGTCCATAGTTTATCCAGATCAACTTGCTTTGCTTTTCCTTTTTCTTCAAAGCTGGGTCTGTACATACTATCATCCATGTCTTCACTGTAGATTTTAAATGATTTGATCATTTTCTCAAGATCAAATAACCATTTAGGACCATCAGTATTGTTGAACTGGTTTTCATTGAAGATAATGTTAGACGATTCAATGACCACCATGTGCTCTTTCACATAGACTCTATAAGCTTTAGAGTGAGATGAGTAGCCCACAAAGAAACATTCCAGTGATTTGGACTGGAATTTATTCAAGTAATCCTTTGTGTTCAAGAGTGAGCATTTGCATCCAAAAGGCTTTAAGAACTTCACATAAGGTTTTCTCTTGTAGAGAATTTCATATGGTGTCTTGTTTTGAGCCTTGTTGAGTAGAACCCTGTTCTACACATAACATGCAGTGTTTATTGCTTCTGCCCAGAAATTAACAGGCAGGTTGGCATCAGCAATCATGGTCCTTGCAGCTTCAATTAAATTTCTATTTCTCCTTTCTGCAACACCATTTTGTTCAGGGGTTCTAGGAGCACTATACTACTGGAAAATACCCTTAGAAGTGCAGAATTCACTCATAGTCTCATTCTTGAATTCTAACCCATTATCACTTCTAATCACTTTCACTCTCTTCTCAAGTTGATTTTCCATCTTCAAAACATAAGCCTTGAGTAACTCTGGAGTCTCATCCTTGCTTCCCATGAAAAGGCCCATGTAAACCTTGAAAAATCATCAGTTATTACTAGGCAGTATCTCTTCTTTCCAACAATTGTAGCACTCACTGGACCAAACAAGTCCATGTGCAGTAGTTCCAAAACCTCATCAATTGTGCTCAGCAGTTTGCTCTTGTGTGAGGATTTGTGTTGTTTTCCTTTAAGGCAAGATGTGCATTTGTCTTCCAGCTTGAACTCTCTTGTGGGAAGACTAACAACATGTTTACCTTTCACTAGCTTGTTCATGTTCTTCAAATTTACATGACACATCTTCCTATGCCATAAAACAGATTCATTCTCAGTTGCCTTTGATATAAAGCATGAACCACCTCTTGAAGTTGCAGTATTCATTCTCAGTTCATAGAGATTGCCATTTCTTGGAGCCATCAACATAATCATTTCTGTTGGTATCACAAACTCTGGCTTCAAAATCAGGCAATGTTCATCATTAAAGGCAACCTTATATCCTTTGTCACAAACTTGAGAAATGCTCAGCAGATTGTACTGTAGTCCTTCAACATGTAGAACATTCTCAAAGGATACTTTGCCATTCGTGAGTGTTCCCTTGCCAACAATTTTTCCTCCATTTTCATCACTCCCAAATGCAACTGGTCCCTCATACTTCTTGACATAATCTATTAATGCAGACTTGTCACATGTCATGTGCCTTGAACATCCACTGTCCATATACCATAAATCATTTTTGCTCATTGACTGATCCTGCACACACACAGAAGAAATTAGTTTGATTCTGAGTTACAAACTCTATCAGTTTGTAATTCAGAGAAAGTGGAGGATGTATCAGAGGTTGGAATTTGACTGGTGGTGGATCTTCATACACAACTTCACACTCATCATCATTGTCTAATTCTGATCCAATGTGCACTGCAGACACTGTAAAGCTTCCATCAACTTCCTCCATCACCTTGTCCTTCCCACCTTCTACTTCCTTCTTTACTTTCCACTGAAATCCTCTTGGTTCAAATCCTTGTTTTAACAGAAACTTCTCATCACCATTAAGAACACCTGATCTCTTCTTAGCCTTTTCTTCATTTGGAGATCTTCTGTTCTTGTCTGTTGTTTTCAGGATTCTATCATCTTTTTTAAGCTTCAAATTTGTTTTGAGTCGTTGGTCCAACACAGACTGATAGTTCTTCTTTACAGATGGATTTTTTATTCCCTTCAAGTATCTCTCATACATTTCTTTGTAGCTTTTCATATCATAGCCACTAACCACATCTAGAATTTCAAAACTATCTTCAAGAATCCAGCAAGAGTCAGTGTGATGCCTATATGCATCACATTTTGTGCATAACACTTTAGCAAAGTTTCCCAAATCCTCAAGAAGTTTCTTGTCCTTGATCTTGTCACTTGGAAAATCAAACCCTAAAGATGTTTTTTAGTACAAAGTGTTGGAAAAGTCCATCTTGATTGGCTTGCTGAGATCAATTGGTTGGGAACATTTTTCTTTAACAAAAACAATCTTCTTCAGCTTAGATGGCAATTGTGAAGAACTATCCTCTTGTTCTTTTGAATGTCTTCTTCTTGGAGCATAGTCCACATCACCCACATCAAATAATTCATGATTAGAGAAAACTGGGTAGATAGGTGGACGACTTTGATCATAAGAGAATTTGCTTTGTGTTTCTATTCTCTTCTTGTTGGCTGGTGGTGATCTAGCACATACATCAAATGGAACATGCTATCATCTCATTTTCTCATGATGCTCTCTCACCTTTGATGTCATAGGTGGCAGAAGAGGAATTTTGTCACCTTTCTTCTTCTTCGCTCATTTCTTCTTCTTCTTCCTCTTTAATGACTGAGAGCTTCCACAGCTACAATTGTTTTCTTCACTGGAGTATTCACTCCACTACTTTTTCTCTCCTTGAAGCTGTTCGTCCACCACAGTTTCTTGCTTGTCAGCCTTTTTCATTACAAATTCTCCATTCTGATCTACCATCACATCATCATATTGCTTGATAAATTCTGGCTTATCATCAAACACATTTTTGAATTGTTTGAGATACTCATTTCTGCTCTCTTTATCAACTTTCAATGGGTAACTATCACAGAACGGGGGTGGAACCTTCTTGTACTTCTCTTCTTCAGTCATCTTTTCAACATGCCCAACACTGTTTCCAGTAGAGACTAGGATTTTTAAAAACTCAATTTCAATAAACAAATCAGCATTCTTGAGTTTCTCTTTAGCAAACATCTTCTTCAGTCCTTCTATCTCAATTCTCATTCTGGATTGAGCTTGATATGCTACCATGCAATCATCCTCCAAACCATTGATTTGACTTTCATATGTAGCCTCACTTTCAGCATACCCATTAAGAAAGACATCCTTCCTACCACATTCAGTTTTCCATTTTCCAACCTCCTGATTTAATTCTTCAATTTTAGCAAGAAGATCAGAAATAGAATTATCAGAATGTACCTGAGTGTTTGAAGATTTAGCCTTCTCATTAATTTTGGCCATGAATGCAACATTTGCTCTTTCCATCTCAGCAGCATGATTACTCCAGTCAAACTCTCCATCCTGAGCCACCCTTGCAACGGCCACATTCCCTTGATATCTTTGCTGGTTCACACCATTTTGAGATGGTCTGCTTTGATTTGTATGAACCTGCATTTGATTAGTTCTCTAAGGTTGAAATGTTTGTTGCTGGGTTCTATTCTGATTTTGATAGGGATTTTGATTGGGCATTTGAGTCCTTTGCTGCTGAAAGTTCTGATTCTGATTCTAATAGAACTGACTTTGATTGAGTTGATTTCCAAACTGTCTTGGCATGTTGCACTCTCTTGCAAAGTGTCCAGGTTGTTGACAGTTATAACAGATGGCCTTGGATTTGTCAAATCCAATTCTTTCATTTGGTCCATTGAAACTACTTCTGCCAGTTCTGTTATACAACCTTTTACTTCTTACTGCCAACATGGCCGCTTGCCATTTGATGTCCATATCTTCTAAATCATCAGCATCAATTTGTTCTAAGTCTTCTTGCACGATGCTTGTGTTTATCAGATTCTTGGCCACAAAGGCATGATAAGACTCAGTGAACATTGAGAACAAGGACTGATAGTCTGTTCCTTGAGTTTGGTTGTGATATGCAAAATTTGATTGCCCATTTCCAGTAGATGGATGGTCATCTTCAATCAGTTGCACATTGAATCTTGACTGATTGTTACATGAGGAGTGTGCATCTGATGGTTCCTCAACAATAGGCTGTTGATTCTTGACAGAGAGGTTGCCCATGGGTGCCACAAGTGCATTGTTCATTTGGAAGCTTGGCTTGTCCTCTCGAATCATGTGATTCTCTAACATTTCATGTTCAGCAGCCTTGAGGAAGGCAATCACATCATCTAGTTTGAAGGTAGGAAAACTTGCCTTCTCTTTTATGAACTTGCTTGCAGTATACCATTCCCCAGATAGAGATGATAAAAGCTTCTTGTTAAGCTCAAAGTCGGAAATCTGCAAATCAGTGGTCCTTATTTCATTTACAATGGCCACGAACCTTTGTAACACTGACTTTAGACTTTCTCCTTCCTTAAACTTGAACCTGTCCACTGCTGCTTCAGTTGATCTTTCTTTATGTCTCTTAACTCAGTATTACCTTCAAACATTTCAATCACTGCATCATACATATCCTTAGCATTCTTATGATGATTTACAGTGGTTAGAATCTCCCATGAAAGTCCCAACTTAAGCATGGACAGTGCTTTGTCATCCCTCTTTTTCATTCTTAGATCTACCGCAGCACTGTTATTTGGAGCGGCTGAAGGAGTGTAATTCCCTTCAGTAATAGCCATCCAAAGTTCTTGATCGTTGTAGTTCACAGCAGCCTCAAACAACACCTTCCACTTTATGAAGTTCTCTTGTCTAAGTAATCTTGGAATCTTGTTGGTTGAAACTTCTTGATCTTCCATTTTATCAGATCTGATGTTATCAATAGCAATGCACAGTTAATCTTCACTTTTCCTCACAAACCTTCAGTCCCGTGGTCTTCAGTGAGCTTACTTAAGCTCTGATACCACTTGTCAGGACCGTCATTCGAGTGCAACCTTAGCAAAGGTTTGACAAGAACACACCGACTTAATTACACAAAGACCGATTGAGTATCCCGACGGAATCAGGATATTCAATGATTGAGAATGAAAGCTTGTGGAGAATTATCAAACACAAAACAATAAATGATAATCGGTAAAGACTATTTCAATGACAAAGATTCACTATATTAAATGATACGTCAATGATACAGTGAATGGAATGTCTAGGGTTTTGTGTGACGGCGGCTTTTGATATTCGTCTGCAAAGATTTTCAGTATGCGTGCCAAAAAACCGTCTCCTAGTCGTACCCTAGGATGTCTATATATAGACCCTAACAATCCATGTATACGTCCTAGACATTACATAATGAAAGATAAATCTAATACAAGTGTTTCAGACCTCGAGCAAGGTATATACCTTGCTCGAGCAAGCTTCCTATACACGGTGTGCTCGGAGAGTGTCCTCGAGCATACTTTACTTAGAATATATTCTCTTTCAGAGAATACATATTCTCTTCGAGTAAGCTTCATTCCTCTTGACTTGTTCAAACTTTGCTCGAATAAGTCCATCGAGCAAGCTCATTCTTCTTGATGTCTTCAGCTTTTCTTATTCAGCAATCTTTATCATTCTCGGATGTAAATCTTGCTCAGTAACTGAACTATGCTAGAAGTCTTTGCTTTGATTCACGTGACATCCTCTTATTGCATCCATGCTCGTCCCCATGTGCTCGATCATCCTGTGCTTGTAACACTTGGCTGGAACTTGTATGATCAAGCTGTTTGCTCGATTGGCAATCCATGCTCAATAGAAGAATACCCTTGATCGTTGAAGTGTAGCTTGCTCGAAGCCTTCAACACTTAGAAGAATCAACCATTTAAGATTCAGAACCTTGCTCGAAGTAGTAAAAACCATGCTCGATCGTCTGGGCTTACTCGTATTCCATACTTAGCCGTTTCTGAGGAGGTTGAGAAGATTCCAATCTTCCTTATTAAGAAATCTGACCCAACAACGATTAAGCACAATCTAAGTCTCTCCTCTATTCTCATCATAGTACCACCATCTGAAGTAAACGTGAAAGTCTTGTTCCATCGGGTACATAGGAATTATCTTCAAGGTTTGTGGCTGCTGATATCTCCACGTCTTGACAAAATCATCAGTTTCATGAAACTTATTTACACAAGACACATAAAGAAACGGTGTCTGTGGAGTCTAACTCCTGAATCTACACTTGGCCTGCCATTATATAAAATCCCAGATTTCCTTCACTGGCCCTCGCTTTGGACAATACAATAATTCTTTTTCAACAATATCCATAGTGTCCATATAAGACCCCCGACCCCGGGTGCCCTACTTTAATGCTGGTTGGATTTACTAATTCACATAATTCTGAATATCATAGTTAATTAAAACATTTTATGGAAATAAAAGTCAATCATTCTTACATAACACCAATACTTTCTCTTAAATGGAAATAACATAAGTCTTAACCGTTAAAATATAAATAACACGTTACTCTTCTTTTCTTCGATGCTAGTCTTCTTTTATTTACCACGTGCCTCCCTCATGCAACCTGTCTCATCTTATTTTCCTGCGTGCATACTAAAAGTCAACTACGCTGAGTGAGTTCTAGATAATCAATTAACATACATACATTAATAGTTAAACTCATACGTGTCCGAAGATACGTATTCCATACGTTACTTACTATTACTCATTCATACATACATTACGTACATGCATACGAACTTACAAACTTTCTTTCAAACTCTTCCTATGGTATACTGTAACTATCTTGCTTCTTCCATCTCAGGTATTCTTAGGGTCTTATCTCTCTATCTAAGATATTCTTAGGGTTTGGTTCCTTTATCTCAGATATTATCAGGGTCTGCTCCCTATTATCCCAAATATTATTAGGGTCTGGTCCCTTCCGTCTCAATCTCATATACTATTAGGGTCAGGTCCCTATCATCTCAGATATTATTAGGGTCTGGTCCATTTGTCTCACATAACCATACATCCATGCATTTCCTGTCAACAATCCATACTTTCATATCATACGTGCATACTTTACTTATCTTGTGTATTTATATACATATTCATTCATATAACATTATATAACAATAACATTTAATGCACAATAACACACGTATCTTACACTTATCACTTAGGATAAGTGTTTTATCTATCACATAGGAGTACGCACACAGCCCGAAAAACGTCACAGAGTAAGGGGCTAGAACTCACATACAGTCGATTCCTCTCTGAATTAATGGTAATTCCTTTTTTCAACTGTGCTCGACTAACTGTTAATAGTACACACGTATTAATCTCTATATTTGCTTCTTTACTTATTTCATTAAGTTAACGGGGTTAACTTTTTAAGTTAATTGAACCGACATGTAACATTCTTAACCGATCTTAATAATTTAATATACTTGATCCTTATTTATTATACACACACACACACATACACACACACATTGTTCTTATTTCATTATTAGTTCACACTCTTAACGTGTTTATAAGTTAACGTTCTTAAGCGAGTTCAGGTCTTGTCGAGTCTATACTTAACTCCATTAATAATTTCATTTCTTTAATGGGTGGGTTCCTTTCCAACTCCCGTTCCTTTGTTTGAGGCGGTTCACGAGTCGTAGACGAGTCAGGTGTCGGTTTCGGTTTTCGTTTATTTCCTTATCATTTCCTTTGCTTTTCTTATTCATTATTATCATTAACATTAGTGTTATTATTATCATTATCATCATTATTATTATTATTAATATTATTATTATTATTATTATTATTATTATTATTATTATTATTATCATCATCGTCATCATCATCATCCAGCAACCTCCACTCCCCTTTTTTAACCTACCCGGCTCCCCTTTCAATATCTTCTTCTTCTTCCTACCTGTAACCCTAGCCGCCCCCTGCTCCCTCTCACTTCTGGCCATTCTCATCAACCACACCGCCGCTGCCACTCCAGAAACTCCAGCGTCTACATCCACGGCACAGATTCACGAGGGTTTCCAACGATTTGCACGGGGTAGGCTAAGTCACGTACAAGGATTCACACCACCTGGATTCATATACCGAAAAAAAGGATTTGCACACCCAAAGAATTCGCATAGCATGCGAATCGAATCTCGAAAACCATTCGCATAAATCCTATTCGCATGGCATGCGAATCGAATCACGAAAACCATTCACATTCGAAGAATTCGCATCGCATTTGAAATGATTCACATATAGTGCGAATGTTTTGCTCGAATCGCATCGGGGCTCAAGCGACTGGTTCAGGGTATGTTGCAAAATTTCAGTTGGTCTGGGTTCTAGTTCTTAAAAGTGCAGATCTGGGTCCGGATCTTGCGGGAGTAATGACTGTAGTCGGAGGGTCCTTAAGGTTCTGCGGTTATGAAGCATGGGTCTATTTCAGCTCCTGATTCGAGTTTTTAGGCTACCGAACTGCTCGGGATCCGGGTCTCATTGACTCATGTTTACACCGATTATTATTTGGATTTGCCGAATCCCATGTTAATGTTATTATTAATTTTGTTAAATACCTTATTATTGTTATCTGTATTTTGCTAAATCTCATGTTATTATTGTTTGATTTGTTTGGATTTCATCAATGAGGGTTTGGACTCAGTTCATTTGTGTTCGTATTTTAGACTTGTTTGTTCATTTGTTATTAGATCTAAGATGGAAACAAGATGAGAAAGCAAAACGAATATTAATTCTAAACATACCTTAAATATTGATAACTAGATCTTGAACAAATGGAATTGGATTTTGGAATGTTTGGTGTACAGGGGATTATTTGTGTGTATGGGTGTGATAATGATTGGGAGAATAATGGTGAAATGATGAGGATAAGGACTAAATTAGGGTTTTTAAGGTATGAATAGGCAAAGCCCAAAGGCTTTTAGGCCCATAATCACTATCAAGTCCATTAACCTCTCTTACCTTATCCATTCTCCTAAAGTATTTAATTAATTTAATGATGTCTCTTAACTAGACAACTAAATAAACTGGAAATATTTTACTTATTTATTTATTGAAACGAGAACGTTACAAGTCTCTCCCCCTTAAAAAAGGTTTCATCCCCGAAACCTATCGATTACATGAACAACTGAGGGTAGAACTTACGCATATCCTCCTCTGGTTCCCATGTTGCATCAGATCCTTTGCGATATTTCCAAATCACCTTAACTAATGGAATGACCTTTTGACGAAGTTGATTATCCTTACGGTCAACGATCTCGACTGGCTGCTTGATATAATTCAATTGCTCATCTACCTCTATGTCCATCAACGGCACGTGAGACGTGTCGTCTGCAAGACACTTCCTTAAGTGAGAAAAGTGAAAGGTAGAGTGAATCCCTTCCAATTCCTCGGGTAGATCGAGCTTATACGCCACCTCTCCTACACGAGCTATGATCTTAAACAGTCCAATATACAAACTCAACGTTTCTCTCTTCCTAAAACGAATGATACCTTTCCATGGCAAGACATTAAGCATCACGCTGTCGCCAACGTTAAACTCGATCGGTCATCGCCGCTTATCGGCACAAGACTTCTGACGGTCTTGAGCAGCTTTCATTGTTGCCTTGATTTGATCAAACCTCGAGGAGGTTTCTTGCACAACTTCCAAACTACATATCTTTTTCTAACCAATTTCTCCCCAGCATACAGGAATTCTACAACATCTACCATACATCTCAAAAGGAGGCATACCAATACTCGAATGATAGCTGTTGTTATAAGAGAATTTTGCCAAGTGAAGATCATCATCCCAACTTCCTCCTAAATCTAACAAGCATGCACGTAGCATATCCTCAAGGGTTTGGATAGACCGTTCAGACTCCCCATTTGTTTGAGGATGATACGCCGTGCTGATGTTCAATCTCATTCCCATAGCTTCATGGAACCTCTTCCAAAATCGGGAGGTGAAACGGGTATCTCTGTTGGATACCATCGGCAACGGCACTTCATGCTTCGTTACGACTTTCTTAATGAACACATTCGCTAACATTTCTGACGACATGGCCTCTTGCATAGGAAGAAAGTGAGCACTCTTGGTCAAGCTGTCCACAAACACCCATTTCTTAGCTGTACGCGATAGCTTAGTTATGAAATCTATAGTGATGTGTTCCCATTTCCACTCGAGTATCTCTAAAGGCTGCATCTTCCCATATGGTTTCTGGTGTTCGGCTTTTACTTGTAAACACGTCAAGCACTTACTGACATAAATCAACCACTTCGTTCTTCATACCTGGCCAATAGTAGTCTTTCTTCAAGTCTTGATACATCTTGTTGGATCCTAGATGAATCGAATATTGAGATTTATGAGCCTCGTCTAGAATTAAACTTCTGAGATTCCCATGGCGCGAAATCCAAATTCAATCGAGTTTGACCTTTACGCCTTGTGTATTATCAGTCAACTCAGTCTGTTGCCCATAAATCCCCTCTTTCATAATTAACCCTTCATCTGCAAGTACTTCTGTCTATACCTTGCTGATTTCTGTAAAAAGAGATCCAAATTGACAATTAGTTTGTAAGACCTTACTGTTGCTATTACTTCTTAATTCTTCCGACTTAGAACATTGGCAACCACATTAGCCTTTCTCGGGTAATAATTGATTTCACAATGATAGTCTTTAATCATGTAACATCCCAAGTTTCATGAGATATTTAAAAGGATCGAGGTTGAATGTATTATAAAGGTTACACGTAGTTATCTAAAGTAGGAGGGGGTAAAGTGTTATTAGGTCAAAATTTAAACATGGAACCCTACCCACTTTCTATAAATAGAGCCATCATCTTATGTTACTACCTCATCACCACCAACCTCATTCTTCACCCAAAATCCCCTTTTTTGAGAGAGCAACCCACAAAGATCTGGTGATTCCCGGAGATCTAGCCGTCGGATAGGTCAAAAATTTTAACTGCGTGTTCATAGGATATAAAGGAAGATTTCCACTGGACGGATCTTCGATCAGAGGTCGGGAAGCACGGTTTTTATCAGCAAACCCGTAACAGTGGGAAATGAAGTTTTCCGGCAATTGTTTGGGTTTTTCGGTGACGGTGGCAGTGGATTCTGGAGGCAGCAGCTGGCGGCGCTGGTAGAGGTCGGCGACCCGGTCGCGTGGCCGCTTGAATCACTCAATTCCGAGTTCGTTTGATATGGTTTTGCTCTATTCGAGTGATTTCGAACATAAACCTCAAAGTTGACGTTTGTTCTATGAAAAATACGGGTTCAGGATCAGATGCATGGGGTCAGAATGTGCCGAAAGTTTAGAAAGAGTAAAATCAGGTCCTAAAGAAGCGTCACAGAGTAAAATAGCTTTAAAATGGCAAAAAGGATGTAAAAAAAATGGGTTTTCGTATGAGAAGAAAAATCTCATGAAAAGAGAAATCCTATGAAGAGAAATTCCATGAGAAGAGAAATCCCATGAGAAGAGAAATTCCATGAGAAGCAAAATTCCCATGAAATTCCCATGAGAATAAAAATTCCATGAGAAAAGAAATTCCATGAGAAGCGAAATTCTTCCATGAGAAATTCTTCCATGCGAAATTCCATGACCCCCGTTAGTTGAGGGTTTCATTAGCATAGATATAAGAGATATTAGTAACAGATGATTGACACGTGTAATATATTGTACAGTTAGCCGTGCAACTAAGAAAGGGCATTACCATTAACGGCGAGAGAAACCGACTCCAGGTGAGTTCTAGCCCATTTATCTGTTATGTTTTCGGGGCTGTGTGCATACTCCTATGTGGTAGATAATACACTTACTTGATTGGTAAGGATATGATACGTGTATGATTGTGTATTGAATGAATTGTTACACAATGATTGTATGAACGAGTATGTATATATAGTTATAACTAAAAAATATGTAAAGTATGCCCGCATGATAAAGGTATGGTTATTCGAGACAGAAGGGACTATACTCTTATAATATCTGTGATGATAGAGACCAGACCCTTATAATATCTGTGATGATAGGGACCAGACCCTCATAATATCTGTGATGTTAGGGACCGCCCCTTATAATATCTATGATGATAGGGACCAGACCCTTATAATATCTGTGATGATAGGGACCAGACCCTCATAATATCTGTGACGTTAGGGACCAGATCCTTATAATATCTGTGATGTTAGGGACCAGACCCTTATAAAATCTGTGATGTTTAAGATAGAATAGTTTATGGTATACCATTGGGTTTTATGAAAGAAAGTATGTAAGTACGTAAGCATGTATGTAAAGTATATATGAAAGAAGTGATAGTAAATAAGGTATGAATACGTATCTCCGGACACGTATGAGTATGGTATGAATGTAATGTATGTTATTTGATTAACTAGAACTCACTCAACGTAGCTGACTTTTAGTATGCACGTAGGCAAATAGGTTGAGGCAGCTGACTTGAGAAGGGATACATGGCACGAGCTAAAGAGACTGGCATCCATGAAGAAGTGTCATGAATATTTTATGTTAATATTTAAGAAAAGACAACTTGTATGTTAAGGCTTGATTTGATGTTTTGTAATGTAATGCATGAAGTTTTAATTATTCCGCGAAAGTTTTAATTAACTCTGATTTAGAACTATGTTTATGAGTAAATCCAACACCGAATGTAAGACTACCGGGAACGGGGCCTTACAAGAATGTGTGTATGTTAGCTTAATTGCTAGAGAAGGATGTGTGTTTGTTAGCTTACTTGTTAAAGAAGAAGGTGTGTATCCTAGCTTAAATGCTAGGGATAAAAATGTAGGTTATTTGTATGTTTGCATGATTGGATAATAGAAACTAGCACAAGTGAAATCATAAAGGGAAGTATGTAGGACCTGAGGAGTAATGTAAAGAGTTAATTACACTTGGCCACTGTCATTAACTACTTACCTTATAAATCATGTGCTAGCTAATTCCTGGAGTGATAATGTTTGTGTTCCTTAGAGAAAAGACAGGATGAATGTTGTAAAGAGACGAGCACGAGGATGTCGTACTGGATGCTGCGGTAGGACACGTTTCAACCTGACACCTTTTGAAGAAATGTGTTACAACGTGATATACGAAAGAAGTAGAATTCCAACCGAAGGAAGTAACGAAGAAGGATCACATTCGAAGCTTGTAGCCAAAAACATTAAGGGAGTTGCTCAATTGTTTCGCATTTCAATACCAACAACGCTCGCGGAAGCATTTAAAGGCTACCCAGATTGGGAATCCAAGTGGAAGCAACATGAAGGAAACTGAGACAAGTCAAGTGAAATGAGCTAAACATGTAGTATACAAGCAATAGTTGACTCTTTAAGGGAACTTGTTGGGATCGTGGGTGATGAAACGAATGTTGAGAAGGTAGAAATGATCGAGAATTAAGGGTGACTGTCAAGGAATCCTAATTGAAAAGCATTAAAAGGATGAAGCTATGTGGTGTAGCGAGTGTGAAAGAAGAACACTAGGAAGAATTTTGTTATGTACGTGAGACTGTTATGAAGAAACCACTAGTGGTAATTTAGATAAAATCTCGTGAGTGGTTAAGAATTGTAAAATAGAACTAGAAGGACGTGATTTCCTTGCTACTAGTTATGTTATGGTCTTAAGAGGGCTCGATGCAGTTGGCAATGGATTAGCCGTCTGAGTTTAAGGCTCAGATAGTCTGTAAGAGTGAATTGTTAAGATCAAAATCTTTGGATGGTGGTACGACAACGGTGTACGGTGATAAAGAAAGTTTAGGGCTTAACATCATTTCGATGATAAAAGCCGATGGTTTGATAACGGGAGGGTACAGTGCCTACCTGGCATATGTTGTCAAGGCTACAGTCGAGACAAAAGGATTGAAAGACGTTCCTATAGTTCGTGACTATCCAGAAGTGTTCCTAGAGTACCTTCCGGGGTTACCACCAGAACGAGAGGTAGAATTTCAGATTGAGCTAATACCAGGAGCACAGCCCATCGCGAAAGCGCCTTATTGTCTGGCGCCATTTGAGATGAAAGAGTTAGTGTCCCAACTTCAAGAACTCCTCGATAAAAGTTTTATAAGACCGAGTGTTTTCCTAGTGGGTACACCGGTGATGTTCGTGAGGTAGAAAGACGGAAGTATGAGAATGTGTACAGATAACCGCGAGTGGATAAGCTTACGGTGAAGAATAGATATCTGTTGCCATAGATTGATGATCTGTTTGATTCGTTACAAGATGCTAGTTGGTTCTTCCGAATAGATCTCAAGATCTGGTGATCATCAACTTAAGGTGAAATAGGCAGACATCCCTAAGACAGTATTTCAAACGCGATATGGACATACAAGTTTTTCATGATGTCGTTTAGATTGACGAATGCTCTGGCAGCAATTATGGTTATGATGGATAGGGTACGTCGTCCGATGTTGGACAGATCTGTCATTGCCCTCATTGACGATAATTTTGATTTATTCAAGGAATAAGTCCGACCATGCTGGTCATTTGAGGAACGTGTGAGACATGAAGAAAGAGAAACTGTATGTTAAGTTTTCAAGTGTACCAACTATGCTAATCACAAGAGTTTGAAGTACTTCTTCAAGAAGTAAGAACTGAATAGGAGGCAGAGAAGATGGTTATGGTTGACAAAGGATTTGGATTGAGAAAAAAAAATTCAAGTATTATCCTAGTTAGGCCGATGTGGTCGCCGACATAGTAACCCATAAAGGTTAAGAAGTTATCGCGACAATTATATCGTATAATTTAGTTCGCACTTCAGATTTCATGAGCGAGATTTGCAAGGTGCAGTAAAAGTTATAAATGATGAGGGCTAGATAAAAAAAAAAGAGGAAGAATATTCGGGTTACACCAAGATGCGTAGAAGTACTACCGGTGGCCGGGTATGAAGGACAAAGTTATAGAATATGTTAGTAAGTGTTGACCTGCTCGCAAGTCAAGGAAGAGCGAAGCCATATGGAAAGATACAACCATTAGAAGCACCAAAATGGAGATGAGAACACATCACCATAGATTCATAACTAAGCTACCGCGTACAGCTAGAAACCATGATACCATATGTGTGATTGTGGACCGTTTGAAGGAAGGTGCTCACTGTATACCAATACGAGAAGCTATCTCGTCGAAAATGTTAGTTAGAGTATACATCAGCAAGGTGGCGGTAAGCCATAGAGTGTTGTTATCAATTGCGTCGGATGAAGATGCTCGGTTTACATTGAGTTTGTGAAAGGAAAGATGTTGGTTACACTAAAGGCAGATACTGAAGGTAAAACCTCTAAGTAGAAGTCGATTAAAGATGAGTTCATGGTATGTGACACTATGAGAGGACAAGATACCTGGCCTACACAGATAAGAACAACCGCAAGTGTTATGAAGGTGGAACCAGCAGAAACACATCAAGATGATGCAATAAAACTAAGGACGGAAGATGTAAAGACATGTAAGGAAGGCGTAGGGATGGTTTAGAATTATGTTTATGGGATTATGGCATACCTGATACACATGCAACTCATGGAGAAGGCGGACATCCATTGGGTTAGGCTTATGAATTGAGTCTTAAAACGAATGAATAGTGTTGTGACTGATAATCATGTGAGCATGAGTGAGAAGTCATCTAGAATGGTAACGATAGAATAGTATTATAAATGTCCATATAAAGGTCAAGATATGCCTAGAAAGGAAGTTGGTTAAGGAAAATAGTTATGATATATCGGGCCAACCTGATATGCAGCAGGCAAAAATTGGTTCATAGGACAACACGATACTTGATTAGCCAATAAATGGAAGATGCATCAACATGGACTTCATGATCAAGCAACCTTGGAAAGCTATAACTCATGAACCCTATGTCTTAGTAATGAGCTACAAAAGGAAGGAGAATTAAATGGTGATTTAAGAAGTTCTCCATCAAATTATGTCACGATTGTGCTCAAGTATTGTATGAGGTATTCTAACTTAAGGAATAGACAAAGGGATTTCAGGGAGAATCCTTAAGAAGAAACCGAGAAGGGTTCATTTTATGGAATTAATATGCTTTGAGCGTATTGCACATCAGTATATTTGCTAAAGGATGTGACTGGGCAGAGGGGTCATTTAGTGCGAAGTGTTGTGATAGTAGGTGTAGTGTTTCCATATGAGGGGAAAGCAAGAAAAGCATGCATAAGGAAATGATGCGGACTTGATAAGTCTAGAGAAGGAAGTATACAATCGAGGACTTCATGGATAAGCTACCAAAGACAGCTAAAACTCATGAGCATCACTCGATGATTGTATGACAAAGGACAAACCGATAAACAAGGAAACTAAGGAGGCTCAGAAAAGTATATGAATATAGGAGGTATTCCTTTTATATGGACTAAGCAGGTTTCAAGGACGAAACCTCTTATAAGGTGGGTAGACTTGTAACATCCCAAGTTTCATGAGATATTTAAAAGGATCGAGGTTGAATGTGTTATAAAGGTTACATGTAGTTATCTAAATTACGAGGGGGTAAAGTGTTATTAGGTTAAAAGTTAAACATGGAACCCTACCCACTTCCTATAAATAGAGCCATCATCTAATGTTACTACCTCATCACCTCCAACCTCATTCTTCACCTAAAATCCCATTTTTTGAGAGAGCAGCCCACAAAGATCCGGAGATTCCCGGAGATCTAGCCGTCGGATCGGTCTCAAATTTTAACTGAGTGTTCATAGGATATAAACGAAGATTCCCATTGGACGGATCTTCGATCAGAGGTCGGGAAGCACAGTTTTTATCAGCAAACCCGTAACAGTGGGAAATGAAGTTTTCCGGCAACTGTTTGGGTTTTCCGGCGATGGTGGCGGCGGATTCTGGCAGCGGAAGCTGGCGGTGCTGGTAGAGCTCTGCGACCCGGTCGCGTGGCCGCTTGAATCACTCAATTCCGATTTCGTTTGATATGATTTTGGTCTATTCGAGTGATTTCGAACATAAACCTCAAAGGTGACGTTTGGTCTATGAGAAATATGGGTTCAGGATCAGGTGCATGGGGTCAGAATGTGCCGAAAGTTGAGAAAGAGTAAAATCAGGTCCTAAGAAAAAGTCACGGAGTAAAATAACTTTAAGATGGAAAAAAGGAAATAAAAAAATGGGTTTTTCGCATGAGAAGAGAAATCCCATGAGAAGTGAAATTCCGTGAGAAGAGAAATTCAATGACAAGAGAAATTCCATGTGAAGAGAAATCCTATAAGAAGAGAAATTCCATGAGAATAGAAATTCCATGAGAAGCGAAATTCCCATGAGAAGCGAAATTCCATTAGATGAAAATTCCATGAGAAGCGGAATTCTTCCATGCGAAATTCCATGACCCCCGTTAGTTGAGGGTTTCATTAGCATAGATATAAGAGATACTAGTAACAGATGATTGACACGTGTAATGTATTGTACAGTTAGCCGTGAAAACTAAGAAAGGGCATTACCATTAACGGCGAGAGAAACCGACTCCAGGTGAGTTCTAGCCCATTTATCTGTTATGTTTTCGGGGCTGTGTGCATACTCCTATGTGGTAGATAATACACTTACTTGATTGGTAAGGGTATGATACGTGTATGATTGTGTATTGAATGAATTGTTACACAATGATTGTATGAACGAGTATGTATATATAGTTATAACTAGAAAATATGTAAAGTATGCCCGCATGATAAAGGTATGGTTATTCGAGACATAAGGGACCAGACCCTTATAATATCAGTGATGATAAGGACCAGACCCTAATAATATCTCTAATGATAGGGACCAGACCCTCATAATATCTGTGATGTTATGGACCAGACCCTTATAATATATGTGATGGTAGGGACTAGACCCTTATAATATTTGTGATGATAGGGACTAGACCCTCATAATATATATGATGTTGGGGACCAGATCCTTATAATATCTGTGATGATAGGGACCAGACCCTCATAATATCTGTGATGTTAGGGACCAGACCCTTAAAAAATCTGTGATGTTAGGGACCAGACTCTTATAATATCTGTGATGTTAGGGACCAGACCCTTATAATATTTGTGATGTTTAAGATAGAATAGCTTATGGTATACCATAGGGTTTTATGAAAGAAAGTATGTAAGTGCCTAAGCATGTATGTAAAGTATGTATGAAAGAAGTGATAGTAAATAAGGTATGAATACGTATCTCCGGACACGTATGAGTATGGTATGAATGTAATTTATGTTATTTGATTAACTAGAACACACTCAGCGTAGCTGAATTTTGGTATGCACGCAGGCAAATAGGTTGAGGCAGCTGGCTTGAGAAGGGATACATGGCATGAGCTAAAGAGACTGGCATCTATGAAGAAGTGTCATGACTATATTATGTTAATATTTATGAAAAGACAACTTGTATGTTAAGACATGATTTGAAGTTTTGTAATGTAATGCATGAAGTTTTAGTTATTCCGCGAAAGTTTTAATTAACTCTGATTTAGAACTCTGTTTATGAGTAAATCCAACACCGAATGTAAGACTACTGGGAACGGGGCCTTACAAATCAACTCTAGCCATCTTCTCTGTCTCATATTCAACTCTTTCTGCTCGAAGAAGTATTTCAAACTCTTGTAATCCGTATAAAAAGTGCACTTAGTACCATACAAGTAATGTCTCCAGATCTTAAGAGCATGGACTACAGTTGCTAACTCTAAGTCATGCGTCGGGTATGTACATTCGTGAACTTTCTATTACCTGGACGCATAAGCTATGACCTTTCCTCGTTGCATTAACACGCAACCTAACCCTTGATACGAAGCGTCAGCACAAACTACCAAATCCTCGTTACCATTGGGTAAAACAAGAATTGGAGCTTGCGTGAGTCTCTTCTTTAATTCTTCAAACGCTTCTTCCTGGAACTTACCCCAATTGAACACCACAGTCTTTCAGGTCAACCCAGTCAACGGTGGGGCTATCTTGGAGAAACCTTGGATGAATCTCCTATAATAACCAGCTAACCCTAAGAAACTACGTATCTCAGTCGGGTTTTGCGGCTTCTTCCAATTCTTTATCTCCTCAATCTTTGCTAGGTCCACAACGATCCCCTCTGGATTGTTTATGTGACCTACAAAATGCACTTCACGCAACTAGAATGCGTATTTCGAGAACTTGGCGTACAATTTCTCAGCTTTAAGAACTTCCAATACTTCCCTCAGATGCTTAGCATGATCAGTTTCGCTTTTCGAATAAATCAGTATATCGTCGATGAAAATGATAACCGACTTGTCTAACATTGGCCGACGTACCCTATTCATCATGTCCATGAATGCCACGGGAGCATTCGTTAGACCGAACCACGTCACGAGGAAATCATAGTCCGACATTCGTGACAAAAACGGATACACCTGAGCATTTACAAATCGAATAAGCGTTTCACCGCTTATTACCTAACGAACGATTGAATAACCGAACGAGTCTGGTTATGACCCAGATATCCCTGGGGGGATCTATAAGTGATATACGTTGAATATAAGCCAACATATTAGCATTACGGCCTTAGTTTGATAGCGAACCAGTTAAACGAAAACACGCTCGTTTAACTACCCGCTATAGATTTAAATGCGAAAGATAGTTCTGAAACAAGCATTGTATAATCCGTTAAGCCGAAAAAGATTTCAAAACATTTATTTGTAATGTTTTAAGTGATCCGTGAATATATTTTCGATTTTTACATACAAATACTATGTTTTTATAAATTTACACAAAAATAGCCGAAAAACACTTATTTTCGCGCTGTTTGTCGTACCCGATATATTTTTTGCGCCAAAAATCAAACCCGAAATAAATTTGGACTCGGTACTTCATGTTCGGGTATGTAAATTGAGAAAAGTGGACCAAATGGGCCCAAAAGGGGGCCAACAAGCCCAGCTCGCCAAAGTTGAAAAAAAAATCTTTTTTGTTATCATTATTTTTGTTTAACTTTTCATATAAGATATTTGGAGATATTTTGAACATACTTTTCCAAAAACTAAAGAGAAACTTACTGTTCTTTCATCATTCAAGCAAAACCCTGGGTAAAACTTCATTTCAATCAACTTTTACAACTTGTTAATCTTGTTTAATATCATATAAACATAGTTGATTACCAAAAATCATTCCTAACCATGCAAAATCCTTAAAAATGGTCCAAAAACATGTTCTGATTAAAAAGATGGTTAGGAATTAGAATCGTACTCTTTTTTGGCCATAAACACGGATTAGAGGGTTTAAACGAAGTTGTTACGGTACAAAAGTTCGGTTTAGAACCCAAACTTTCATGGCTGGTCTCTCGATGATACGTGCTTGTTTTGTGATATAGGACCTGTACTTAGCTTATATAGAAGCACGAGAACCCGGAAATTGGATTAAGAGAGCGAAAACGGGCGAAAACAGCAACATCACAATCTAAGCCTATTGACACTTTCTGGGTGTTACAGCCACACCCAGACTTGCTATACAGCCCATCTTATTATGAAGATTATAAAAATATTAAAATATTAATATTATTATAATATTGACTGTAGGGACTAAGTGATAGTAAGGAAAATGAACCCCAAGCTGATCTCGCACTGAGTGCCTACAAAACTATGAGTTTTATGACCCCACCCTTTAAACTGTTTGATGTGCGTCGGATAACCCTATAACAATGACCCTCACAACTAAGCTTTAAATTTAAACGAAAATCCTAAAACCACACACAACCGGCAAGTGTACCGATCGCAAGTAGTATAGATTTAAGAAGTCCGAGTATTGAACACGTGGACACGTAAGACGCTAACGATCTCAAACCCTATACAAAACCTACCTAAGAATAATATTTAATTGATTTTTGAATTTATTTAACTTAACTGGACTAACTAGACTGACTGACAAAAGTTACCTAAAATAAAAACTTAACGACAAACTAACTGTGTTAACTTCGGATGGATAAAAACGTCTACCAAGGTCTGAATCAAACTGCAGGCCTAACAAGCTAATGGATTGAATGACTTCAAGACACCGGTCCCTAAATATAACACGACTAAGGATCGCTCGGGCTCACTGGATCACCTCTCGGTCTCACTCAATTAACCCCAACTACTCAAGATCGGCTAAAACAACCAAACCGGGAAACAATCGCCAACGTGTTCTAATGTTGACTCACCTCTCGGTCTGACCAACACTCGACCCTAATGGCAATGAATACTACACAACCAAGGATAGAGGAACAATTCAACTTAAACCAAAATAGATCAACTAGTCGCTCAAAACACCTAAACCTGACAAGAAACAAACTCGCTCTCGTGCAATTCTTATTCTAGCATGCAAAGATAATGAGACAACCCTAACTTCTTATCACCTCTCAGTCTCAAAAAAGGTGTCTAACTGCTGTACTTTAACCTCAAATTCACGCAACAAAACCCTACGGTTGTACCTACCGCAAACAAACCCTAAACACAAAGTCTAGAATCAAACAATGCACCGATCAATCAACACAAATCTAATTAATCGACACAAGGGGTTTAAGCAATGAATGACCAAAATTTCCAGCCCTTAAACACAACCTAGTTCATGTCTAAATCAAACTTTACAATAACAATTAAAGTCTATCAATCAAACAATCCATAAAACTCATCAAACATGAACAATTATCATCATTCCTAGATAGAACTAACAAGTTTAGCCTCTAATCATATTTGGACAGCCATGAACACTTAATAAAATCATCATATAACTCATCTCAATAATCAATTCAAGCATTCAATGATCAACAATAATCATAAACAAGTTAATCCTTAAAGCAATTGCAAAACAATTCAACAATTGATCAAGAACAATGAAAGTGATGAACAAAGTTTAACAAGAAAGGATATAATATGGTTTTCGGGTTGCTCCTTGGGTGTGAAATTGATGATGAACGATCCCGAGGCTTGCACTTACTTCCTTCTTCCTTCCCTAGCCGCAACAAGTCAACAACCTTGCTTCAAAAAAACTTTTTTCTCTTGTCCTTGATGCTGCCGATCGCCAGCTTCTTTTAACCTAGGGTTTTTTTTCTTTTTTTTATATATTATAACATAATGGCATCTTGGGCTTCTCCAATATGTAACCGGGCCGGGCCTTGAGATTTGTCTTGAAATTGTTTACGTAAAAGATCCGTAAGCTCTCCGAAAAGCTCGGTTTTTCTTTCTTTCCACCCTTTGTCTACAATATAAATAAAAATATGTAAAACCTGTCTAAAACAAGTTAAAATACATAAAATATAATATAATACGTAGATAAAAGGTGAGAAAAATACGTGTGTTTTACAACACATCAAATATCCCCACACTTAAGACTTTTTCGTCCCTGAAAAAGAATACTACACAGGATCATAACCGAGTTCAACCGACAACTCTTGGTTTTATTTATTTATTATTACTATTATTTTTTTCTTTTTAAGTATTAGAACAAGTGACCCGTTACCCAAATATTTCTTCCAACTTTCACCTAATAATCTAGATAAGGTAGATTGCCGGTATTGCTATTCACTTAAACCCATGCCCCTAATACTTACCGAGGCAAATAAGGCGTGACAATTCTATTAATTTGTATGAGTAAGTGGAACCCACACCTAAAGGCCCTGTTGCCACTTCACCAATTCCATTATGGTTTTACCGGGCCGAGTCATCCCAACTTGACTTAAACCTATTGCCACATGATCAATACATTTCGACTCCTATACAAACTATAAACTCTAGCTTTCTTTCAAGTGCACGCAATTACAAATGCATTCTTTTTTTTTCTTTTTCTGCCTTTTGGATTTTTGCAATTTTTTTTTTGAATACTCATATACATGGCTTTGCATGAATAGAAACAAATACAAAAGATAAAACAACTAATATACAGACGATCATGTGACTCGAGGCTTGAGTATGACCCGGCTTTTCATTCCAGTCCTGTCACGAGTTTAGTTAAACAAACAAAACCCCTAAGATGTTTCCCAATAAAGTCAGGCCATTTAAAAGGTTCAATTAGGTCAACAACCAAACCACCCTTTCATTCTTAAAGGCTGAGCCTACCAGCACATTGATTACTGAGTCTAAACCGTTCGGTTGCCATACATTACGTGCGGGTCTAATAGGCATTGTTCTTATTTATTATATATATATATATATTGAAAACACCAAGAAGTTATAAAATAACCACTACTCGGTAATAATATCATTTCTTGTTTAACGTAGAGAAAACAAATTTCAAGGGACTATTTTTTTCAATTTTTTTTTAATTTTTATTTATCAAAAAAAATTTCTACAACTAACTAAAATAAACCCCATCCCCACACTTAGAACGAAATCGTCCTCGATGAGAACAAAAAAAAGAAATAAAATAAAAATAAAAATAACACAAAAATTAAAAAGATAATATACAAGACTAAAACAAAGAACGGGTTACTCCCCTGGTTTGTGTGCAGAATCTTCAACAGTTGAGTAGTACCCAAGCGACCGTATAGCATTTCATTCGTGGCCGTAATCTCGGGAGAACCTGTTCCAAGACGCCATCATAGCTACCATGCGCATAATATAACCTGCAAAACTCAAACTCGCTCGCATGTAGCGGCGTACAATATGGAAAACAAAAACACAAAGAAATAAACATATTTTTGTGTTTTTGGTTTTATTAATGTTTTTATTTTTAATTTTATTTATTTATTTTTTTTTTCAAAAATAGAACACCCCTTAAATCGACCGACTCGAATGGAGATTGAGTACGAGCGGTTTCATCTTGGAACATCCTGAAATAGACAAAACAAATAAAACAGATAGCACAAATATATAACGAAAATACAAACTCTACAACTCGGGCAGTCTCCTGATTGGTGCATCCATCACGTCTACGTTACAGAGAGCGAGTCAAGTAGAACCAACTGTTTTTTCAAGAATACGTTTGATCCCCCGGTTACTCACTTCTACCTGCCCACTAGTCTGTGGGTGGTAGACGGTTGCAAGCCGATGGGTGACCCCATAGCGTCGCAACACCTTCTCCATCTGCACATTGAATTAGTGAGTACCTCTATCACTGATCAACGCCTTCGGGACACCAAAACGAGCAAAAAGGTTTTTGAGAAAACGGAGTACAACTTGGGCATCATTCGTGGGTAAGGCCTTGGCCTCAACCCACTTCGAAACATAATCCACCGCCACGAGTATGTACTTGTTCCCACGCAAAGATGGAAACGGTCCCATGAAATCAATGCCCCACACATCAATAACCTCACAAACCTGAATAGCATTTTGGGGCATTTCATTTCGCGACGAGATGTTGCCGATCCGCTGGGAACGATCACAACTCCTAACAAACGCGTGCGCATCTTTAAAAATCGAAGGCCAATAAAATCCACAATCAAAAATCTTCTTCGCTGTCAAACTCGCACCGTGGTGACCTCTTGTCGGTCCAACATGGCAATGGCTCAGAATCTGCCATCCCTCCTTAACGTCCACACACCTCCTGATCAACTGGTCATCACCTATACGAAAGAGATACGGGTCGTCCCACAGGTAAAACTTAACATCAGCAAAGAATTTCTTCTTTTGCTGGTAAGACATCTTCGGGTAGTACTCGTCCGCAAGATAGTTCGCGAAGTCGGCGAACCATGGGAAACCCTCATCCTGAGCCGAAACAAACATGAAACTCTCTGTCGGAACGTGGTCATTAATCCTGACCCCCGGCTCTCCTAACTCAGCTCCCTCAAGACGCAAAAGATGATCGGCCGCCACATTCTCGGCCCCTTTGTATCACGGATTTCAATATCAAACTCTTGAAGCAAAAGGATCCATCGGATAAGGCGTGGCTTAGCATCCTATTTGCTAAAGAGATAATGAATGGCAGAATGATTCGTATACACAATCGTCTTAGACAGAACAAGATACGACTTGAATTTATCGAATGCAAAGACCACAGCTAAAAGCTCTTTCTCAGTGGTGGTGTAACTCTCTTGTGCACCATTCAAGTCCGACTCGCATAATAAATCGGATGGAAGTGATTATCCTTCTGCTGTCCAAGAACCGCTCTGACTGCGAAGTCGCTGGCATCACACATCAACTCAAAAGAAAGTGACCAGTCGGGAGCAATCATGATCGGGGCGTTAAAGAGTTTGTCTTTTAAAATATCAAACGCCTCGATACACTGCTCAGAAAACATAAACATGGCATCCTTCTCCAGTAGTTTGGTCATGGTTCTCGCAATTTTAGAAAAGTCTTTAATGAACCGGCGATAGAACCCAGTGTGACCCAGAAAACTCCGGATGGATCTCACAGAAGTGGGTGAGGGAAGATTAGAAATGGTCTCGACCTTCGCTCTGTCGACCTCTATCCCCGCACTTGAAATACGATGCCCCAAAACGATGCCCTCGCGTACCATGAAGTGACACTTCTCCCAATTAAGAACTAGGTTGGTGTCAATGCATCGGGCCAACATCCTCTCAAGGTTGGAGACATAATGATCAAAAGAGCTCCCAAACATAGAAAAATCGTCCAGGAACACCTCCATGGAGTCCTCGATCATGTCGTGAAATATAGCCACCACGCACCTCTGAAATGTGGCTGGAGCATTACAAAGTCCGAACGTTATACGTCTGTAGGCAAACATTCCGTATGGGCAGGTAAACGTGGTTTTCTCCTGGTCATCGGGAGAGATCGGAATCTAAAAGTTCCCGGAGAAACCATCTAAGAAGCAGTAGTACTGCTGACCTGCCAAACGCTCCAATATCTGATCGATGAAAGGTAAAGGAAAGTGATCTTTCCTCGTGGCATCATTCAGTCTGCGGTAATCAATGCAGACTCTCCAACCGGTCATAGTCCAAGTAGGAATGAGATCGTTCCTCTCATTGGTGATGACAGTCATGCCACCCTTTTTTTGGAACCACTTGGACTGGACTAACCCACGAACTATCAGAAATGGGGAAAATGATCCCCGCATCAAGGAGTTTGGTAATCTCCTTCTTCACAACCTCCTGCATATTCGGATTAAGCCACCGCTGCGGCTGAACGACAGTCCTAAAAATTTCCTCCATGAGGATTTTCTGCATGCGAAACGAAGGGTTGATACCCTTGATGTCGATAATCTTCCATGCAATGGCCTTCTTGTGCTCACGAAGCACCCTCAACAATCTCTCTCTCTCGACCTCCGTCAAAGCAGATGCAATAATAACCGACAACTTCCTCTCCTCGTCCAAAAACGTGTACTCTAGATGGGCAGGCAAATCCTTAAGCTCTAAGGAAGGAGGGGGGCTCTCGACAGAAGGTCGGTCCATCGGATCGTCTCGTACGATCCCCGCAGACACTTCAGACTCAGGGGTATGTAACTCGGTGTCATCCTCCGTTGACTGATCGGTCATGGCAACCATCTCAATCTCCGGAATGTCCTTATCGAGAATCTGAGTGTCAGAGGCAGATCCTCCACAGATCTCACTGAAAAACTCCCCAACATGCTCCACGATGGTATCGATAAAGTATAGGGAGTCATCAGCAGACTTGGGGTGTTTAAGTGACTGTCGAACGTCGAAGGTGACGTTCTCATCCCCAACTCTCAAAATCAACTTACCCTCGCAGACGTCGATCAACGCCTGTGTAGTGGCAAGGAATGGTCGGCCTAAGATCAGCGGTACACTATCATCATCGTTCATGTCCAGAATGACAAAGTCCACTGGGAAGATGAACTTGTCGACACAAACAAGCATGTTTTCGACCACCCCTCGAGGGTATTTAACAGAACGATCAGCAAGCTGGATACTCATCCTGGTAGGCCTCGGTTCCCCTAAACCCAGCTTGTGATACACGGAATACGGCATGAGATTAATGCTAGCACCAAGATTAGCCATTGCATGAATAACCGTATCATCAATCAAGATGCAGGGAATCGTGAAACTCCCTGGATTGGCCATTTTCCTCTGTAAGACAGCAGAACAGCTAGCGCCCAAAGGGATGGAAGCTACCTCAGCTAACTTCTCCTTATTCGAAAGAATATCCTTAAGTAACTTCGCGTGTTTAGGCATCTGAGTCAGTTCCTCAAGGAATGGAATATTAAGGTGAAGCTGCTTCAAAAGATCAAGAAATTTAGAATTCCGCTCCTCATCTCTATCTCTACAGAGTCTCCCGGGGTATGGTACTCTAGGTTTGTAGATTCTCGGCGGCTCGCTCGGTAGCTGCTGTCTCTCGGCCTGTGCTGAACTCCCTGGGCTGCTCCTTTGATCCACCTGGGCCGGCGGAGAATCCATCTGAATCTCCTCCCACCTGCTCCTCTACAACTACTGCAGGCTCCTCGACGATTCCTCCTCTAGACCTCTACTGAATCCCGGGCTCATCTCGTGCCCCTGCACCGTTCCTCGTTGTCACAGCTTTTGCGAATCCCTTCGGGTTCCGCTCGTTGTTACTCGGTAGCGTACCCTGCGGCCTCTCGTTCAACCGACTTGCTATCTCTCCCATCTGCTGTTCGAGACTCTGAATCGATGCTCCCTGATTCCTCATCAACAGCTCGTGCTCGCGAAACTTCTCCTGCGTCTTTTTTTGTCGGGAATCCTCTCGTGTCATAAGCTGTGACAACATCTACGTCTGCTGCGCCATCATGTCCTCCAAAGTGGGCTTCTTCTCCCCACTGCTCGCTCCCTCACCAGCATTCTGAAAAAGGCTCTGACGCTGCTGAAAACCGGACTGATTACTGCCCCTCTAGTGGGAATTCTGGTTACCTCTCCATCCCGAATTATAAGAATTGAAAGAATTTGGATTTCGGTTTGGGTTGCCTATGAAGTCTACGGCCTCTTCCTGCGAACTGACTGGGAACTGAATGGTATCATGCCCTCCTCTACATATCTCGCACAAGTTGCTATTCGTCTGCAAGTCCTTCACAATATGCGCTAACGCCTTTACCTGTGCCGTGAGTACGGTGGTCGTGTCCACCGAATGCATGCCGCGTGAAATAGAGTCGACGGTCTTGCCACCCTTTGCGGGTGGTCTCTGGTATCCACTCATAGCTAACCCGTAAAACAAAGCGATGCACTCATCTAGGTCCTTTGTTGTCAGCAAATTTCCTCCTACCATTGTGTCAAGCATGTTCTGCGTCACTTATGTCACTCCATTATAAAACTTCTCGACAACCGCCTAATCTTGCAAGCCGTGGTTCGGGCACAACGCTAACAGATTCTTAAAACGCTCCCATGCCTCGTAGAAACTCTTGGTGTCCTCCACCTGAAATGAATGAATCTGGTTACGCAAACGAGCCGCCTTAGCCGGAGGATCGTATTTCTCAAGAAATGGGGTCTCCATGGCAGCCCAAGTAGCTATGGAGCCCTGTGGGAGGGACTCGAGCCACAGACTCGCTTTATCGATGAGTGAGAATGGAAAAACGCGGAGTTTCACGGCGTCTTCGGATACGTCGGCAAGATGGAAGGTGTCGCAAATACGTGCGATGCGAGTGAGATGATGATGCGGGTTTTCGTGAAGTAACCCGTGGAACTGAGCAAAATGAGAAATGGTGTTCAGAATATTCGAAGGAATCTGCCAGTTCGCGTTAACTCCAATGGCGGGTGGTACGATGCTGGATCTCGCGTCAGCATTAGCCGGTCGGGCCCGGTCTGCAACTTTCCTCCTCGGTGGTGGATTGTCGCCCATGATCCTATCCCTATCGTCGAAGTCAACGGATGAAGAAGTGGAAGATGGTGAAACGACGCGACGTCTCTCACGAAACTCTCTCTGGCTCGGGAAATGCTTCCGTGTCGGGTGGTCCTTAAGATTGAGTCTGTCGCATAAAACTATAATTAGAACTAAATTTAAGTAAACTATTTTAACAAATAAGCAAAACAAAGCAAAAATAATTACAAGTAGCACAAAAGGTAAGTCCTAACTCGGATTGCTCTCAAAACGCCTAAAACCGTGTCTCCGGAAACGGTGCCAAAAACTTGATGGGCGTCACAACTAAGCTTTAAATTTAAAACGAAAATCCTAATACCACACACAACCGGCAAGTGTACCGATCGCAAATAGTATAGACCTAGGAAGTCCGAGTATCGAACACGTGGACACGTACAACGCTAACGATCACAAACCTAGACAAAACCTACCTAAGAATAATATTAAATTGATTTTTGAATTTTTTTTAACTTAACTGGACTAACTAGACTGACTGAAAAAAGTTACCTAAAATAGAAAACTTAACGACAAAATAACTGTGTTAACTTCGGATGAAGAAAAACGTCTACCAAGGTCTGAATCAAACTGTAGGCCTAACAAGCTAATGGATTGAATGACTTCAAGACACCGGTCCCTAAAGATAACACGACTAAGGATTGCTCGGGCTCACTGGATCACCTCTCGGTCTCACTCAATTAACCCTAACTACTCAAAATCGGCTAAAACAACCAAACTGGGAAACAATTGCTAACGTGTTCTAATGTTGACTCACCTCTCGGTCTCACCAAAACTCGAGCTTAATGACTATTAATACTACACAACCAAGGATAGTGGAACAATGCCACTTAAACCAAAATAGATCAACTAGTCGCTCAAAACACCTAAACCTGACAAGAAACAAACTAGCTCTCAGCGCAATTCTTATTCTAGCATGCAAAGATAATGAGACAACCCTAACTTCTTATCACCTCTCGGTCTCAAAGAAGGTGTCTAACCGCAGTACTTTAACCTCAAATTCACACAACAAAACCCTACGGTTGTACCTACCGCAAACAAACCCTAAACACAAAGTCTAGAATCAAACATTGCACCAATCAATCAACACAAAACTAATTAACCGACACAAGAGGTTTAAGCAATGAAGGACCAAAATTTCCAGCCTTTAAACACAAGCTATTTCATGTCTAAATCAAACTTTACAATAACAATTAAAGTTTATCAATCAAACAATCCATAAAACTCATCAAACATCAACAATTATCATCATTCCTAGGTAGAAACAACAAGTTTAGCCTCTAATCATATTTAGACAGCCATGAACACTTAATAAACTCATCATATAACTCATCTCAATAATCGATTCAAGCATTCAATGATCAACAATAATCATAAACAAGTTAATTCTTAAAGCAATTGCAAAACAATTCAACAATTGATCAAGAACAATGAAAGTGATGAACAAAGTTTAACAAGAGAGGATATAAGATGGTTTTGGGGTTGCTCCATGGCTCTGAAATTGATGATGAACGATCCCGAGGCTTGCACTTACTTCCTTTTTCCTTCCCTAGCCGCCACAAGTCCACAACCTTGCTTCAAAAAAACTTTCTTTCTCTTGTCCTTGCAGCTACCGATCGCCAGCTTCTTTTAGCCTAGGGTTTTATTCTCTTTTTTTATATATTATAATATGATGGCATCTTGGGCTTCTCCAATATGTAACCGGGCTGGGCCATGAGCTTTGTCTTGAAATTGTATGCGTAAAAGACCCGTAAGCTCTCTGAAAAGCTCGGTAAAACCTATCTAAAACAAGTTAAAATAGATAAAATATAATATAATGCGTAGATAAAAGGTGTGGAAAATACATGTCTTTTACAACACATCACTGTTTTACGAACTTTTGGGTGAAAAGCATGTTTATATGCATTATCTATCTGAAAACGGTTCAGAACGTAAAATACCTGAACCTTCATATATGAAAAGTCCCTACAAACATAATGATAAACTACGTGCTGAAGAAAGGTGATTATTATCATGACTGATATATTAAATGGAAATACTATGAATGCTAAAACATAATGAAATCATACGTGACAAACTGTTTATACAAATACGCTATATAATGCTAAACACAACAGGTTGGGCAAATAACATGGTCTATGATACCCATGGGATAACGTGGTCTGTAATGGCCATGGGGATAACGTGGTCTGTGATGATCATGGGACTATAGTGGGCGGAAGGGGAGTATGGCCTATAAGCCAAGTGTTGCTGCATCTTAAAAACTAAAGTTGAGTATGGCCTATGAGCCAAGTTCTGCTCCAATTTATAAACTAAAGTTGAGTATGGCCTGTGAGCCAAGTTCTGCTGCAACTTATAAACCAAAGTTGAGTATGGCTATCGAGCCAAGTTCTGCTGCAACTTATTAAACGAACTAACTTGATTATGACATGAGTGTTAAGAAAATATTGTAATTATATATGTTGTGGGCGGAAAGGGGGCCACGGTGATTAGTGAAAACATTATAAATACTACATTTATGTATATATATAAATATCTGTGTACACACATTATGTGAATAGATGTTGGAAATACTGGGTGTAGAAAATACTAACTATTTATGTATATTACTGTGTAATGTTTAAGTTTACGTGGAACTATTCTGGGCGGAAGGGGGCCATGGTGGTTGAATTTACGGGGAACCATTGTGGGCGGAAGGGGGGGGCACAATGATTGATATTACACAGAAAAAGAAGGAACGTATTACGAACAAACGGTCATGATGTTATCGTAATTTCAAATTTTATTATAAACTTATACAGATATATGTGTGCATACAAGGATACAGATATACATATATAAACATTATTACATTTTCTTACATACGCACACACTTACAAGCTATGACTGTGTGGTACGCAGAACTGATTTTGTTAAAACTTATGAAACTCACCAACTATTTATAGTTGACCTATTTTAACGTGCTTTTCAGGTATTTAGAAATGTGAGTAAAGTTCTTATGTGCTATCGATTTGAGTTGTGATCGATGCTATGTAATCTGGTACAAGCATTCAAGTTAAACGTGAAGCGGTAGAAGGACTAGTTTTGATTGTATCACCTAGTCTGTAAAAGATGTTAGAACGCTGTAATATATTGTAAATTAGTTAGTAATGTTTCTTTATTAACAATGTATTTGATACAAGTTGTATCTGTTACATTTCCGTTTTACGTTTCCGCAAATCGCTCAACGGAGTGTGACAGAAGTTAGTATCAGAGCCATTGGTTATAAAGGATTAGGTTATCCCTTAGGATACCAATATTATAACCGTAGGCTCGATTATATCTGGGAAACATAATAATGAGTAACGATAGATACTGATGGATGCCGGGATGAACTCATAGGGCAAGTGAGTTATTATGGTCCGGAACGTAATAACAGACTTGCTTGTACGAGGGAATTCGGGGAGAAGTCACGGAACATACTGATAGGTAAAAATGGCAACATACGTGTATAAAGATGTGGAGTATATATGAAATGTGCATACGTGCTTATCTGAAACGAGGTATAGGGATACGTGTACTCACGGTACTACCGATGATACTGAATCTTATCGTAACAAATATTATCTTCAGTTATAATCACTATTAATTCATATTCTAATTAAAATTATATCTTACCAAAATTAATATTATATTTTATTATAATTAATAGTATATTTGTTCATAACAAATAAAATATTTTATTTCTGTGCTAATTAATAATATCCTCTACGCTGATCTAAGCTATCAAAAAACTAATGACTAACTATTGCACCGAAAGATATCGAGATCTGGTGGTTTTACGACGGATAAAGAACCGGTGTTGCCTGTGAACGAGAATACGAGGATGCTTTAATGATTTTAAACTAAATTATTTTACAGTCATCCTTCCTTTTCTGTTGTTCAAAAACAAACACCAACCCTAAGGGAAATACCTAGTGATGAACCCAATTTATCAAATTATATATATGATAATTATCAAAACTGAGTTTTCAATTATAATATGATCAATCGTGACTAGCAGTACATATAATGTACTAATGATATTTCAAATAGAGATATTAATAATACTAATTTTCTTTACATATCACTAGTATAACTAACTTTGTTGAACCTCCCTAACTAGCAAACTCTTCGACCCATCTATGAACGAGAACCTCCAACCTCTCCTATATTTTTGCTATTCCAATTGATTATTATAGGAGAGAACCCTCATGCTCACGAAGCGATGAAATGCTTGACTGGGATGGGACATACTCACCCCCCAACCAGTAACTACCACCTGTAGTAGACCCAGCATGCTTGCGTGTAACGAATGAACAAGCGAAGGAATATATTCTATAGTTATATTTAACAACCTCTAAGGGTCTAGTGGAATATACGAGCGCATTCTTATGATAACACACTAATTAAACTCATAAGGAGAAAATATCTTCTTATGGAAGAGGCTGAACAAAAACAATTGCCCAATGATGGATCGTACCGGAATAATTGTCAGGCAAGTTATAAACCTTATAATTGTTATAATGTGTACTTAGATAGATAAGGATAGTATGGTATTGTTGTGTATAGCATCTTTTCGGTACTCCATGCAATCATCTAATAGTGTGTGCTATGCTGATATGGAGGACAACTTTAACCTTCCATTACAATATTGAACCCTACAGGGTTAAAATTTCTTGTCACTTGGTGGAAACTTTTGATATATACATACAGAAAATGGCATTTGTTAGGCTAAATCGATATACTATCATTAATATATAGACACATGGACAAAGATGTGAAATACATATGTGCTATTTGAAATACCTGATTACTTGCTAATGTGATTCCTTTTGTAATGAGTTGTGTAGCGAACTATTATTAGTTACGATATAATTGGTTATCATTATAGAATGGCCCTGGAGAAAAGAAACATACTATTTGAGGCAGTGGTGGCCGAGATGATTGCTCGGAAACTGTAGGCAGTAACTCTGACAATAGCAGCACGATTCGCTACTGGCATTAACACGGCAATGAATACAAACCAAATGCCAAACACTAATGCGGCCGCAAATGCTATTTCGCCACCCAATACTAAAATAATTAAAAATGTTGTTCTCCTAACAAATACTAATATTGTCATGAATAATACTCCCCCACTTAACACTAATGCTACTATCGATAATAATAATTCCCCCCACTAAATACCATTGGCACTAAAAATCTCTTACCGAACACGAATACTAGTCGTAACTACAGCGATCATTCACACGGGAATAATCGTTTAAACAAATTATGTTGGGCAAACCTATAAATTGTAGTGGTACTAAAAGAGTAAATGGGTTGTAAAAGGAATCTAAGCGATAAAATCTGTTATCAATACCAGAGATAGATCATCACATATGTGATAGATAACGATTGGACAAATTCGGGAATTAGATGCAACCAACCGTATGACTTGGACAAAACTTAAAACACTTTTATTAAAACATTTTCGTCCAATGAATGAAACCTAAAAATTTGAACACGAACCCGAGAAATTGAAAATGAAAGGTGCGGACAAATTGGAATACACAAAATGTGTTAACAATCTGGCTTGAATGGTGCCATGCTTAGTAGCTGAGAAATAAGGACATTAGTTAATCCAGTTAACCACTAAACCTTTGAGAATGCCGTGACACAAGCCGGTGTGGTAGCTTTTGATTTGGTCAGAAATAGTTTGTTGAGTATGCCCGGGGAAGCATCTAGTAGAAAGCGAACCAATCGTGAAACAGGGGTACAAGAGATACAACCAACTAAACATGCGTGCCCTACAACTTAAACCGATACTTCGATCAGCTTCAGTTTCGAACGAACAATATACAACGAACTTTCGTAAAATGTGGGAAATGAAATTATTATCACATAAGAGAATGTCGAACAAAGGTATGTCATAAAAGCAGAAAAGTTGTAAATTATGCCCGTAACTGTAGAACTATTATGAATATTAGAAACCAACCAACCCAACATTAGTAATCATAACTACCTCGACTCTAACCGATCCGACAACAACCAACTCACCAAAACCAACCCATAATAAGCCGTTATGCTTGCTATCAGTGTGCCAGTATGGGTCACGTCAAGAAAGACTGCCCTGGTTTGAATCGAGTTGCAATGAGAGGACAAAATCAAGAGCCAGCATCGATACCCATCCCGACTAGAGGTCGCGTATTGTGATTAAATCAGATAACGTAAGCACAGTAACGGGTACATTCTGAGTCTAGTATACTTTAGTTTAATTTAATGCGGACACTGATAGAGGTATCATTTTTACAAATCTTAACCTTGGAAAAATATACCATGTAGTAAAATAATAAATTCTTATATTATATAACTCACTAAAGGTAAAACTATAACCGTTAAACATACTGTTCAAAACTGCCCTCTCAACCTAAACAACTAGCTATTACCTGTCGATGTACTCCCGGTGAAAATGAGGAGTCGTTATGTAATAGTTAGTATGAACTACTTGATTCAATTCAAAACGAAAGTTATATGGAGATGGAACTGTTATACTACCTCTTCTAGATAAAGAAGTGACCCAGTACATGGAATAAAGCCTAGTATCCTAATGCCTTTTTATCCCTATCCGAAATGATATATTATAACAGTTACATCAAAAATTCATGTAGACCCCGACGGTACAAACACTTTTCCAGTATTACTTCAAATTTATCTTCCTAATTCTAAAAGGGAATGGGAGTGAAACAAAGTAATAGCATTTACCCCCCAATGACCAAACACGGATGAGAAGAACTATACTATCAGCAACCGAAGATATGGAACGATTGCGTTTATACCCAAGATCTGGGGGCATTACTTGTATACTACTAACGGTACAAGTTACACAACCATAAAGACCTACAAGTTATAAGTAACCAAAACAAGTTAAATAAGAGGAAATGGAGATTGGGTGGAATTGTTAAACAATCGTAACTGTGAAAACGAAGAAATTCCTTACTACAAGAACCGAAACTTGAACTTCAAGCTTTTATAGCCTCAACAACCGGGTGATGAACGAAGAAAAGTCAGGCCAGTTGTTCTATTAGACTGAGTACTAGTGTAAAGATGTAAGGGAAGTTTATGGAAGAACTAGTATGGGAAAGATCATAGGCACATGTGCTGTAAAAATGTACACTATAATAAGTAAGGTGGAATACTAAAAATCCTCAGGGACGTTATGATAGTTTGAAATACCCTATTGGAAGGGGGGGAGGAACAAACTACAATGGATCTCTTAACACATGTTCCTAAAACATTCCAAGAAAGCAATACAAGTTGAATGATAGTTCCCTGACTAATCCCCTCCAAATACCTTCTTTTGATTTGTAACAACTACCCAACTGAAAAACTCACCTTAACAAAATCTTATCCTTGGTGAGTTGTGTATGAAACTTTAGATCTCTTATCGACCTGAACGCGGTCTGTTGTCCTCTAACAAATAGTTAAATCAAATAAACTATTCAAACATTAGAGGAAAGTGAGACCGGTAATTTCAATCCTAGTACACTTACAGTCATCGTAATATTATACAAGTAGTTATATACTACATTATATGACCAAGAATATGACTCACCACCTTATTCAATTAAAAATTTACGACCCCCAAAATACAAAATGTGAATCGATTTCGGAAACCATAAATAAAGCTCGTAATATCAGAAACAAACTGAAAGCCGCTTGAGGCTAACCAGAGGACTATACTGATATATATGAGAAGATGATGATTCTTGAAGGGTGTTAATTGAGTTAATGAAACTGACGAGTTAACTTGAAAATACATGGAACTGTACAAAAAATTGCCTCGAAGGTTAACCCCGTAATGCATTAAACAAAATTATCTCATTCCCGATATTTTGTATATATCGAATCAGAATGAGTGCCTTACTGATAGGACGAAATTAGTACCACCTGAAAACTTGTATACAACTAAACTCTATAAAGGAGCCCGTGAAAATGTTGAACGGGGAAAATCAGACAGTTACGACTCAATAAAATTTCGTTGAATAAGTTCGGTGGAATCCACAACGGGGAATCAAGCATGTTAGGGAGCAGAGAGAATAAATTTCGTAAAAAATACTTATAAATTTTCCCTAAAGGGACGTAAATATCATATTGAACTTCGGGGACGAAATCTCGTAACTGGGGCAGAATGTGACATTCGTGACAAAACCGGATACAACTCAGCAATTACAAATCGAATAAGCGTTTAACCGCTTATTGCCTAACGAACGAATGAATAACCTAACGGGTCTGGTTATGACCCAAATACCCCGGGGGGCATCTATAAGTGATATACGTTGAATATAAGCCAACATATTAGCATTACGGCTTTAGTTCGATAGCAAACCAGTTAAATGAAAACATGCTCGTTTAACTACCCGCTATGGATTTAAACGCGAAAGATAGTTTCGAAACAAGCATTGTATCATCCGTTAAGCCAAAAAAGACTTACAAAACATTTACTTGAAATGTTTTAAGTGCTCCGTGGTCATATTTATGATTTTTACATACAAATACTATGTTTTTATAAATTTACAGAAAAATAGCCGAAAAACACTTGTTTTTGCGCTGTTTGTCCTACCCGATATATTTTTTCCGCCAAAAATTGAACCTGAAATAACTTTGGACTTGGTAGTTCATGTTCGGGTATGTAAATTGAGAAAAGTGGGCCAAATGAGCCCAACAGGCCCAACCCGCCAAAGTTGAAAAAGAAAATCCTTTATATTATCATTATTTTTGTTTAACTTATCATATAAGGTATTTGGAGATATTTTGAACATACTTTTCCAGAAAATAAATAGAAACCTGCTTTTCCTTCATCATTCAAGCAAAACCCTAGGTAAAATTTCATTTCAATCAACTTTTACAACTTGTTAATCTTGTTTAATATCATATAAACATAGTTTGATTACCAAAAATCATTCCTAACCATGCAAAAACCTTAAAAATTGTCCAAAATCATGTTTTTATTAAAAAGATGGTTAGGAATCAGAATCATACTCTTTTTTTGGCCATAAACACAGATTAGAGGGTTTAAACGAAGTTGTTACGGTTCAAAAGTTCGGTTTAGAACCCTAACCAAAACCCTAACTTTCATGGCTGGTCTCTTGATGATACGTGCTTGGTTTGTGATATCGGACCTGTACTTAGCTTGTATAGAAGCACGAGAACCCGGAAATTGGATTAAGAGAGCGAAATCGGGCGAAAACCGCAAAGGTAATGCCGAAGAATTCGATTACGGGCGATTTTGCAGGGACATCAGGGACCATATCATTGAGTTCCTGTCCAAATTTGGTAATTTTTCAACCATCCGAGAATATTTGGCGAATTTATTATCTATTTGGGACGTTTATTTTGAAAAATTACTTAAAACTCTTGAAAATTTATGAAATTTTGTGAAAAACTCAGATTTGGTATAATATGATCACATATGAAATTTGGGGTCATTTGGAAAATGCAAGGTACGTTTTGTGGATTCACGCTTATTATGGTTTTCGTAGTCATTTTTGGATCGAAAAGGATAATTGGCAAGATTGTTAGCTTCTGGAAAATTTACAAGTTGTTTTGGTAAGTATTTTGATCACTCAGGAATTTTGTTGGATTTTTCAGAAAGCGTTTGGTATAAACGGACAATTTCCGGGCTAAATATAGCACATAAAATGAATTTTTATAAATTAATAAATCACTAAATAATTCCAAAAATATTTTTATAAAACTCTACATATTTTATTTAATAAGTTTCTAAATTTTCATGATCTAATGATTAACGGATAATTAATTATGCTAATTTGAATATTAAACAAATTTAATTCTGACGAAAATCGGCAAGTTCGTGATTAACGAACCTGTTGGAATATCAAAACATCAAAAACGATCAAGAAGCATATTTTCGGATTAATTATGTAAAAACGAACTTTTTGTGAGAAATCCGGACAATTTGGATAAATTGTGCGTGTTTTTCTCCAAATCAAACTGAATAAACGGAAACGAACCTTGTAGCAAATCCAGACCCCTAATTCGTGATCTTTCTTTATAACTTAACTAGATTTTATCCCCCTATTACGGGGGTTGTTTTTATTTTTCGTTTCTAATATTTATATATTTTTTTATTTTAATTTTATTTATTGTTAGAGAGTTAATTATACACTTAGGGTTTGATGATAAAAGAGTTTCACAAATAAATGAGATGTTATAACTCGCTTAAAAGATATCTGGGTTTGGTGAGACCCATGATTTGCCCCGTATTATGTGGATTGTTTTACATTTTTAGTTTTTTAATATTTATGTTTTAGATTTTAATTTTCTTTATTGTAAGAAAGTTAATAATATACTTACGGGGTTGTTTTTGTAAGACCCCGAATCCCGGGAACCCGACAGTTGGTATGCATTCTAAATACTTAATGAAATAGTTGAACTTGAAAACCATTTCTTCTATTAAAACGAACATATCAGAGTGTCAATTTAGCGGAAAACATGAAAAATGAAACAAGTTCCCGAAACCTGGGAATTTTGCCCAAAACCAAATTAAGTATAACTTTTATAAGTCCTTTGAAATAAAATGTTCATAAACAATTCTTCATTCCAGTATGCCCTTCACCGTCCAAGTAACTATGTGCACGTCCAAGCGATAAGGCATCCTCTTCCTTACCTGAAACTCACAATAACATGCACACAAAGTCAGCTTGAGCTGAGTGAGTTCAAGTTTTAAATAAATATTATCAGTAATGGAAATTATGATAATCATACCAAAAGTTTTTAAAGTAAAAATAAAAGAGTACATTCATTAAGTCATCATTACCGAAGACTAGACATTCTCATACATATGTAAACATCCTTTAAATACATCCATATATGTATAACAACATATATATATAACATTCACGCATAACATTCAGGGTCGAGCAAATGTACAACCCAAACACGTAACATTCAGCGCATGCAAACACAAAGTAAGCATGCACAACATTCGGTAGTCGAAACGACTACAACATTCGCCAAATAGAGGCCAAACAATAATTTATATATATGTATATAAGTTAACATTCCAAGGCCTACCCTATTCTAGCAAGCCTATATAAAATCGTTTAAAACATTTCATCCAGTAAGAAAACACTTAGGTGTACATGCTAGCCCAAAAGTTAAAAGAGTAAAAAGGGGCATCATGAACTCACCTGAAATCGATCGAACACCTGCAACGAGCTAGGAAATCCCTAAGTGCACACTCACAAGTAAGGGCCTGTAAATAGTACACAACGCGTTACTAAACTAGACCGTAAGAACACTCTTGCCTAATGGGCCGTTCAAGCCCAACACGTTGGCCCAAGGCCCAAAAACTTGGCCCAAGGCCCAACCCATACCCAATTACTTTACCTCAGCCCCTAAAACCTTTCAACTAACCAAATCCACCGGTTAAGCCTAAAAGAACTTATCGATTAATAAAGAGTAAAACGTGTAGATTTTAGCATGCGAAGATGCATTTAATTACATAGGATAACCTTTGAAATAAATTATTAAATTTTTACCAGACTTTAATAAATGTCTTATGTTTATAAAAATATTTTTATTATATTTTTCTATTGGACACAAAAATTTTAAATATTCCTCCAACACAGCAAGGTACGTGCAGCTATTTCAGTGCACAACAAAATGGTTTTATTTTTATAAAATTCATTACCAAACCAAATTAAACGATTCCAATTGGGTTTGGTTCATAACTCAAAATACTAACTTCCAGATGTGCAACCAACGAATTTGGACCTGTCGAAAAAAGGTTATGACATCGGGAAGACAGACCAGAATCCGTCATCCTGCATCAGCTTTGACACTTGATTTTATAAATTCATAAAAACCATTCAAATCTCGTCCAAAAATTATGTATTATACCTTTCTGGAAACTAGACTCAAAGTAGAACATCATGGAATGAAGAATAGATCAAAAACAATGAATTATCATCACGTTACAGTCCCTACAATAAACGTATATGAATCTGTCAGCAAACTGTTATCATCAAAATTCAACCTTAACAACCAATAAGCGCGTTAATATGATCGATTAAGGTGTAAAAGACATGGGGAATCATAAAACCGACCTTGAATTGAAGTTTTCACGGCTGAAACTTGGCTAGGCAGAAGAAAAACGAGCAGGGGGGTCTTAGCTGCGATCGGCTGCTATGGTTAGGGTTAGGGTTAACCTTTTGTTTTATGATATAAATTAAAAGTTACATCCATGTCCCTCCAATTTGAAACATAAGACATAATGGAAGGAAAAGTTAAGTCTTTTAACATACCGGGATGACGTAAAGGCTTCCGAGAAACGTTGGGTAAATTCCGAAAATAGAACATACTTATAAGCTTTAACTCTTGGAACCGGAATTAACAGGCGTTACAAGTCCACCCCCTTACAATGGGATTCGTCCCCGAATCCCGACGCGACAGGAACAACTGCGGGTAGAGTTTCATCATCTCGTCTTCGGACTCCCAAATAGCTTCGGAACCTCTACGGTGCCTCCACGGTACCTTCACCTGCCTAACCACCTTGTTCCTTAAACGTCTTTCCTGACGGTCAAGAATAGCAATCGGTTGCTCAACGTAGTTTAGCTTACTATCGAGCTCAATATCATCAAGAGGCACATGAGCCTCTTCATCTACTAAGCATTTCCTCAGATGGGACACGCGAAAAGTAGGATGATTCCCCACGAGCTCCTCGGGCAATTCCAGCCTATATGCTACCTCACCAACTCGGGCCAACATACGGAACGGACCAATAAACCTTGGACTGAGCTTCCCCCTCTTACGAAAACGAATAATGCCCTTCCAAGGAAAAACTTTCTACATAACCCGATCTCCAGCCTCGAACATAATAGTTCTTCGCCTTTTATCCGCGTAAGACTTTTGTCGGCCCTTGGCGGCCTTCATAAACACCTAAATTTTATCGAGCTTCTCAGGCATAGTCTCAACTACCTCCAACTACCCAACTGTTTCTGACCAATGGAACCCCAACAAACTGGAGTCCTGCATCTCCTACCATACAACATCTCAAACGATGGCATCCCAATCGTAGCGTGATAACTGTTATTATATGAGAACTCTACTAACGGTAAGTGACGATCCCAACTACCACCAAAGTCGATAACACAAGCCCGCAACATATCATCAAGAGTCTGAATGGTCCTCTCGGACTGGCCATCCGTCTACGGGTGATAAGCAGTACTGATGAGGACTTTGGTGCCCATCTCCTCGTGAAACCTTTTCCAAAACCTGGAGGTAAAACGCGTATCCCTATCCGAAACAATAGATACCGGAACCCCATGCCTAGAGACGATCTCACGAATAAACACATCGGCCAGCTGCTCAGAATTAAAAGTCTCTCGAATCGGCAAGAAGTGAGCGCTCTTGGTCAGCCTATCCACGATTACCCAAATGGTGTTATAATTACCCCTAGGAGTACGAGGAAGTTTAGTCACGAAATCCATAGTAAGATGCTCCCATTTCCACTCCGGTATTTCCAACGGCTGAAGTTTCCCAAACGGCTTCTGATGCTCGGCCTTAACTTGTAGACACGTCAAACACTTGCTCACATACTGAGCCACCTCAAATTTCATTGTAGGCCACTTGTAATTTTTCTTCAAGTCTTGGTACATCTTGGTCACGCCCGGGTGAATAGAATAGCACGACTTGTGTGCCTCATCCAAAATTTTATCTATGTATCCCCCATACTTCGGTACCCATAAACGACCATCCTTATACTTCACCCCGTCACCGACGTCTTCCAACAATTTCTCCAGACCCCAAACACGTTCTGACATAATCCATTCCACCGGCAAAGCCTCATTTTGAACGCTGGCTATTTGCTTCAAAATATCGGGTTTAAGGATGAGCTGGTAAGATTTTACACGAATCGGCTTTGGTCTCTCCTTCTGACTCAACGCGTCAGCCACCACGTTAGCCTTACCTGGGTGGTACATAATCTCCAAATCATAATCCTTAATCAACTCCAACCATCGACGCTGGCGCGTATTCAGTACCTTTTGTTCAAAGAAATATTTTAAATTCTTATGATCGGTATAGATAACGCAGGGAACACCGTACAAATAATGCCATCATAACTTAAGCGCAAACACAACAGCCGCAAGCTCCAAATCGTGAGTAGGATAATTCGCCTCGTGAGGCTTCAACTGCCTTGAGGCATAAGCGATGACTCGACCTCGTTGCATCAAAACACACCCAAGCCCCTGATAAGAGGCATCAGAATACACTACCAAATCATCGGTGCCATCAGGTAAAGCTAAAATCGGTGCATGCGTCAACCTGTTCTTCAGCTCGAGAAAAGCCTCCTCCTGCTCAGTACCCCAAACGAACTTAACACTCTTCTTAGTCAACCTTGTCAGCGAAGAAGTAATTTTTGAAAAGTCGGGAATAAAGCGGCGGTAATACCCCGCCAAACCCAGGAAACTACGGATTTCAGATGGAGACTTAGGAGACTCCCATTCATTCACGGCTTTCACCTTTGCAGGGTCAACCAGAATACCACTCGGGTTAATAACATGACCCAAGAATTGAACCTCACGCAACCAAAAGGAACACTTAGAAAATTTCGCATACAGTTTGTTCTTCCGCAGAGCCTCCAACACTTCCACGAGATGACCGGCGTGATCGGATTCACTTTTATAGTACACAAGAATGTCGTCGATGAACACAATAACCGAACGATCGAGCATCGGTCTACACACCCGGTTCATAAGATCCATGAACGCAACTGGTGCGTTGGTCAAACCGAAAGACATCACCAGAAATTCATAATGTCCATAACGAGTGCCGAAGGCAGTCTTAGGAATATCTTCCTCCCGAATCTTCAACTGATGATACCCAGACCTAAGGTCGATCTTCGAGAACCAACTAGCTCCTTGGAGCTGATCGAATAAGTCGTCGATCCTCGGGAGCGGGTACCGATTTTTAACAGTGAGCTTATTCAACTCATGGTAGTCAATGCACATTCGCATGCTACCGTCCTTCTTCTTCACGAACAAGACTGGGGCACCCCAAGGCGAGATGCTCGGTCGAATAAAGCCCTTATCGAGCAAGTCTTCCAACTGAGCCATAAGTTCCTTCATTTCATTCGGCGCTAGGCGGTAAGGAGCTCGGGTAACAGGTTTGGCGCCCGGTATAAGGTCTATCTGGAACTCGACCTCGCGATCCGGCGGCACATCTGATAAGTCATCTGGAAATACATCCGGAAATTCCCGAATAATAGGAACATCGCCGACGGTAGCCACCTCGTTATTTACGTTTATAGCATACGCCAGATACGCCCCGCACCCCCGCTACATCAACTTTCCCGCCTTAAGCATGGATATAATATGTGGCGTCGCAACATTCCGATCACCTAAGGCAGTGATTTGGGTCCCATCCGGGGCCCTCAAACGAACAAGTTTCTGACCACAAATGATTTGAGCATCAACACTCGCGAGCCAATCCATCCCGAGCACCACATCGAAACAACCAAGCGGCATCAAATATAATTGCACCGGAAATCTATACCCAGACAACTCGATGGAACAACCCTGAATAGCCCTAGACACGGACACGGATTTTCCTACGGTGACCTCAACCTCAACACATCGGCTACGCTCTCAGATGATTTATTCAACGAGGAACAGAAAGCGGTAGACACAAAACTTCTACTGGCCCCCGAATCAAATAAGACTGACGCCGGTAATTCATCAAGTAGAAAGGTATCTAGGATAACATCACGCTCCTACTTAGCTAAACAGTTGCACATACATTCTTGAAGGAGCGAGGAATTTAAGCGGTTAAGTACCAAGGAACCCAGAGTGATAGCATGCTACGCCTCAGCTAAACAATTACGCGCAAAGCGTTTGAGGGGATGGGAAACGAACAGGAGAATTTAGGGAATAAGATAAACTTTAACGCTAACGACTCGAGAGTTAGCCAAATCCTATCCCTACAAAGACGAAACCCTAACATAGTCAGACACAAGTGGTATTTAAAACATGGAAGGTAAGGGTAAATTGATAATAACGTTGATCAAGTGTTATTAGTTGTTTACTTCACCGGCCCATCCTAAGCACCCCCTGCCCCTAACCACATTAGCATTCTATCTAACACTTAAATAGTTAATCACATACTGGAAACTTTCAAATTCAAATGAATGACTAAATAATTTAAAGTTACCTCTTGGCGTGCAGCAACTCTCGATGGGCATACTGGTCTCTTTTCTTACAGTTCCAGTCCAAGCATTCGGGATGCTCGCATCCCTCGAACCATGGCTCTAATACCAACTTGTAAGACCCCGAATCCCGGGAACCCCATAGTTGGTATTCATTCTAAATACTTAATGAAATAGTTGAACATGAAAACCGTTTCTTCCATTAGAGTGTCAATTTAGCGGAAAACATATCAGAATTTGCCATATCAGAGTGTCAATTTAGCGGAAAACATATCAGAATCTGCCATATCAAAGTGTCAATTTAATCGAACATATCAGAGTGTCAATTTAGCGGAAAACATGAAAAATGAAACAAGTTCCTGAAACCCGGGAATTTTGCCCAAAACCAAATTAAGTATAACTTTGATAAGTCCTTTGAAATAAAATGTTCATAAACAATTCTTCATTCCATTATGCCCTTCACTGTCAAAGTAACTCCGTGCACGTCAAAGCGATAAGGCATCCTCTTCCTAACCTGAATCTCACACTAACATGCACACAAAGTCAGCTTGAGCTGAGTGAGTTCATGTTTTAAATAAATATTATCAGTAATGGAAATTATGATAATCATACCATAAGTTTTTAAAGTAAAAATAAAAGAGTACATTCATTAAGCCATCATTACCGAAGACTAGACATTCTCATACATATGTAAACATCCTTTAAATACATTCATATATGTATAACAACATATATATATAACATTCACGTATAACATTCAGGGTCGAGCAAACGTACAACCCAAACACGTAACATTCAGCGCATGCAAACACAAAGTAGGCATGCACAACATTCAGTAGTCGAAACGACTACAACATTCGCCAAATAGAGGCCAAACCATAATTTATATATATATATAAGTTAACATTCCAAGGCCTACCCTATTCTAGCAACCCTATATAAAATCGTTTAAAACATTTCATCCAGTAAGAAAACACTTAGGTGTGCATGCTAGCCCAAAAGTTAAAAGAGTAAAAAGGGGCATCATGAACTCACCTAAAATCGATCGAAAACCTGCAACGAGCTAGGAAATCCCTAAGTGCACACTCACAAGTAAGGGCCTATAAATAGTACACAACGCGTTACTAAACTAGACCGTAAGAACACTCTTGCCTAATGGGCTGTTCAAGCCCAACACTTTGGCCCAAGGCCCAACAGTTTGGCCCAAGGCCCAACAACTTGGCCCAAGGCCCAACACGTTGGCCAAGGCCCAACACTTGGAACAAGGCCCAACACTAGACCCAAAGCCCAACAACTTGGCCCAAGGTCCAACCCATACCCAATTACTTTACCTCAGCCCCTAAAACCTTTCAACTAACCAAATCCACCGGTTAAGCCTAAAACGAACTTATCGATTAATAACGAGTAAAACGTGTAGATTTTAGCATACGAAGATGCATTTAATTACATAGGATAACCTTTGAAATAAATTATTAAATTTTTACCAAACTTTAATAAATGTCTTAGGTTTATAAAAATATTTTTATTATTATATTTTTCTATTGGACACAAAAATTATAAAAATTCCTCCAACACAGCAAGGTATGTGCAGCTATTTCAGTGCGCAACAAAATGGTTTTATTTTTATAAAATTCATTACCGAACCAAATTAAACGATTCCAATTAGGTTTGGTTACTAACTCAAAATACTAACTTCCAGAAGTGGAACCAACCAGTTTGGACCTGTCGAAAAAGGTTATAACGTCGAGAAGACAGACCAGAATCCGTCATCCCGCATCAGCTTTGACACTCGATTTTATAAATTCATAAAAACCATTCAAATCTGGAAACTAGACTCAAAGTAGAACATCATGGAATCAAGAATCGATCAAAAACAATGGATTATCATCGCGTTACAGACCCTACAATAAACGTATACGAATCTGTCAGCAAACTGTTATCATCAAAACTCAACCTTAACGACCAATAAGCGCGTTAATATGATCAATTAAGGTGTAAAAGACATGGGGAATCTTAAAACCGACCTTGAATTGAAGTTTTCACGGTTGAAACTTGGCTGGGCAGAAGAAAAACGAGCAGGGGGGGTCTTAGCTGCGATCGGCTGCTGTGGTTAGGGTTAGGGTTAACCTTTTGTTTTATTATATAAAACAAAAGTTACATCCAAGTCCCTCCAATTTGAAACATAAGACATAATGGAAGGAAAAGTTAAGTCTTTTAACGTACCGGGATGACGTAAAGGCTTCCGAGAAACGTCGGTTAAATTCCGAAAATAGAACATACTTTACAACCTTTAACTCTTGGAACCGGAATTAACGGGCATTACAGTTTTACAGTTTTTGTTTTTTAATATTTATTTTTTGGATTTTAAATTTCTTTATTTTAAGAAAGTTAATAATAAACTTAGGCCATGTTTGGCTTTACTTATTTGCACCTCCTTTTTACTGATATAAGATGTTTTTATAAGTTACTCCTTCCAAACTTATCAAAACCTTATTTTTTCTTCTTTAAAAACTTAAAAGAGTTAGATTATCCAACATCTTATAAAAGTTACATGAGGAAAAAATAAGGAATCCCAAACACCCCATTAGGGCTTGATGATAAAGGGTTTAACAAATAAATGATATGTTATAGCCCGTTTAAAAGCTATCTGGATTTGGTGGCTCATGACCCGCTTATTTTTTTACTATAAAATTGTTTCTTTATTATAAATAATACCTTTTTAAAAAAAATCCAATAATAATTTTTTGTATATCCCTATTTTATAGGATTTTCATATCAAATATTTGATAAGATTAATTCCATTTTAAGAGCCATTTGGGTTTGGTGAGACCCATACCCGTGAATTCAGGTCAAATGCATGAAAAGCCTCCGTTTAAAAATCAAGCAATCTTATGGCTTCCATAAAATGGAGAAGCGACCACATCGCGACACGTAGGATTTTAAAGGTTTCATTTATATATATTACTAGATTTTATCCCCCGTATTACGGGGGTTGTTTTATATTATTCGTTTTTAATATTTATATATGTATATTTGGATTATAATTTTATTTATTGTAAGAAAGTTAATAATTAATATACTTGAGGTTTGATGATGAAATGGTTTCACAAATAAATGATATGTTATAATCCGTTTTAAAAGCTATCTGAGTTTGGTGATACCCATTACCCGTTTATTTTCTTTATTATAAAATTTTTTCTTAGTTATAAATAATATCTTTTTTTAAAATAAAATAGGATATTAATTTTAGTATTCCTATTTTATAGGATTTTCATATCAAATATTTGATGAAATTGTTTTTAATATAATGAGATGAATAACCCGTTTAAGAGCTATTTGGGTTTGGTGAGACCTTTACCTGTGAATTCGGGTCCAATGCGTGAGAAGCCTTCATACAAATAAAGTAATCTGATGGCTTGAGAGAATGGTTGTTTTACATTTTTCGTTTTTTAATATTTATTTTTTGGATTTTAATTTTCTTTATTGTATGAAAGATAATAATATTCTTAGAGTTTGATGATGAAAGGGTTTCATAAATAAATGATATGTTTAACCCTTTTAAAAGCTATCTGGATTTGGTGACCCATGACCCGCTTATGTTTTTTAATATAAAATTGTTTATTAATTATAAATAATATCTTTTTCTTTTTAAATTGGATATTAAATTTCAGTATATTCTTATTTTCTAGGATTTTCATATCAAATAATTGGTAAGATTAATTTTTAATTTAATGAGATGTTATAACCCGTTTAAGAGCTATCTGGTTTTGGTAAGACCTATACCCATGAATTTGGGTTAAATCAATGAGAGACCTCCATTTAAAAATCAAGAAATTTGGTGGCTTCCATAAAAGGTGGAGCGACCACATCGCAAAACATAAGATTTTTGGGTTTTCGTTTATATATATTACAGATCAATTTATCAACCAACACGTTTACCCGAGTTTACATTCCCATAACTGTTTTATAAACGCATAAACGAGCAACTTGCCCCAGCGGGTGAAACGAGGAAACTAAGCCAAGTTCGATTTTAAACATTAGATATTGAACAACATCACAATCTAAGCCTATTGACACTTTCTGGATGTTAAAGCCACACCCAAACTAGCTATACAATATAATAATACTAAAATATAATAATATTATTATAATATTGACTATAGGGACTAAGTGATAGTAAGGGAAATGAACCTTGAGCTGATCTCACACTGAGTGCCAACTAAACAGTGAGTTTCATGACCCCATCCTTTAAACTGTTTTACGAACTTTTGGGGTGAAAAGCATATTTATATGCATTATCTATCTGAATACGGTTCAGAACGTAAAATACCTGAACCTTCATATATGAAAAGTCCCTACAAACATAAAGATAAACTACGTGCTGATGAAAGGTGATTATTATCGTGACTGATATATTAAATGGAAATACTACGAATGCCAAAACATGATGAAATCATACGTGACAACCTATTTATACAAATACACTATATAATGCTAAACACAACAGGTTGGGCAAATAAGGTGGTCTATGATGACCATTGGGATAACGTGGTCTGTAATGGCCAAGGGGATAACATGGTCTGTGATGATCATGGGACTATAGTGCGCGAAAGGGAAGCCACAATAGTAATAAACTAAATTTGAGTATGGCCTATGAGCCAAGTGCTGCTGCAACTTAAAAACCAAAGTTGAGTATGGCCTATGAGCCAATTTCTGCTGCAACTTATAAACTAAAGTTGAGTATGGCCTGTGAGCCAAGTTCTGCTACAACTTATAAACCAAAGTTGGGTATGGCCTATGAGCCATGTTCTGCTGCAACTTATTAAACGAACTAACTTGATTATGACATGAGTGTCAAGAAAATATTGTGATTATATATGTTGTGGGCGGAAAGGGGGCCATGGTGATTAGTGAAAACATGATAAATAATACATTTGTTTATATATATAAATATCTGTGTATACACATTATGTGAATAGATGTAGGAAATATTGTGTAAAAAATATTAATTATTTGTGTATATACTATGTAATGTTTAAGTTTACATGGAACTATTGTGGGCGGAAGGGGGCCATGGTGGTTGAATTTACGGGGAACCGTTGTGGGCGGAAGGGGGGGCACAATGGTTGATATAGGCGGAAAAAGAAGGCACATATTACGAACGAACAGTCATGATTTTATCATAATTTGAAATTTTATTATAAACTTATACACCTATATATGTGCATACAAGGATACAGATATACATATATAAACGTAATTACATTTTCTTGCATACACACGTACCCACAAGCTATGACTGTGTGGTGCGCAGAACTGATTTCATTAAAACTTATGAAACTCACCAACTATTTGTAGTTAACCTATTTTAACGTGCTTTTCAGGTATTCATAAACATGGAGTAAAGTGCTTATGTGTTATCTGTTTGAGTTGTGATCGATGTTATGTAATCCAGTACAAGCATTCAAGTTAAAAGTGAAGCGGTAGACGGACTAGTTTTGATTGTATCACCTAGTTTATAAAAGATGTTAGAAAGCTGTAATATATTGTAAATTAGTTAGTAATATTTCTTTATAAACAATGTATTTGGTATCAGTTGTATCTATTACATTTCTGTTTTACGCTTCCGCAAATCGCTCAACGGGGTGTGACACGTAGTGTCCATATTGCGTCCGAAATACTGTCTTCGGAAAGTTTGCCTCTTTCACTTTCAACTGATGATAGTCCGATCGAAGGTCTATCCACGAGAACCAGCTAGCACCTTGTAATTGATCGAACAAGTCGTCAATCCATGGCAACGGATATCTATTTTTTACTGTAAGCTTATTCACCTCACGAAAATCGATACACATTTTAATACTTCCGTCTTTCTTCTTCACGAACAATATCGGCGTGCCCCACAGGGAAACACTAGGTCATATGAAACCTTTTTCTAGGAGTTCTTGCAGTTGGGACATCAGTTCTTTCATCTCGGACGGCGCCAGTCGGTAAGGTGCTTTCGCAACTGGCTGTGCTCCTGGTACTAACTGTATCTGAAAATCTACCTCTCGTTCTGGTGGAAACCCCGAAAGGTCCTCAGGGAACACTTTGGGATAGTCGCACACTATAGGAACATCTTTTACTTCCTTTTCCTCTGCCAAAGCGTCGACAACTTACGCTAGGTAGGCGTCGCACTCTCGTTTTAAAATTTTCTCGGCTTTTATCATCGAAATGACGTTAAGCCCTGAACTTTCTTTATCACCATAAACCATCGTTGTACCGCCATCCAAGAACTTTTACCTTATCAGTCTACTCTTAGACACTATCTGAGCCTCAAAACCACATCGAACCCTCCTAAGGTTATTACATAAAGAGTAAAAGGGAACTCACGTCCCTCTAATTCTATCTTACCGTCCTTAACCATTCTCATTATCCTAACAAAAGTAGCACTAGCCGTTTCTACCATAGAATTTTCAGGCACACGACTGCATGCCATTTTAGCTAACTTACAAAATGTTACATCAACGAAACTTCTATTAGCACCTGAATCGAACAAAATAGAAGCAGAAATACCGTTTACGAGAAATGTACCTATCACAACATCGGAAATCTGCTTGGCTTGTTCTCGAGTCAGCAAGTAAGCCCCTGTCTTTGGCATATTCTTCTCAGCATCTCTCTTTCTACTACCTCCAGCTTCACCTTCATTACACTCTCTCGCAAAGTTACCCGTCTTCCCGCACTTGTAACACGCGGGTTTAGCATTACACTCTGGAGCATAATGCCGCATTTTCCCACACTTGTAGCATGCATTCGATCCCAATCTACACTCTCCACCATGAACCTTTCCACACTTATGATAGGCGTCAGTACCTTCTCCCCACTTGCACTCATCACCGTGCAATTTCCCACAAGTCTGACACGGTTTCTTCTCCCACACCTTACGCTTCTTATCTCTCGGCTTCCACAGCTGTGTACTGTGCCTCTTTCCCTGAGTATCCCAATTCTTGTCTTTCTTCACCTCAAAGATCGCTTCATTCACTGCCAGGTCCTCGTAAACCACTTCCGCGAGTTTGACCGCGGAATCAAAAGTAGCAGGCACTTGATTCTTTTAGCTTCAGTATTCACCATTTCAGGCACAAGTCTTGACATATGGTTAAACTCAGTAATGTACTCACGGTGTGTCATATTTCTTGCTTTCAAGTTCAGGAACCTCATCTCTGCTCTTTCAACCTCAGCATCAACACAAAACTTCTTCACTACCACCTCTCTCGGATCATCCCACCTCATAGCCTTGATTTCAGCTGCAGTCTTTCTCTGTTCAATAGTTTCCCACCAGAACATAGCTTCTTCACCAAACGACTGTGTAGCGAAGCCCACAGCTTGGTCGGGAGGGCACTCGCTAATGTGGATAACCTTATCCATGGCGGTTATCCACTGAAGAGTAGCGATTGTGTCACGAGTAGTAGTTAGCTTAGGTGGGTAACAACTCTTGAAGGTTCTATAGATGCAACCACCTCGGCCTCTCTTCCCTTCATTTATCTTCACAGAACTAATCTTCATTAATGCATCATTCTCATTCTCAGTCTCAATATCCTTCTTACTACTCTCCACAGTCTTCTTAACAGTCTTAGTACGACTTTCAGTAGACTTGTCTGATTGGAGATTCTTCACTGCAGCAGCCACAGCTTGAATAGCAGGATCTAGCTGATACTCTTCTTCACGTACAGTCAGGCTTATGTCTTCAATAGGCTTGGTAATCGGCTCTTCAGAGGGTACTGGGTTGATACGGGGCCTACCATGACACCCCTTGCGCGCTCATAGTCCAGCAGTCTTAGTACCAGCCATCTGAATTCTACAGGAAAAACACAAATATCGTCACGTGAGGAACTATTTAGTACAAGGATAGTAAGGCTGCAGGTAATAACAGTGGCCTGCTGGGATTAGCTGCTCATGTTACTTTCCGTGTCCTTTACACTTCCTTTCATGAGTCTACTTGTGCTTGGTTCTACTTAAAGCAGTTAGAACATCAAACATTTCAAATACAAACAAGCAATTCTATCACTAACAATTCACATAACTTTCATTTACTTATCCCTACGTTATACGTAAGGAAATTCACGTATTAAGCTTGCTTGAGTGACACATGGCATTCTCTACCTGGCATCTTCTTTCTTTTCTTCTTTACGTCCCATTCTCTATTCGAGTCTAAGTATATAGGATGTTTATTCTCTCGAACTTATGATCTAATACCAACCTTTAAGGCCCCCGACCCCGGGTACCCTACTTTCACGCTGGTTGGATTTACTCATGCACATAATTCGGAAAATCATAGTTAATTTAAACATTTCGCGGAAATAAAAGTCAACCATTCTTACATAACATCAATACTTTGTCTTCAATGGAAATAACATAAGTCTTAACCATAAAAATATAAATAACACGTGACTCTTCTTTTCTTTGATGCCAGTCTTCTTTTATTTACCACGTGTCTCCCTCATGCAACCTGTCTCAACTTATTTTCCTACCTGCATACTAAAAGTCATCTATGCTGAGTGAGTTCTAGATAATCAATTAACAACATACATTCATAGTCATATTTATACGTGTCCGAAGATATGTATTCCATACATTACTTACTATTAATCATTCATACATACATTACGTATATGCATACGAACTTACATACTTTCTTCAAAACTCTTCCTATGGTATACCGTAAACTATCTTGCTTCTTCTATCTCAGATATTCTTAGTGTCTGATCCCTCTATCTCAGATATTCTTAGGGTCTGGTCCCTCTATCTCAGATATTATCGGGGTCTGCTCCCTACTATCCTAGATATTATTAGCGTCTAGTCCCTTCCGTCTCAATCTCAGATATTATTAGGGTCTGATCCCTTTCATATCAGATATTATTAGGGTCTGGTCCCTCTATCTCACATAACCATACATCCATACATGTCTTGTTAACTATCTATACATTCATATCATACATGCATACTTTACCTGTCTTATGTATATAATATATATACATATTCATTCATATAACATTATACAACAATAACATTTAATGCACAATAACACACGTATCTTACACTTATCCCTTACGATAAGTGTTTTATCTTACACATAGGAGTATGTACACAGCCATGAAAAACGTCACAGAGAAAGGGGGATAGAACTCACCTGCAGTCGATTCCTCTCTGAATTAATAGTAATTCCATTCTTCAACTATGCCCGACTAACTGTTAATAATACACACGCATTAATCTCTATATTTGTTTCTTTACTTATTTCATTAAGTTAATGGGGTTAACTTTTAAGTTAATCGAACCGACATGTAACCTTCTTAAACCGATCTAAATAATTTAATATACTTAATCCTTATTTATTGTATATATATATATATATATAGGTATACATACACACACACATTGTTCTTATTTCATTATTAGTTCACACTCTTAATATGTTTATAAGTTAACGTCCTTAAGCGAGTTCGGGTCGTGTCGGGTCTATACTTAACTCCATTAATAATTTCATTTCTTTAACTTGGGTGGGTTACTTTCCAATTCCCGTTCCTTCGTTTGAGGCAGTTCACGAGTCATTAGATGAGTCGGGTCTCAGGTTCGGTTTTCGTTTATTTCCTTTGCCTTTCTTCTTCTTCTTCTTCTTCTTCTTCTTCTTCTTCTTCTTCTTCTTCTTCTTCTTCTTCTTCTTCTTCTTCTTCTTCTTCTTCTTCTTCTTATTATTATTATTATTATTATTAATATTATTGTTATTATTATTATTATAATAATAATTATTATTATTATTATTATTATCATCCACCAACCTCCACTCCCCTCTTTTAACCTACTCCCCTTTCAAATATCTTCTTCTTCCTACTTGTAACCCTAGCCGCCCCCGTGCTCCCTCTCCTTTCCGGCCATTCTCATAAATGACACCGCCGCCGCCACTCCAGAAACTCCAGCGTCCACCAACACGGCACAGAAGCTTGAGGGTTCTCAACGATTCGCACGGGGTTAGGTTAAGTCGCATACAAGGATTGGCACCACCCTGATTCGCCTTCCAAAAAAAAAAAAGAATTCGCACAGCCAAAGAATTCACATGGCATGCGAATCGAATCAAGGAAAACATTCGCATAAATCCTATTTGCGTGGCATGCGAAGTGAATCTCGAAAACCATTCGCATTCAAAGAATGCGCATCACATCTGAAATGATTCACGTGTCGTGCGAATGTTTTGCTCGAGTCGCACCGGGGCTCGCGCGACTGGTTCAATGTCACAAAGGTTTAGTTGGCCTGGGTTCTGGTTCTTAATCGTGCAGATCTGGGTTTGGATCTTGCGGGAGTAATGACTGTAGTTGGAGGATCCTTAAAGTTCTGCGGTTATGAAGCTTAGGTCCATTTCGGGTCCTGATTCGAGTTTTTCGGCTACCGAGCTGCTCGGGATCCGGGTCTCGTTGACACACGTTTACACCGATTATTATTTGGATTTACCGAATCCCATGTTAATGTTATTATTATTTTTGTTAAATACCTTATTATTGTTATTTGTATTTTGATAAATCTCATGTTAATATTGTTTGATTTGTTTAGATTTCGTCCATGGCGGTTTGGATTCGGTTCATTTGTGTTCGTCTTTTAGACTCATGTGTTCATTTGTTATTAGATCTAAAATAGAAACAAGATGAGAAAGAAAAACGAATATTAATTCTAAACATACCTTAAATATTGATAACTAGATCTTGAACAAATGGAATTGTATTTTGGAATGTTTGGTGTACATGGGATTATTTGTGTATGGGTGTGATAATGATTGGGAGAATGATGGTGAAATGACGACGATAAGGATTAAATTAGGGTCTTTAAGGTTTAAATATGCAAAGACCAAAGGCTTTTAGGCCCATAATCACTCTCAAGTCCATTAACCTCTCTTACCTTATCCATTCTCCTAAAGTATTTAATTAATTTAATGACGTCTCTTGACTCAACAACTAAAATAAACCCGAAACATTTTATTTATTTATTTATTTATTGAAATGAGGATGTTACAGTCCATCCACGGTAACGATTTCAACTGACATAGACTTTCAAAGTACTGCACTCCACAAGTTCTCCAAACTGTAATATTTCTTATCTTTGAAAGATAAGCATTGTTCACCACCTTCCCGAGCTTAACTTCTTTTTCTTTATAGCCACCCATTCTCCTAATGACTCAGACTCAATCTTTATAAACCTTTTTCCCACTGGCTTATATTCCAACATTAGTGTATTCTCCATTTCCCGATCTGAGTCGCTTCCATCATTCCTCCACTTATTATCTGTTGGTGCAACATAATCTGGATTCTTAAAATGACCAAATAGACCCCTGAACTTTGGTATATCTTCTTTGACATTCTTATATGAAGCTAACTTGGCTAGATTGTTTCCAATCATATGATTAAGAAATATTAAGAAATATCTTCGGTCCTTCTTTCTTGACCTGAGGAAAAACATCCTCAACGAACATCTGAACAAAACGTGGATACTGCCACCACTGTTCATCTCCAAAATTCATCTTCATGTTGTGTAGTATCATGCGAGAGAAATTTTATTTGAGATTCAAACATATAGCAGCCATAGTACTCATCTGATAGTCTAAGATATCATCATAACCTCCCTTTCGATGTCCAAGACAATGTATAACCACATGCACCAGATATTTGAATGGTCGGGATAATCCAGTCTTATTCAATGCCAATCTGTTTAACGAATCGCTATATCCCATTCGAAGCATACAACCCTTGACCTGTTGTTCATCAAGGTCAACTGGATCTGACGGTTCATCTCCAAACTCTAATACCCTCCTGATCAAGGCTTCATCAATAACAATCTTTTGTCCTTGCACTGTGATATGAATATCCTTCCCAATTACCTTAGCATTCTTCCAAATCAGATACAATACTCTCATAAGGATCAATAGCAAGAGCCATTGCTTTGAGTATTCTGGATCCCTTTAGAAATGGCATGATCATAGCAAATTTCTTGGTCTTGAGATCTTCTTCATTCAAGTAAGCATAAATATTATGCTTACTATCTATAACTTTCAGCTTTTTACCTATCTAAAACAAATAAACATGTTAGATTCAGATTCAACTCTCATCGACGGATATGTTCATTTGAAAATATCAACGCATATGTATATATGTAACGTATATGTATAGATAACGTATATGTCCAACACCAGCGTATACGTCTAACACAGCGCATATGTCTTAACACAGCATATATGTCTGTTTGACCATAGTCAACGTATAACATAACTTTGACCAAAATAAAAGAACATTATCTAATCATTATATAATCAAAACAACAACATCATCATATTCGTTATATGCCTATTAGATCAAATTCACTGCCAATTTTAAGGTTGGTTATGTTTTCAGTGGACAATTTACTAGTTTTTCACACGGATATGCATAAGTTTCTGAGCTGTCCATGTTAAAGTCATTTTAGTCTAGTGAACTATAATCAATGAACTCGTTTAAACATTATCAGGCTTATACAATGATCTATCATGTCAAACACTGATCATTTTAATCAAATTCAACATTTATAGGTTACTGTTCATCAATGAATCTCAAAACAAACCAATCCTCACCTTCACACTCTGGATTGGTGTGTATATCACCAACACAAAGCAATATGATCAAAGTAACGGCTGGAGATTGTGAGTATCAAAATCAAAATTGAAAGAAGTCAGCAGTCAGGCGCATAAGTAATGAACTTATGCGTTGGAAATGTCTGTATATATAATGCAACATATGCGGTGCATAAGTCAGAAACTTATGCGGTGCATAACTTATGCGCCGCATAAGTTATATGACTTATGCGTTGCATAAGTATGTCCATTTGCTTCGTGACATTTCATGCCTATTCACACCAATGCGATGTCCTAAGTACAACTTAATATCCTTGAACATCAATTCTAATAACTTAAATAAGCTCATTGTGCAAAATCACTGTTTATCAAGTACAAATTAATGACCTTAAGTATAACAGTTAAAACGTTTTGATTTCTTTTGATTTGAATTTGAGAAACATAACAGGATTTATTGTACTTGAAAATCCCAGAAATAGTTTACCTGCAAATCAAGAGTCAAAAACTAAATCAGAAATAAAATCTTTTTGAATTTTCAAATAGGAACAGTAGCAAATAAAAACTATTTAACAAAACTAAAATCACATATTTTTGTGAGTTTGAGCAGGGAATCATATTAACCAAATTGCCCTTCTATCATAGTTTTATTTTTAGCATTTATTATGACTGGTGTTAAGTCAGTCATTGGTATTGTTGTCCACCTAAACCGTCTAAACAAATGATTCAGGAATTTCTGTGATATATATAATTGGTTCAATTAGGCACAAGATATCAGGATTTATCTGTTCTATTCTTGATCCAGGCATAATTTGATTTTTACACTATCACCCCAACTTGACATAAACCTTAGAATCAAAAGATTAAAAGACTTTTATTTTTAAGCATATCAGCAAATAATCCCCACTACAAGACATACTCCCGTTATCAAGCAATACCCTAATGTCCTTTCCCATGGATAAGTATGCATGAATTCATCTGTCGGCTTACATACACTATGTCCCTTGTGGTCTGTTTCTTAATGGTAATAAGACGCGAGCAAGAGGACCATATATGTCTAACAGCCGATTTTGATCAAGTCAGTAATGAATTTAGTACATAAGTACTTATGCGATCAAGTTTAATGACTTATAAAGCAGCTTAGACTCGGGTTTGCTTTTTAAAGAATCTTTAAATATTCATCAAAATGAATACCCAGATGATAAACCGCATAAAGACCCAATGGATCCAGGAACCTTAAAGCATCCCATCAATACAGAATTTAAGGCCATAAGACCATACATCGTTGAAGCGTTAACCACTTACTAACATCTATGTTTTAACAAATTTATAACCAATCATTCCGATTAAAAGGCTTGAGTATGACCAGCTATTACATTTCTACCATCATCATCAAGACTTTTGCTAGAAACTAATACCCCATCAATTTGGCAATTTTAAGTTTATATCACTTTATTTTTCCCTACTTGTTTGTTTTAAAGGCCTACCAATGCACTAATACAGTTAAGTACACAGCCTTTTATGCCTATTTTTTACAGGATTTGAGACCGAATGATCAATGTACTACCATCCTCCCTTTATGCTATAAAACTCATTTTCTAAGGAGCAAAATTTTTAATGTTTTTTGTCATTTTTTTAATTTTAAAATCTTTTTGGTTTTTTCAAAATTTTCAATGTTTTTGGTTTTTTAGAAATTTCTCCCCCTAAAATCAAAAATCATATTAAAAATATTTACAAAAAAACAAAGGTGACTCTGATGTTTTAGGTTCACTAGGTATCCGACCCATCCATTATCTCAGTAACCCTCTTATCAACACCGCCCAAAACTTTTAAACCATTAAGTTTTAGTAAGTATTGAAAACGTGTCCTTTCAAAAGCTTTGGTGAAAAGATCTACTTTTTGTTCATCGGTGTGAAATTTTTCTACGGTGATCAACTTCTTTCCATAGCAATCACAAATGAAGTGATACCGTATTTCAATATGTTTAGTTTTAGAGTGGTTTACCGGATTCTTTGTAATTGAAATCACTGCAGTATTATCTACGAAGTTAGGGGTAGTAAGAAAGTTCAAACCGTAATTCCGCATCTGTTGTTGAATCCATAGAACCTGAGAACAGCAACTGGAGGCAGCTACATACTCAACTTCACAGGTAGATAGCGATAATGTGGTCTATTTCTTGCATTGTTAGGTGACAAGATGCTTACCGGAGAACTGACACTCTACCGTTGTAGATTCCGTATTCATATTACAGCTTCCATAGTCCGAATCTGAGTATGCCCTCAGCACAAACCCATCATCATTTGGATACCAGAGACCGACCCCTTGACATCCCTTGAGATATCGTAGAATTCTTTCGACGATCATGAGATGTGAAACCTTCGGATTTGACTGATATCGAGCGCACAAACATGTGACATACATGATGTCTGGCCGAGAAGCAGTGAGGTACATTAATGAGCTAATCATGGATCGGTATAATGTTTGATCAACCTTCTCCCAGTCGGGATCAGGACCGATACCATGATTCAGTGATAGAGGTGTACTGATTGTCGTTGCATCAGCCATATTGAACTTTTCCAGGACATCGCTAGCATACTTTTTTTGGTGGATAAAGATACCATCTGACAACTGTTCCACTTGAAATCCAAGGAAAAATTTCATCTCCCCTATTTCACTCATATCAAACTTCAGCTTCATCACCTCCTCGAACTGCTTGCACATATCATCGTTTGTCGACCCAAAAAGATATCATCGACATAGATTTGCATGATTAGTAGATGTCCGTCAACCAATTTGGTGAATATTATACAATCGATGGTTCCTCTAAGAAACCCAATGTCCAAAAGATGTTGGGACAATGTCTCATACCAGGCTCTCGGGTCTTGATGGAGACCGTAAAGGGCTTTATCAAGGAGGTACACTTTGTCCTTGTGGATCAGATCGACAAACTCCGGTGGTTGTCCCACGTAGACTTCTTCACTGATTTTCCCGTTGAGAAATGGGGACTTGACATCTAGCTGACAAACTTTGAACCCTTTCCATGAAGCAAAAGCCAGAAAGATCCGAATTGCTTCTAGCATTGCTACAGGTGCATACACTTCATTGTAGTCGATACCCTCTCTCTGGTTGAATCCTAGAACAACCAATCTTGCTTTGTTTCTGACGATAACCCCATTCTTGTCCCTCTTGCATTTAAGCACCCATTTCATGTTTATCTGTTTCTTGTCTTTAGGTAAGTCGAAGAGTTTCCAGACCCCAAGCTTTTCAAACTGCATTAATTTCTCTTGCATTGCATTGACCCAGCTCTCTTTGGTCAGGGCTTCCTTATATGTCTTCGGTTCAACCTGAGAAATAAAACATTTGAATGAGAACCGATTCTGTAAAGGAGATACACTTGTATAGAAACACTAAGGCTTTGATCAATTCGATTTCTAGTCTAAACCGCAGCGTTCAAATCTCCAATGATGTTATCCTAAGGATGATAGGATAATGTTCTTGGCACAACTTCAGTAGAAACTGTCACTTCAGTTTGAAGATTGGTGACATTCTCTTCTTCAGCAATAGTGGATGGAGAAATAGCCTCAATTATCTCCTCGTCTGTTTCACTGTTGTCGTCAAACACGGGTGTAGTCTCTGGAACACATTAGGTAGAATAGGATCCGGGACATCTTGAGGAACAGTCATAACAGGAACTTCTGGTGTTGATACAGGTTCTTCTGATAAATGTTGTTGATATAACATTGTCACAGTCTCATCAGAAAGAACTTCCTCAGGGAGTTTGAAACTCTCTCGTAATCAAACAACAGAGAATCTCCTGGTCTTTGAACTTTAGGAGTGTAACGTTGACAATCAACGTTCTGGACTTGGACAATCTTGTGGAGGCTAGGAATGTATACATGTCGTAGTGGACTAGCATACCCCATGAAAAAACCCTCAATAATTTTGAGACCAAACTTGCCACTTAGTTCAAGAATTGTGCATGTAGATCCAAACGGTTCAAGCCACTTATGATTTGGTTTACGTTGATTAAGTAACTCGAAACAGGTTTTGCCAAAATTCTTCATGGTAACTACCCGGTTGAGAGCATAACAAGCTGATGCCACCGCTTAAGACCAGAAATTTACAGGTAATTTTGAATCAGAAAGCATGGTACGAGTTGTTTCAATCAAAGTGCGATTCTTTCGTTCAGCGACCCCGTTCTGTTATGGAGTATAAGGTACGCTAAACTCATGAAGAATCCCCGGTCATTACAATACTCCAGTATCTTGTTATTCTTAAACTCAGTCCAATTATCACTTCTTATTCTTCGAATACGTAAGTTGTACAAACTCTTGTGTTTCTTGAATAAGATCATCGGGGAATCATAAGTCTCATCCTTAGACTCCAAAAACATCACCCATGAAAATATGGAATAATCATTAGTGACCAAAACACAGTAGAGTTCTCCCGTGATACTTCTGACATTCACCGGACCAAAAAGATCCATATGTAGACGTTCGAAAGGTAAGTTGATGGAATTAACAAGTTTCCTCGGATGAGGTTTCTTCGTTTGTTTTCCCTTCTTGCAATCCAAAAATTCTTCATTCAGTTGAAAACTCCTCAAGTTCACTCGACCAAGTTATTATGAACCAAATAGTTCATCTTCCTCACGTTAATGTGACCCATCCTATGATGCCATAACACACATATAAAACATTGAGCAGTCGATGAAGACATTGATGCAGTACTCATGTGAAGAACGTATAGATCATTCTATCAAGGAGCACGCATTAATATCCAGTCATCAGGAATTTTGAAAGTAGGTTTCAAAATTAGGCACTCCGTGTCTGTGAAATGAGTAGAGAAACTTTTATCACAGATTTATGATATGCTTAGAAGATTGTTCTGTAACTTGGAAATGTAGTTGACTTTATCAAATATGACTTTCGTGTTTGTCAGCGTGCCTTTTCCAACTATCTGACCTCCTGATTTCTCGCAAAACCGACATACCCTCCTCAAATAGATTTGACATTTTTAAGTAAGTGAAGAGTACCTGTCATGTGCCTTGAGGCTCCACTAACCATAATCCAACGTGAATCGTGGGGTCTTGGAAGCCCCTACACACACAGAAAACCGATTTAGTGAAACAAGGAAACCCAAGCCTTTTGGTCTTGGGTTGTTTGAAATTTTTGTATAACAACCTAACATCTTCAAAATCTGATTCACATGTTAATAAATCATCACTTTTTACTTGTGAAGATTCATCTTTCTATTCCTCTACAACACTCGGTGGTTTTGACACAGTTTTGGCCACCCAATTCTGACCTACAGCTTGTTTCTTGCTGTAAAAATAGGTTTGTGTAGTTTTTGAAATATCAGTTTTAGCAACCTCACTTTTACTGATTCACCATGTTTTAAAATTCTCATAGGTTCGAGAACGCTAACTGGTTTATTCATGTCACACCCCAACCTATGGTAGAATATGCCGGGGTGCGACGTAATTGTGTCATAGCTCAAAGACACTAATAATAATAAGTGTCAATATCTAAATTTATTTATTCATATCAATCGTACACAAACAATTCAAATGAAAAATAATTTGATACAACATTTAAACTTTATAAATTTTAGCCTAAAGTTCAAATCTATGTCTTCACTTCAGATAACTTCTTATAACGACCTGCATTATGCGTTAAAATAATTTTTCAACAACACATGTTCAGCGAGTAATTCACAGTTTGGTGTAAATATAATAATATCAATATGAGAAATAAACAATTCCTTGCATATGTGAATAGCATCAATTAATATAAACAAGTATAAGTGTCTTTTCAATCATGCCACTAGAATACGGACATGTCTACCCGGACGAATTCGCAACCAATAACAACATAAAATAAAAGTAACAAAAGTGTCTTTTTGAACATGCCACTAGATTCGGACATGTCTACTCGGAAGGCGTACGATCATACTATGAGGATGAGTATGAGATACTAACCAAACATAAAGCAGTAAATACATAATTCATATAGCAGCCAACAATTAATTGAGCAATACCACAACCATGCAAATAATGGAATTGGTTTGAGTATAATAGTATAATAATAAGAATTTCTAATGTGCATAATGCCCCCAAAACAAAATAGAGAAAAATGGGATGTGATTACTCACCTTGAATAAAGTGGACGTTAATGTGAAGATGGTAACGGTTAAGGCGGACTAGTTAGTTCCACGAGATGTCCCGATGATAAATCCTAATTTTTAAAGTGTAAAAGAAAAATAAATATCTGTCCGAACCAAACGAACAAGACACGAGATAACAAGGGTCATTTATCATTTGGAAAACAATATGTAGCGTTCGCTTAGCAAAAGGTTGATAACCAAATTATCTTATTTATTTAAATAAAATGTGTTATAAAGTAATCTATGATATTTTAATAAAATGAATTATAAAGAAAACAATGAACTTTGTTGTGTAAGGCCCCGTTACCGGTAACCCTACTTTCGTGTTGGATTTACTCATAAACACAGTTCTAAATATCAGAGTTAATTAAAAACTTTACGCGGAATATAAAACTTTCATAAAACATTACATATCAATTCATAATCATGTCTTTAAACATTCCTCTTGTCTTTCAAAATCAAAACGTAACTTATAAAACATATCGGATCTTCAGATGCCAGGCTTTAGTCTTCTGCCATGTGTCCTCCACTCAAGCCAGCTGTCTCATCCTACTCACCTGCGTGCATACTAAAAGTCAGCTACGCTGAGTGAGTTCTAGTTAATCATACACTACCATACAATACCTTGTTACATACATACGTACTTAACCTCATAACTTTCTTTCATACACACATAAGTACTCATACCTTCATTCTTACTTACATACTTTCTTTCTTACTTACATACTTTCTTTCTTACTTACATACTTTCTTTACATTCATAATCATACGTTTTAAAGAGCCTTTCGCCCTATAACCTCACAGATATTATAAGGGTCTGGTCCCTAACATCACAGATATTATAAGGGTCTGGTCCCTAACATCACAGATATTATAAGGGTCTGGTCCCTATCATCACAGATATTATGAGGGTCTGGTCCCTAACATCACAGATATTATTAGGGTCTGGTCCCTAACATCACAGATATTATTAGGGTCTGGTCCCATGTTTTCGAATATTAGTAGGGTTCGATTCCCTCTTCGTTACCATACAACCATACATCATACCTCGAGTATTATTAGGGCTCGGTACCCCTTTCGTAACCATACAACCATACAACCGTCATTTCCTTCTTTTATTAACTTTCTTACGTTCATACACATAAACATACATATCATACTTGCCATATTTATAACGTTACAACCTGACAGTACGTGCAATATCCGAAGATCGTTCACGAACCATCAAGCAATCATTCATACATATCACATATATCACCTATGGCATACACTTATCACTTTGGATAAATGTATTAACAACACATCAAGTATGCACACAGCCCCGAAAACATAACAAGGAATGGGGCTAGAAACTCACCTGGATCCTGTTACGCTCGCCGTTGATCGTAATTCCTTTCTTTAACTGGGCTCGGCTAACTGTATAATATTTACACATATCAATTAACTACTGCTACTCGTTTGTATTTCTATCTATATATGACCCACAACGAACGGGGGTCCGGGGGCAGCGCCCCTGGCAGCGGGGTTCTAGGGGCGGCAGCCCCTAGCGGGGTCCAAGGGGCAGAGCCCCTGGCTGGGGTTAAGCTGCCAGGTCAGCTTGGAAAAATTTTATTTTCGATAACTGCCTTAACACATTTTCCATTAGGTTTTTAATTTATTTTATAGACGAACTTCGCTTCAGGCGAAGTTAAACCTTAGGCGAACTTGGAAACAGCTTGGTTCTGGCTTGATTCGATCGAATAGGAACACGTTCGATCGAATAGGAACACGTTCGATCGAATACAACACGTTCGATCGAACAGGAACACGTTCGATCGAATAGGAACACGTTCGATCGAATACAACACTCATTCGATCGAATACAAAACTCATTCGATCGAATGAGTTGGAGACCATTCGGTTGCTTCCCTATTCGGTCGACTGGACTTGTTCGATCTACGCATTCGATCGAATGGACTGATTCGATCGACTGGTTCGATCGAATGAGTCTGATTCGACTCCTTCAAGCTGGGCGACGGAGAAACCCACGGGTTTTCCAGATTTTCCAGATTTTTTGACCCAAAATCGAAGTTTTTGACATGGAAATGCTCGGGATTGAAAGGGCTATCGATTCCTAGTACTTTTAAACACAAAAGCTTGCATTTTGACACCAAAACAAGGCGGTTTTTGACCCGAAAACTCAAGTTACGAAAATGGGAGTTTTTGCTCGATTTGAGGTCGAAAATGGTTATGAAAACGGATGATTTTCGAGAGGGACTTACCAAAAACGATTAGGAACAAGATTGTGGACTCGGATTTGTGATTTGAGAACTTTCTCTCTCTAGCTTCTCTCTCTAGAAATGAGAGTGTTTGGGTGGGTGTAAGTGAAGGAAGATGGTGAAAAATGGTGGAAGTGTCAAGAACTTTCGTTTATATACTACGGGTTTGGTTAGGCTCGGGTTGGCTTCCTACGGGTCGAGACAGGCCGAGTTCATAAAATAACTAAGCCCAAGACCCGTTCCTTACTCGACATTAAATAACTAAAACGTGAATTTACTAAACATAACTTTCTTTTATTTATCAATATAAAAATTTTAGGATGTTACATGTTGATGCTACTAAGAATGAAAGAAAGTAGCCAGAAACAGATCATCTACCTCAATTAAACCCTTTCGTGTGATATATATATATAAAGAAAGAAAATCATAATTTGAGAATTTACTATTCAGAGGACATTTATAAAAAAAATGACAGGATACTAATCTTTTACATTCATGTTTGTCAACATAGTTTATAATAATAATAATAATAATAATAATAATAAAAAAAGGTCTTGGAAAATATTAACCACAATACAAAACAGAGACCAAGGCCAGCCTCATTTGTTCAAATTTTATTCTTTTTTTTTTATATTTTCTTAACCAACCCACTTTCTTTTTCTTTCAAAATTCGTTTCCGATAAGCACAATTAACAGTAAAAACATTGGGCTTTTGATCGGAAAAACAAAACGAATAAGATGATATGATAATTACCTCGAATGGTAACCGAACTGATATGTGGTAGGGGTTGGGTGGAGTTCTAACACGGTGGCGGAGTCGGTGACGGCTATTTGCTAGTAGAGAAAGGCTTATTATATAGTGTTGCCAACGCGGTTTTGCAGATTCGGTAACTCTGTGATCTCCGGCGGATTGGTTGGAGGTTTTAAACCCGAATTAAATTTCAAGATGGTGGCGAAATGCTCAATAAAAGATTCTGAGTTAAACGGTGAAATAAATTTAGTCGTTTTGGTTTTTAATTAGAAGATATTACTATTACCTCGCCGGAAACAAAGACGTTGCTGGAAATCTAGTCACAAAACCTGAGACAAAGGAAATGGCCAGGGGATTCTTACTTTTACAAACTTTCACTTTCCTCCCCTGATCTTCTTAGAATACTACAATTCAACTTCTAAATTCTATGAATAATGATATTCAATCCTTTAACATTTATAAATAACTACTATGGTCCCTTAAAGTGTATAAAAATATTTAATTTAATAACAAATGAATATGAAATTTCTGAATACTCGTAAAGAACATTAAATTTTAATATATCAAAAAAAAAAAAGATTAAAACGGGTCGGGTTTTCGGGTACCAAAATTGATGATTGTTACAATTCACATACCCAAGACCTGATTTCTTGTTATCACACTTTTGAGGCGGAGAATATGTGCCCAACTTCATTGCAATTAAAACAACGTCACCGATCAACAAATTTATTGATCTGTGATGTCGTTTCAGCCTTATCATGCTCGGCCTTTAGACGATAAAACTCTTGATTTGACAGATTTCTAAAGACTATGTTCCTTTTCCAAACCAAGATCTTTAAACTTTTCATTAGTTAAAACCGACTCTGCAACTTTAATTCTAGTTGACACATCACAGCCAGAACATTCATGTTCAACCTTTTCAGAGGTAACACAATCATCATCATCAGACTTTGTGGTATCATAAAGTGGAGTTTTGACTTCCACATTCAATGCCTTCTTGAAACCTTTTGGTTTCATGGGAATATAAGCATTCAACATGGGTGGAGGCACAGCATGATAATCCACATTAGATGTTATGTTCTCATTCACATCATCTTTAGATTTTGATGAATTTTTAGGCATAATGTGATCAAGAACATAAGATGATGCAGCATAACTCACTAGTTTTAAGTTGACTCTTTCAGTCTCAATCTTGAGTGTTTGTAACTCAAGCTTGAGAGTTGCGTTCTTATCTATATGTCTGTTGATGGCAATTTGTTTATCCTCAACTGTGTGTTTTAACATTGGAATGGTCTTTTGATCCTACAGAATCTTTGCCCAAAAATATTTTTCACACGTTTGAAGTTTCGTATATGCCTCATTAACATTTTTAAGATCTAATAATGCTTTGTCATAATGCTTTTTCAACTCATTAATTTACAGAGTTTTAAATTCACATTCCTCGCATGGCAACTCACATTTTTCACACACAATTGAGCTTAGAGTTACCCGGTTAGCCATGAATGCATGATCAGTTGGCGAACATCCTTCATTTGCACTTTCAGATTCTTCATTAGTTGTATATTCAACGATTTCATCAACCAACTTCTCATTTGATTCTTCAACTTTACTTGAATCCTTGACCTATGATTCTTCCACATTGTCTTCTTATCAAAAATCAATCTTACCATGTGGTACTTCCTCGTCATTAAACCATCCTACAAAACTTTCAAATATGTCAGGAGGAAATAAAGAATTAAGATAATCAAAATGGACCGTGTGAATCTTGTCATAAGTTCTTGGAGGTTCGTCATTAGAATCAATATGATCAACCTTTTGATCATCCTTGTCACTATATTTGTCCTTAACCTTCAAAACCTTTTCCAAACTCTCATTCTCAACCACCTTGTCTTCTACCACATTCTTAAAAATTCAACCATCTTGACCTCTTCCTTTTTCTCAACCATCTCAACTTGTTTACTATCCTTAACAACTTCTGCTATGTTTGCCTGAAATACCGAATTCTAGTTGAACCCCTCATCCATCTGTGCAGTAGTAGCGATGTAGAAGCCTCTGAAAATTTCTTACCTTTGGAAGATTCAGCCTCGTTTTGAGAAGGACGATGATATATTGCCTGTTTGTAATAATCCCTCCAAACAGATTAGCAGCGTTGTCATCTATATTCTTGATTGTACACTCCCGTTTGAAGTGTCCCTTTTCCTTGCATCAAAAGCATCTAACTTTGGATTTATCAAATCTCAATTTTGAATTAGACCCATCCAACACATTCCCTCCAGTAATCTCCTTGAAGCGTTGAGCTCTCCTGATCACACTAGCCATACACCAACGAATATCAATCATTTCCATCTCTTCCGGGTGGTCAATTTGATCGTAATCCTCTTTGGTCATGTTGTAGTTACCATTACGACCAGCAACCAAACATTCATATGCCTCCTGAACTGAGCCCAGAAATGCCATATGTTCTTTGACTGTTTCAGTGGTTAGGCATCCTGTTTTCTTCAAGTTTACAACAATATTGCACTGTAGAACATCAGGGAGTTGTGTGTTTGGATTTGAGGCTTGAGATATGGAATAGTACCCGAGTAACAACTACTATATTGTGGAGTAGTAGGTACACTAGTTACAAAGGCTTGTCCAGTTTGTTCAGCATAAAAAGTTGTTGGGATCTTTGGATTGGAAGAAACACCTGATTGTGAACCCTTGTAGTACAATCCAACATCTTGTGATATAGCAGTTGATTTCATCTTTTGCTTCTTCCTAAGCTCCAACTCATGTGCTTCGAGCTTCTTGATAAATCTTGCTAGATTAAGGCAGGCATATGCAATTGGGTATGATTGCTGAATCATTGTAAACGTGCCCCACTCTTCAGGTAGTGCATCAACAAGCTTATCACTGTACTCGTAATCAGGGTTATCAATACCAAATCTCTTCATCTCATTTACCAGATGACAATATCGTTTAACCAACTGTGCAAACGATTCTCCATACACTTGAGTGAAAATATCAAATTCTTTCTTGAGTAAATCCATTTTACTCTTTCTCATATCAGAGTTTCCTCTATCTTGGTTCCATAATGCCTGCCAGATCGAGTAATATGAACCATTATGTTGTAACAGCTGAAAGATTTCAGCCTTGATGGCTTGTTGAAAAAGGTTCAGCATCTTCTTTTCTTTTAAGAACAAGGCTTTTTCACGTTCTTCAGTTTGTGATAACCGATAATTGTCTCAATTCTCATTCTTAGGAATGATATACTCTTCTTCAACAGCAGTCTATGTCTCATAGTTTAACGCCTGAACATAGGTTTCAAACTTGTCTGCCCATGAGGGATAGTCTTCCATCCGAAGAAGCTTTGGGGGTTTGTTTGATGTCTCCATTTCATTTTCAAGATTAATATTCTGAAGCAGAACAGAGGGTTGAGCCACGAAAGCATTTAAATTGTCCATTATGTGATCAACAAAGGAATATAACACAGAAAAAGAACTGAATGCAAATTGAAACAACGGATATGGGTAAACACAAAAGTCAACAGATATGTTGGTTAAATGATGGTCAGCGGATAAGAATTGGTCAACGGATATGTTTGAGATAGTCAACGGATATATAAGACAACGGATATGTTATTTCCACGTATATGTTTCAATGTGTAACATATACGGCGTATATGTTATGCGCCGTATATGTTATATGTGATAAACATATGCATGAACAGAACATATGCGCTAAGAACTTCCATGTTGATATTTTGACAATTTGATGGACCAAATGATGAAGAATATCAATGAGACATTTAAGGATTTGTCACGAAGGTGTAAGAAACAACTTGTGAAATTTTAAAGGAATTTTGACGGTTAAATTTGAAGATAGAGAGAAACATTTGAAAAACTTGTGATATTCAAGCTAGTAACGAGCCAAATGCTCTGATACCACTAGAAAGAGGATGAGGGGATTGATGTAGACACTGATTAGGATCTAAAATTGTTACAACTTATGTCTCAAGGTGCGGAAAACAATGAGAATGAACATCACAAGTAACATTAAGCTCATATTCCATTGATAATAACAAAAGATTACAAGATATGATAGTTTAGACACTTTCTCTCTCTAGCTTCTCTCATTAACCTATGACATGAATGGTCCAAAAGCTAACTATCATGCATAAGTAACCTACTTATAGGATTCACTTGAAAGTTCATGGAACGTATAAGTTATACAACGCATATGTTGTGTGCCGCATAACATATGTGGTTCCATGGACTTATGCGATATTTACTATACTGCATTCAACATTTCTACATTTAAACCCCTATACATAACAAAACTAAGAGCCTAGCAATAGACATTAAGCTCTTATACATGCTACAGCGCAAAAGGTATTTAATTATGGGTTTTATTGGCGTACGGTTGTGAAAGACGCATTAGAGTTTGTAAAGCGTGTGATGCTTGTCAACGAACCGATAATATTTCCTCCAAAAATGAGATGCCTCAAAACCCGATCAAAAGTCTTGAAATTTTTTATGTTTGGGGCATCGACTTAATGGGACTGTTTCCCACCTCTAGTTGTAATGATGTCACACCCAGACTTAGGGCCTAGGTGTGACCTCCCCGGTTGGTACCTGTTTTATAAATATATCAGAGTAGCGGGTTCATCTTAGCGGAAGTCTTATAGGTTAAAATACTAATTTACATTGCAAAAATTCTTGAGAATTTAATACCCAAGTTTTCGGTTATAAAACAGTGTTATTTATTATTACAAGGATTTATATATACAAAAATAGAGCCATCACGAGCGATCTTCTATTATTATGACTCTAATCCTTGAACATCATCCATCATCACTTAATTACCTGCATGGGTTGGAAAAATACGTCAGCTATACGCTGGTGAAACGTTGACTCAATAAAACAGTTTATAACAGTCGTTAAATACAGACATAGTTTTCTGTTTCACAATCTCAGCAGGAACGCCTGTCAGTCCCGGGATTTGTACCACTGCCCTACACACACAATTCAAAGGTTCCCCGAGTACATAGCCCCTGTTCGGGGACAACATTCCCCTAGGCTATGTAACCTTGTTGGAGAACTGGTTATGACTGACTTGGTTTTGTATGCCAATTGTCATTTATGTATGGATCCAGACACATGTATATTTGTCACACCCTGTTAAGCGGTTTGTGGAAGCGTAAAATGGAAATGTAACAGACACCTCTGATATCAACCACATTGTTTATAAAGAACAATACAAACTACTTTACAGTATTTTACATTGATCTAACTTCATTTACAACTAGGTACAAGCTAAATCCAGCCCGTTAAGCGGCTTTACTTCCTATTAGCACACTTGCATCAATTTACCCAGCATTGATCGCAAGCAAACACGTAGCACATTGACTTTCTAATCCTATCCAGTACCTGAAAAACATGTTAAAATAGGTCAACTACAAATAGTTGGTGAGTTTCACAAGTTTCAAGAAATCAATTGTGCGTACAACAATCACATTTTGTAAATACGCAAGTATGTATGCGTGTACGTTTACAAGTAAATTTGTTTGTATGTTTATGATGTAATTAAACTAAGCTACGGTGAAGCCTTGACTTTCTGTGCTGCGTGCATCCATTTCTCACACCCAATCAACCACTGTGGCTCCCCTTCCGCCCACAACATGCCCCGGTAGTTATGTCTAACACTACATAGCCTGTTTGTATAGGTATGGTCCTGTGCAAACGACGCTATATGAAATGGCAACCAGGCCGATTCCGTTTGGGTTTGTCAAACCAATAGTACTATTCACAAGCCACCGGCTTGAAGTTAATCACGGTGTTCGGGGGAATTTCGTGTGTTAGCACTTAGATAATTCCCATCATCAAACAACTCAGAGTATACAGATATGTATCAACATGTTTTTCACCCCGAAAGTTCGCAAAAACAGTTTAAAAGTGGGGTCATGAAACTCACGTTTAGAAGACAATCAGCACAGCGGTACAATGTAAGTTCGCAGTTGTTTTGACTCGTTCACTAGTCCCTATAATGAATATTGTAATAATATTAATATTTTAATACTATTATAATCGTTATACTATACTGAGCTGTATAGCTAATCTGGGTATAGCTGTTACACCTAGAAAGTGTCAGTAGGTTTAGATTGTGATGTTGTTCAATGTCTAATACTTAAAACCAAACTTGGCTCAGTTTCCCCGTTTCACTAGGTGGGCCAAGTTGTTCATTTATCCATTCAGAAAACAGTTATGGGGATGTAAGCTTGGATAAACGTGTTGGTTGATAAAATGGTGTTATAAAGAAAGATCACAATTAGGGGGTCTGCATTCGCTACGGGCCTCGTTTCCATTTATTCAGTTTGATTCGGAGAAAATGTGCACAATTTATCCAAATTGTCCGGATTTCTCATAAAAAGTTCGTTTTTACTTAATTAGTCCGAAAATATGGTTTTTGACCACACTTGGCGTTCTGATATTTCCACATGTTCGTTAGTCATGAACTTGTCGTTTTTATCAAAATTAAATTTGTTTAATTTTCAAATTAGCATAATTAATTATCCGTTAATCATTAAATTATGATAATTTATCCACTTATCAATTTAAATATGAAAATTTTTAAAAAATATATTTCTGGAATTATTTACTGATTTATTAATTTATAAAAATTCATTTTATATGCTATATTTAGCCCAAAAATCTTCTGTTTAAACTAAACGATTTCTGAAAATCGACCAAAATTACTAAGTGACCAGAACGCATCCCAAAATATCCTGGAATAACCACAAACTCTAACAACCTTGTCAATTATTCTTTTCGAGCCAAAAACAACTAAGAAAACTCAAATAAGTGCGAATGCACAAAACATATTTAGGCCTTTCCAAATGACCCCAAATTTCGTATATTATCATAATACACCAAATCTGAGTTCTCGACAAAATTTCATAATTTTTCAAATAATTTAACTACTTTTTCGAAATAAACGCCCCAATTTGGTAATAAATTTGCCAAATATTCTCGGTTAATTAAAAAATTACCAAATTTGAACAGGGACTCAATTATTTGGTCCTTGATGTTCCTAAAAAATTTGATCACCAAACAATACGCATATCACAATCTAATCTTAAACAGCCCGTAATCGAGTGATTCGGTATTACTTTAGCGGTTTTGGTTCGTTTTCGCCCTTCTAATCAAGTTTTCGGGTTATTTTGCTTCTACGCAAGCTAGGTAAAGGTCCTATATCAAAAAAAAATCTAGTTTCATCAACATGGCAGCCTCTTAACTTAGAGTTTCGGTTAGGGTATTAAACCGAACTTTTGAACCGTAAAAATGCCGTTTAAACCCTATAATCCGTGTTTATGGCCAAAACAACTATCAAACCAGGTTCCTAACCTTGTGTATGATCAAAACATGTTTTTGGACCATTTTTAGGATTTTTTCATGGTTAGGAATGATTTTTGGCAATTAAACTATGTTTATATGTAATTAACTACAATTAATAAGTTGTATAACATGGTTAAAATGCAAAAATTACCTAAAATTTGTTCATAAGCTGAGTTTCCAAAACTTGTTTAATGCAGGGATGAATGAAAAAATGAGCCAACATATCTATGTTAAAATATAAAAAGAAATGACAGCATAATGAGGGGGAAACTTCTTTACGCACAGAATGGAAATGGGCCCCCTTTTGGGCCCATTTGGCCCACTTTTCTCGTTTTACACGCCCGAACGTGAAATTGCGAGTCTAAATTTATTTCGGGTTCCGTTTTGGTGGGAAAAACATAACGGGTAAGACAAACAGCGCGAAAAACGAGTGTTTTTTGGCTATTTTTGTATAAATTTATAAAAACATACTATACGTTTGTAAAAATCGAAAATATTTTCACGGATTACTTAAAACATTCCCACTAAGTATTTTGTAAATCTTTTTTCGGCTTAATGGATGATACAATGCTTGTTTTGTAACTCTTTTTCGCATTTAAATCCATAGCGGGTAGTTAAACGAGTATGCATTCGTTTAACCGGTTTGCTTTCGTACTATGGCCATAATACTAATATAATAGCTTATATTAAACTTATACCAGTTATAGATGCCCCCTCGGGATATCTGGGTCATACCCGGACCCATTCGGTTATTCGTTTGTACGTAATACGCGTTTAATCGTTAAATTGGTAATTTTGTATTAAGGTGAAGCTGGTTTTGTCTCAATTGTCACATTCTCCCCCATTAAAAAATTTCGTCCCTGAAATTCGATTATGCCAATTATACGCCCCTTAGGGACAAACAGGAGTATTTGTTTTTGTTTTCAAATAAAATTGGTTCCCCGTTGTGGATTTCATTGAACCTTGATCCTTGAAAATTTTTTTTGAGTCGTAACTGTTTGATTCTTTCGTCCATTATTTACACATGTTCTTCTCCAAATTTAGTTATGTGAAAGTTTTCAAGTGGTATTATCTTCGCCTCATCAATAAGGCACTTGTTTGTTTCTGTATATAAGAAATTGTTAGTAGAATTAAAATTGAGAATGAACTCGATTCTAGAGATAGTTTATTCAATATACTACGGGTTTCATTCTTGAGACAAACTTGTACAGTTCTATGTATTTTGATGTCAACTTATCAGTTTCCTCAAATCGAATAACATTTTTCAAAGGTCAACAATTCAGTACGTACCTCGGTATAGTTCTTTTATTAGTCTTATGCTGATTTTCAGTTTGTTTGAATTCTACAAGGCTTATCTGTGATTTTCGGAATCAAATTGGATTTTGCATTTGAGTGTTGCTAACTTTTAGCCTATTAAGGTAACGACTTATGTTGTTGCTTGTATCGTACCAGTTATAGTGTCGCTCGTATAATATTATGGTAACTATTAGTATACGAGGATTAGACCAGTGGAAAATGCTAGTCTTAATTTCTTCCAAGATTCAATATACAGTTGCTATGTAATTCTCACATGTCTGTATAGTTCGCCCAGATCGATCGTTTAATTGGGAATGACAGGTTGTTCTCAAACCGATTCGGTTTCTTAAGTTTTGCCAAAAATAAAAGATGAAATGACTATCTTAGTCTGAAGTAATAGACATAGATATACCATGTCGATATATGATTTTGTTGACATAATGGTATGCGAGCCTATTAGTTGTGTAGTTATTATAGGTTGGGAGAAAGTATGCAATTTAAGTTAGCCAGCCAATTAGTACCCGTACTACACTGTGTTCTCGGAATGATTTATGAAAGTGTGTTATGAGGCTCATTGTAATATGTTCCAACTTCTACTAGGTGTTTCCTGTTGTTATAACATTACTAAGGGTTTTTGATACTCTGCTTTAATTCTAGCACAAGTAAGGTATTTACCGATATGTGTAGTTACATCTTTCTTCATACCTGGCCACCATTAACATTCCATTAATTCCTTATACTTCTTATCAGTTCCAGAATGATTGGAATATCAGGACTTATGTGCTTCGCCCATGATCAAGCCTCGTAAGTTACCAAGAGTTGGAATCCAGACTCAGTTTGTTCGAGGTATAGAATTTCATCGTTTTCCTTTTCAAAGTTCTTCTCATCCCCGTACAAGATTTTGTTTCCTAAATGTTATGCTCTTAGGGATTTCTTTTGAGTGATATGAATATGTCTGATAAGGTTTGTCTAAAAAATCATTTCAAATACCCGTACTTTCCAATGTTTAACTTTATCCCTTCATCTTAAGGCATCGGTTTTCTCAATTAAAATTGTTCCACAACTCTAGTCATCTTTCTAACCCCATATTCAGTTTTGTTAGATCAATTGCAGGTCATAGGCTTTTGTAACTCATGTAATTTTTGATGACATATAAATAGTATTCCCATACCTTAGGTGCAAAAGCAATCGTCCCATATTCCGAGTCAAGGATAGTAAATTTTGTTTTTCCTCGTGCGTTTTAGATTGTCATAAAGCGTATGTTATAACCTTGTTTCTCTGTGTTAGTACACATCCTAAATCCTTTCGGGATGTATCACAATATATTACAATATCATCATTACCTTCTAGGAGACTTAGCATAGGGGTTTGACAAATTTTCTGTTTTAACGATTAAAGGCCATTTATTCTTCTCCTTCCCACTCATAAATTCGGTTTTCTTTGGTTGAAAGGGTTAAAGGTTGAGCTATACTGGAAAGTTTACAATGAAACGCCGATAATACTCATCTAGTTCCAAAATTTGGCAAATTTCTGTTGGTAATTATGATGTTTGTCAATGTTGGCTAGGGTATATGTGAATTCCATGTTAACTAATAACGTGTTCTAAGAATCGTACTACTTGTAGCTGAAATTCTCCCTTGGAAAACTTGATATACAATTTCTCCTGTCTCAATATCTCCAAGATTTTTTGTAAATGTTGCCCGTGTTCTTTCTTGGGTTTCAAATATATCAGGAGGTCATCAATAACGTTATAATGAATTTGTCGCGGTACGTTTTACAAACTCGGTTTGTGTGATCCATGAAAACTGCGGGTGCGTTAGTTATCTCGAAAGGCATAACTAGGAATTCATAGTGACCATACCGAGCTGGAAACATCGTTTTGGAAGCATCTTCCTCTTGGATTTTAACTTGAAGATAGCCGGATCGGAGGTCGATTTTCGAGAAGTAATTCATTCCTTGGAATTTATTGAACAAATCGCCTAATTACGGGAGGGGATATTGGTTTTTGATGACAATTTTGAGTAGTTCCTGGTAATCAGCGCGCATCCTAAGCTTCCATCCTTCTTCTTTACCAACAACACCGGTGCTCCCCAATGAGGATAGCTAGGTCCTATAAAGCCCTTATCTAATAATTCTTATAGATGTGTAATTAGTTCTTACATTTCGGAGAGTGCCAGACGATAAGGTGCCTTGGAAATAGAAGTTGCCCCTAGGATTAGGTCATTTCGGAATTAAACTCGTCGGATTAATAGTATTCCGGGTAGTTCACCAGGATAGACATTGGAGTATTCGAGTACTACGGGGATATTTCCTACATGTTTCTTTGGGGTTTCTATGGTTACGTTTTCCAGGAATCCCATACACCCTTAGCATAAGCGCTTTAATTCTTTAAGATGAGACACGAGAGGTGTTGTTGCACCAAACTTCTCTCCTTTTACCATAATCGTTTCACCATCCAAGAGAGGAATTTTAACTATTTAGTCATTACACACTTTTTCCGTCTTATATTTAGCTAACCAGCACATACTGACAATTACATCGATGCTTCCCAACTATACTGGGATTAGGTCAATTAAAATGGTTGATTGTGTAGGATAGGATAATAAGATAGTTTTGGAGCATTTGGTTAACAGTTCTAGGTTTATCGTTAGTGAAGTCTATAGCATAAGGATCTATTAGTTCACTAACTGGTACATTTCTCGGCCATAAGAAGTTAGTAGGGATAAGAATTATATCGGTACTTATATCAAATGATTTCGAAGCACATTAATCAAGAATTACAGATGTAACCTTCAACACATCTAAGTCTTACTGTGTTTTATTGGGTCCAATCACTAATCGCAGCCTCTCACCATGTTAGACGTCGATGTTTGTTCTTGGTTTAACTTGGGACAATTCCTTTTGAAACATTTCGTTCTCCCACACTCAAAGTGAGCATGAGGGTTTGTCATTGGTTGCAAGCGAATTGATTGTGATTGGGTTAACTGGGAAGGGTGAGGTTAGAACGGTTTGTTTACAACACTTATAATGGTTCCACAGCCACAGTTATAGTATCCAATCTTCTAGTTTTTGTAACGTATCTTTATTCAACATTCCTTTATAATGATTACATAACCACACCTTGGCGAAGGTTCATTGTATACTTTTGTTCAGAACTAAGTTAATCGACGTATCGTTTTGAGTTGTGGGGCGCGCACATTTAATTTGTTGTAGTTATTTTACCCCTGTTTCGTGATTAGTTCGTTTTATACGTGGTGATTTTCCCGCGTTTTCTCAAAACACAATTTCTGACCAAATCAAAAGCTACCACACCGCTTGTGTTATGGCATTTTTAAAGATTTAGTGGTAACTGAATTAATTAAAGTTCCTACTTCCGGCGCTAATAACTATGGCACCAGTCGAGCCAGATCGTTAAAACGGTTCGTGTATCCCAATTAATCCGAACCTTTCGTTTTCAGTTTCCCGGGTTCGTATTCTAATTTGTAGATTTCATTCCTTGGACGAAAATGTTTTAATAAATGGTTTTAAGTTTTATCCAAGTCATACGGTTGGTTGCCTCTTGTTCCCGAATTTGTACAATCGTTATCTATCACATATGTGGTGATCAATTTCTGGTAATGATAACAGATTTTATTGCTTCGATTCATTTTACTAAAAATTTACTCTTTTAGTACCACTAGAATTTATAGATTTGCCCAACATAATTTGTTTAAACGAGTATTCCCGTTGTGAAGGATCACTGTTGTTACGACTAGTATTCGTGTTCGGTAAGAGATTTTTATTGCCAATGGCATTTAGTGGGGGAAATTATAATTATCGGTAGTAGCATTAGTGCTCAGTGGGGGTTTATTATTCGTTATAATGTTCGTATTTATCAAGAAAATAACATTTATAACTGTAATAGTATTGGGCGGCGAAATAGTATTCGCAGCCGAATTAGTGTTTGACATTTGATTTGTATTCATTTCCATGTTAATGCTGGTAGCAAATCACGTTGCTATTGTTAGAGTAACTATCTGCAGTTGCCGAACAACCATTTTGCCCACAATTGACTCAGATCATGTGTTTGTTTTCTTCGTGTAACGCCCGTTAATTCCAGTTTCAAGAATTAAAGATTGTAGAGTATGTATAATTCTCGGGATTTACCCGACGTTCCTCAGAAGTTTTTACGTCTAACCGCTTAACATTTCTTCCAAGTTGCATTATTATTAAATTTCGGGGGCTAGAATGGAAATGTTTTACAATATAACATTAAACAAAAAAAACCCTAATCCTATGTTCAGCTGCCGATCGGCCATTTGACCAGCCACCCCCCCCTTCCTTGCTTCGACTTTTTGATCGATTCCAAGCTCCTAGAAGTAGTTCAAGGTATGTACTACAATCCCCAACACTCTTTTTGTTCACCCCTAATCGTTTTGATGCTCAATTTTGCCGAAACTTTTCGTTGGACAGGTTTTCGGCCAAGGTATAATTGACCCACTTCCCGTGGATAAAAATTAGAGTTTCCAGTGTAGAAAGATCCCAAGGTATGGCATTTACATCATATTAAAATTTCGTGGTCATTGGAGGTGTTTAGGTCGGTCAATCGATTTTAGTTCGAAAACTAGGGTTTGTCGGGTGTAGATTTGCAAATTGTTGAGTTTGATGCGTTAATTGATCGGGTGACCGACCGAATCAGTTTGTACAGCCCTAGGGGGGGGTTTAAGGGCTGTGGAAAAATTATTTTTTTGATGCTCCGGGCTGTTGTGGTTAGTGCTTCGTCAATCGAATCGGCGGTGCGCGAAATTTCGTTTAAATGTTAAAGTAAGAGTTGTAAAAAGGAACCGTCAACCCTATCAACTCGGGTGACATAATCTTGATGAATGAAAAGATTTAATATGGAATTTGGTCCATTTGGGGCTGATTCGTTTAACCAATGGTTTGAAGGTTTATTACACGCGCATTTGACCCGATTTGATCACCCTTGGGCCTTGGGCCAAGTTGTTGGGCCTTGGGTTATGTTGTTGGGTCTTGGGCCAAGGGTTGGGCCTTGGGCCAAGTTGTTGGGCCTTGGTCCAAGTTGTTGGGCCTTGGGCCAAGTGTTGGGCCTTGGACCAAGTTGTTGGGCCATGGGCCAAAGTGTTGGGCTTGAACGACCCATTAGGCAAGAGTGTTCTTACGGTCTAGTTTAGTAACTTGTTGTGTATAATTTACAGGCCCTTGCTTGTGATTGTGCACTTAGGGATTTCCTAGCTCATTACTGGTGTTCGATTGATTCCAAGTGAGTTCATGATGCCCTTTTTACTCTTTTTACTTTTGGGCTAGCATGTACACCTAAGTGTTTTCTTACATGATGAAATGTTTTAAACGAATTTGTATAGGCTTGCTAGCATATGGTAGGCCTTGGGATGTTAAATATATATATATATATATATATATATATATATGTGTGTGTGTGTGTGTGTGTGTATATACATTATTGCTTGGCCTATATCTGGCGATATTGTAGTCGGTTCGACTACTGATGTTGTGTATGCCTACTTTGTGTTTGCATGCACTGATGTTACGTGTTTGGGTTGTATGTTTGCTCGACCCTGATGTTATACGTGGATGTTATATATATATACTGTGATATATATAGAGATGTAATTGAAAGGATGTTTACATATACATTTTGTATATGTATGTATGAGAATGTTTAGTTTTCGGTAATGATGATTTGATGGATGCACCCTTTTACTTTTTAAAATTTTTGGTATGACTATCATAACTATTACTACTGATATTATTTACTTAAAACTTGAAATCACTCAGCTCAAGCTGACTTTGTGTGCATGTTAGTGTGAGTTTCAGGTTAGGAAGATGATGCCTTATCGTTTGGACGTGCACGAAGCTACTTGGACGGTGAAGGGCACACGGGAATTGAAGTTTTACTATTAAACAGTTATTTTTTAAAGTTATTATTTAAAGATAACTATGTTGATTTTGGGCAAAATTCCCGGGTTTTGGGAACTTATTTTATTATTTATGTTTTCTGCTGAATTATACTCTGAGATGTTTGTTTTAATGGAAGAAACCGTTTTCAAGTTTAATTATTTTCATAAGTGTTTTGTATGAATACCAACTGTGGGGTTCCCGGGGTTCGGGGCCTTACAAGTTGGTATCAGAGCCTTGGTTCGAGGGATCCGAGCATCCCCGAATGCTTGGACTCGAACTGTAAGAAAAGAGACCAGTATGCCCACAGCGAGTAGCTGCACGCCAAGAGGTAACTTTTAATTAATTAGTCTTTCCTTTAAATTTAAAAGTTCCCGGTATGTGATTAACTGTTTAAGTGTGAGATGGAAGGCTAACGAGGTTAGGGGCAGGGGGTGGTTAGGACGGGCGGGAAAAGTAAACGACTAATTACACTTGATCAACGTCATTAGCAGTTTACCCTTACCTTACATGTTCTAATTACCACTTGTACTTGACTGTGTTAAAATTCTGTCTTTGTAGGGATAAGTCATGGTTAATACTCGAGCAGCTAACAGAGGTGGTTCTAGTGTTCGTGGTCGTGGTCGTGGTCGTAAGCCACGTGCCGAAGCCGAGAGTGAGATTGCTACTTTCCAGCAGGACGCCCCGATTCATGAGGAGGGGGATAACCCCGCCTTAGATCCTGCTATGCGCGCGGCTATCGCGGATGAGGTATACCAGGTGCTCCATAGCGCCATTCCCGATATCGTTGCTGAGGCCGTGAGGGCCATGGAGGAGTCGCTGGTTGGTAAAGGTTCGGATAAGGGAGGGAAGAGTAAGGAGGTGCAGGTAGAAGGGGAAGAGGAAGTGTATGTGCCGAGTGGGGATGAAGATGAGGTGCGGACTATTAGTGTATCTACTCGGGGTTGCTCGTATGGTGACTTTAAGATGTGTGACCCCCCTTCTTTCGATGGTACTAAAGATGCATTGGCAGCACATTAGTGGGTGAGAGAGATGGAGGCTGTTCTGAGGGTTAGTAAGTGCAAAGGGGATGATATGGTGACTTATGCTACTGCCTCGTTTCGTTCCGAGGCACTATATTGGTGGGATAACTTGGCGCAAGCTATGGGTGATCGTTCGATTAGGAGGATGACGTGGGATGAGCTAAAGAAATTGGTTCTCGATCAGTTTTGTCCTCCACGTGAATTGGATAAGATAGAGTAGAAATTCTTGACCTTGGAGGCTGGTACTATGTCGCATCGAGAGTATACCACCAAGTTTAACAAGATGGCTCGTTTATGTCCCGATTTGGTTACTCCCGAAACCAAGAGGATTAAGAAGTACGTGAAGGGGCTTCCGGTGGATATTCGTAGGGGTGTGTTGACTACCGACATGAACTCTTTTCACTCGGTGGTCACTCTAGCAGGTACGTTGTATGATCAGAGGGAGAAGTTACCACCGCCCGAGAATAGGAAGGCATGGAACTCAAATTCGTACGGTAAGCGGCCCGGGGGAAGCAATTTTAATCCGTCTGAGAAAAGGATAAAGACTGAGACTTCTGAGTTTAAAAGGGGTGCGGAGTTCGGTAATTGCAAGAAGTGCGGGAAGCCGCACAAGGGGGAATGTAGGATTAGGTCTGGCACTTGTTTTCATTGTGATAAGGTAGGACACCCTCATTTCGAGTGTCCGACATTGACCTGTTTCCGCTGTAAGGGTTCGGGTCACTTGGCATCAAACTGTCCTTCTAGTAAGGGGGGGGTCCGGGCAGGGGACTTCCTCGAGGGGGAAGATGGATGAGAAGCTGAAGGCCAGGGCGAGGGCCTTCAACATCTCCAAGAAGGAAGCGAAAGAGGATGCGGATGTCGTTTCAGGTACTTTTTCCTTATTTAGCTTTCATTCCACCGTTATAATTTCTTGTTCCTTTGAAATGGTATGTGTTGACCGTGTAGCAAAGCAGTAGTATAATATCGTCCTAGGTACTTTCCTACTTGATCAGTTACAGGCTTCAATTTTATTTGATTCGGGCGCCAGTAGGAGTTTTGTGTCTACCTCTTTCTGTTCCTTGTTGAATAAATTACCCGAGCGCGTAGTCGATGGGTTTGAGGTTGAGGTTGCCGTAGGAAAATCCGTGTCCGTGTCTAGGGCTATTCAGGGTTGTTCCATCGAGTTGCCTGGTTATAGATTTCCGGTGCGATTGTATTTGATGCCGCTTGGTTGTTTCAATGTGGTGCTCGGGATGGATTGGCTCCCGAATGTTGATGCTCAGATCATTTGTGGTCAGAAACTCGTTCGTCTAAGGGCCTCGGATGGGACTCGAATTACGGTCTTCGGTGATCGGAATGTTGCGACGCCACATATTATATCCGTGCTTAAGGCGGGAAAGTTGATGCAGCGGGGGTGCGGGACGTATTTAGCGTATGCTATGAATGTGAATACCGAGGTGGCTACTGTCGGTGATGTTCCTATTGTTCGGGATTTCCCGGATGTATTTCCAGTTGATTTGTCACATGTGCCGCCGGATTGCGCGGTCGAGTTCCAGATAGACCTTGTACCGGGCGCCAAGCTCGTTGCCCGAGCTCCCTACCGCCTAGCGCCGAATGAAATGAAGGAACTTATGGCTCAGTTGGAAGACTTGCTCGATAAGGGCTTTATTAGACCGAGCATCTCGCCTTGGGGTGCCCCGGTCTTGTTCGTTAAGAAGAAGGACAGTAGCATGCGAATGTGCATTGACTACCGTGAGTTGAATAAGCTCATTGTTAAAAAATCGGTACCCGCTCCCGAGGATTGACGACTTATTCGATCAACTCCAAGGGGCTAATTGGTTCTCGAAGTGTAACGCCCGTAAATTTCGTTAATCGGCTCGATCGTTTATAAATGTTTTTTAAAATCCGGGGTTTCGTCTTTCTAAATTAGAGACTTGTAATACGTTTTAAAAGTCCATTTATCCATCCTTTTGCTCGCGACATCACCTCTTATAACTTAAAGTGTTAGATTAGTATGTAGCACCCGGCATTTTCGTTTAACGACACGCACGTTGTAGAGTTTGTATATTTATCGGGTTTGACCCGGCATTCCTCGGGGACCTCTTTGTCTTTCTTGTAGCCTATTTTTTTAACCTTTGATCTAAGACATCACAATTTATAAGTTGGAGGACCTAGATGTAAAATGTTTATAACCTAAAACCCTAAGCCCCCCCCCCCCCTATTCTGATTCTGCAGCAGCATAGCAGGGATTCTCCTCGATTTCCGTGCAGTTCCAGCAGCTCTCCGGCCCTCCCGAGTCTAATTAAAGGTCGATTCTATCATAATATAACTCTTTTCCACCATTAAAACCTTTGTTGAACATGTTAGGGTTGAGTTTTGATTATGACAAATTCTGACAGATTCGTACTCGTTTATTGTAGGGCCTGTAACTCGATGATAATCCATTGTTTTTGATAGATTCTTATTTCCATGATGTTCTACTTTGAGTCTAGTTTTCAGAAAGGTATAATACGTAATTTTTGGACGAGATTTGAATACTTTTTATGATTTTATAAAATCGAGTGTCAAACCTGATGCGGGACGACGGATTCTGGTCCGTCTTCCCAACATCATAACCTTTTTTCGATAAATCTAAATTGGTTGGTTCTACTTCTGGAAGTTAATATTTTGAGTTAGGAACCAAACCCAATTGGAATCGTTTAATTTGGCTGGGTAATGAATTTTATAAAAATAAAACTATTTTGTTGTGCAGCTGAAATAGCTGCACATACCTTTTTGTGTTGGAAGAATTTTTATGATTTTTGTGTCCACTAGAAAAATATAATAAAAATATTTTTATAAACTTAAGATATTTATGCAACAATGGTAAAAATTTAATAATTTAATTCCATGGTTTTCCTATGTAATAAAATACATCTTTGCATGCTAAAATCTGCATGTTATATTCGTATTGATCGATAAGTTCGTTTTAGGCTTAACCGGTGGCTGCCCTTTCTCGCATCTTTCGGGGCTGTCATAATTGAAGTTCGTTCTCCGTCAACTTCCTAGGTATGTCACAACATACTAAAATTTCTTGGCCAATGGAAGTGTTTAGGTCGGTCAATCGATTTTAGTTCGAAAACTAGGGTTTATCGAGTGTAGAATTGTAAATTGTTGAGTTTGATGCGTTAATCGGTTGGAAGACCAACTGAATCAGTTTGCATGGCCCTAGGGGAGTCTAAGGGCTGTGGGAAAATTATATTTTTGATACTCGGGGCTGTTTTGGTTGGTGATTGGTCAATCGAGTCGGCGGTGCGCGAATTTTGGTTTAAATGTTAAATTGAAAGTTGTAAAAAGGAACCATCAACCATATCAACTCGGGTGACATAATTATGATGTAAGAAAAGGTTAAGATGGGAATTTAGTCCATTTGGGGCTGATTCGTTTGACAATTGGTTTTAAGATTTATTACGCGCGTATTCGACTCGATTTGATTACCGGCGGGTGAGTTGTGCATCATGGTTAGCCACGGGCATAATCGTAGGATGGATTTGGTTAGTTGAAGGGTTTTAGGGCTGAGGTAACGTAATTGGGTTTGGGTTGGGCCTCGGCCCAAGTTGTTGGGCCTGGGGCCAAGTGTTGGGCCTTGGGCCAAGTTGTTGGGCCTTGGGCCAAGTGTTGGGCCTTGGGCCAAGTGTTGGGCCATGGGCAAAGTGGTTGGGCCTTGGGCCAAGTTGTTGGGCCTTGGGCCAAAGTGTTGGGCTTGGGCGGCCCATTAGGCAAGTGTGTCCTTGCGGTTTAGTTTAGTAACGCGTTGTGTATAATTTACAGGCCCTTGCCGTATAACATATACGCCGCATATCTTATACGTTGACTAGATATACGCTGTTTTAGTACTTATACGTTGACCATCTTTGACCATTCACATATCCGTTGACCCTTCTATATACGTTGACCATCTTTGACCATAAACATATCCGTTGGCTTAGACCAAAATGCAAAACCTATGTGCGTTCGTGTCACAGCCGTCTATCCTACTTCAGAACATCAATTTGGAAAATGAAATGGGAACTTCCAACAAACCTCCTGAGCTACTCATAATGGAATATTATCCTTCGTGGGCTGACAAATTTGAGACGTATGTTCAAGCTTTGAACTACGAAACATGGACTGCCGTGGAGGAAGAGTACATAATTTCCAACAATGAGAATGGGGAAAATTACAGATTATCTCAAATTGCTGATGCAGATAAGGATTTGTTCCTAAGAGAAAAGAAAATGTTGAATATTTTTCAACAAGCCATCAAAGCCGAGATCTTTCAACTATTGCAGCATAATGGTTCTTGTTATTCAATATGGCATGCATTGTTGAACAAAGATCATGGAAACCCAGACATAAGAAATAGTAAAATAGCATTGCTAAAGAAAGAATTTGATATATTTACTCAATTTAAGGGTGAGCCTTTTGCACAGTTGATTGAGAGATACTGCTATCTTGTGAATGAGATGAACAGGCTGAAGATTGACAAGCCAGAGTATGAGTATATTGATAAGCTTGCAGATGCATTACCTGAAGAATGGGGTACCTTTATCATGATACAGCAATCAAACCCCATTGCTTATGCCCATCTGTATCTTGCAAGTTTTATCGAGAAACTTGAAGCTCTTGACTTGGAGCTGAGAAAGAAACAAAAGATGAAATCCACAACCATATCACAGGATGTGGGATTATATTACAAGGGTTCTCAATCAAGTGTTTCTTCAAATCCCAAGATTCCTACTGCATTCTTTGCTGAGCAATCTAATCAAGCATTTGTTACAAGTATACCTACTATCGCTACTCCACTGTATAGCAGTAGTTACTCAGGAATTATACCAATTTCAAGTCAACAAGATTCTGATGTGATACAATGTAACATTGCTGTGAACCTGAAGAATATGGGAAACATGACCACTAACACTGTCAAGGAACACATGGCCTTTTTGGGATCTGTTCTAGAATCTTACGAGTTCTTGGTTGCGGGTCGCATTGGAAATTACAATATGACTAAAGAAGACTATGATCAGATCGACCCAGAAGAAATGGAAATGATTGACATAAGGTGGTGCATGGCAAGTGTGATAAGACGAGCTCGGAGATTTAAGGAAATCACTGGAAGGAATGTGCTTGATGGTACAACATCAAAGTTAGGCTTTGATAAGTCTAAAGTTAGATGTTTTTGTTGCAAAGAGAAAGGACATTTCAAAAGGGAATGCACTAAATGTGTAGGATAATGCTGCAAATTCTTTTGGACGGGATTACTACAAGCAGGCAATATATCACCGTCCATAGGAAGAATCATCGAAGGGAAAGAAACAAACTGAAGCATCAACGTCATAACAAAAGGCAGTTGATTACCGTAGACAACATAAACATATAGAGATACGGTATCACTTCATACGTGATTGCTACGAAAAGAAGTTGATTACGGTAGATAAGATTCACACCGATGAACAAAAAGCAGATCTTTTCACCAAAGCTTTTAGTCAAGATTTACCTACTTATTAAAACTAAATGGTTTAAAAGTTTTTGGTGGTGTTGAAAAGGGGGTTAACGAAATTACAAGTGTGTTGGATACCTTGTGATCCAGATCGTCAGAGTCAAATTTTCATTTTGTAAACAATTTTTCATATAGTTTTTTGATTGTAGGGGGAGAAAATTTCAGAAAAGCCAAAAAGATTGAAAAATTTAAAAAGCCAAAAACATTATAAAATTCAAAAATGTCAAAAACATTTAAAAATGTTGCTCTTCAGAAAATGAGTTTTTGAAGCAAAAAGGGAAGATGATAATACATTGATCATCTGGTCCCAAATTTAGTAAAAAGTAGGCATAAAAGGCTGTGTGCTTAATTGTATTGGTGCATTGGTAGGCCTTTAAAACAAACAAGTATGGAAAGTAAGTGACATAAACTTAAAAATTGCCAAATTGATGGGGTATTAGTTTCTAACAAAAGTCTTGATAATGATGGTAGAAATGTAATAGCTGGTCATACTCCAGCCTTTTAATCAGAATGATTGTTTAAACTTAGCTATCAGTAAGTGGTGTTAACGCTTCAACGATGTATGGTTTCATATCCTTAAATTCTGTATTGATGGGATGCTTTAAGGTTCCTGGATCCATCGGGTCTTTATGCGGTTTATCATCTGGGTATTCATTTCGATGAATATTTAAACAAGCTTTAAAAGCAAACCCGCAGATTAAGCTGCATTATAAGTCATTAAACTTGATTGCACAAGTACTGTACTAAACTCATTACTGACTTGATCAAAATCCGCTGTTAGACACACGTCCCGTTGCTCGCGTCTTATTACCATTAAGAAATGGACCACAAGGGACACAACGTTTGCAAGCCGACATATGAAACCATGCATACTCATCCATGGTAAAGGACCTTAGAGTATTGCTTGATAACGTGGGTTTGTCGTAGTGGGGATTATTTGCTAATATGCTTATCATAAAAACTTTTTATCTTCTGATTCTAAGGTTCAAGTCAAGTTGGGGTGACTAAGTGAAAATCAAATTAAGCCTGAACTAAGATTAGAGCTAATATTTCCTAATATCTTGTGCTTAATTGAATCAATTAAATGTATCACAGAAATTTTTTAATCATTTGTTTAAAAGGTTTAGGTGGACAACAATACCAATGACTGACTTAACACTTATCTTAATAAACGCTGAAAATAAAAATGTGATGGAAGGGCAATTTGATCAATATGACTCCTTGCTCAAACTCACTAAAATATGTGATTTTTGTTATTGATTTGTCATTTGAAAAACCCAAAATATTTTATTTCTGATTTAGTTTTCGACTCTTAATGGGCGGGTGAACTATCTCTCTGGGTGTTTTCATGAAACAACAAATCTTGTTTTTATCAAATCAATATCAAAATATCAAAACATTTATCTGTTTTATATAAGGTCATTAAATTGGACTTGTTAAAATAGTGTTTTCAAACTGAGCTTATTTAAGTTATTCTTCTAATGTACAAGGACATTAATTTGCACTTGTGACATTACATTGATGTGAACAAGAGATGAAATTAGAAATTTTGTGGACATACTTATGCACGCTTTAAGTATTGAGACTTATACGCCGCATAAGTTATGCGCCGTATAAGTCTAATACTTATACGTTGCATATGTCAAGGATATATATATATATATATATATATATTAGTAGATGCCCGCGCGATGCGGCGGCGACGCTGATTTACAATGTAATACTCGTTTTGTGTTAGTTTATAAATGCTCTCGTGATATATTATGTATTAGTTTTGTTAGTTTTCATATTAATCGCATCGGCGTGGTCTATCTATGCCATAAGTATTACATAACTAAATTATCAAGGCTTTTAACAATACTCTGCCAATTAGCAATCAATGCTTGTTGAGCAACAACATTCGCTTGTGAACGGCCTTTGACTAAACTTGCACGAGATGTCCTCGGAGTCTGCATTAAGTAGAGTTGCATACATTAGGCCCAAAAACATAACTGATTCTCTATTATTATTATTATTATATTATTATTATTATTACTATTATTATTATTATACAAATCACATGAAGATGAAAAGTTTACCTGAATACATAATCTAAGCAATGGAGATACTTCTTTCTTCAAATTCGAAAGCTTTTCTTCAAGCCTATAAAAATAAAAGTATTTTCTCATTACCAAGGATCAAGTGTATTAATTTATGACAGCAAGGGCAAAAGTAAAATTATTAAATTACCCTTAGACGTTTCTCCAGCTGCAAACGCCATGTAAGTTCTTCGACAAGCTTTTCAAGTTTGTCCTTCGCCTCTTTGAAAGCTCTCGTTTCCCTTGCAGCCTGATTTTCAAATCCATAAATCCATAGGAAATAATTTTTAAAAATCATGCTGATAATGAAACCTGTATATATATTGCAGCCTTGGTTTGCTTGCGGTATCAAAAATCATCTCTAGCAGTCATTGCTCTAAAACCTGTTTGTAGTTTAACTGCATAACCGAAGAGAAATAAGCCCGTTTAAAATATAGCCATTTTCGACCATTGGATAATCTATATTAATATATCATCTTATTTTTGTCTGTTTGTAGGTTTCAGAAGAGAAAATTCTTTGTTTGCCTATGCCATTTTCAACCGTTTAATATACAAGCAAAAACAATCATAATTACCCCGACAATCAGCAAACAAACAAAAAAATAAGCCTGTTTTGACCAGAACCGAACCAATACCTTTTTAAAAAAGGCCAAGTTGCCATAATCCAAACCGATACCTTTTTGAAAAGGCCCGTTTTAATATGAACCAAATCGGTACCTTTTTAAAACGGACTACTTTGACACAAAGCAAACTGATATCTTTTTAAAACGGTACCTCTTTGAAATGGGATGTTTTGACTTGAACCAAACAAACACCTCTTTGAAACGGGATGTTTTGACTCGAACCAAACAAACACCTTTTTAAAATGACATGGTTAACTATATTTTTCTTTTCTTAAAAAAGTATTTTAAATTTATAAAGTCAATGCAAAAATTCACTAGTTCGTTTAGATTTTAAGTTCATCTCATGTCAGAAAGATATGTTTGCATTAAATGTTTGTTTGCATTTAGGCCGATTATATTAGATTCCTTCACCTTTGGTGAAGATTTTACACAACTAAAAATTAAATTGATGGTTAGATTATACCTTTATATTGTATTTCCATTAAACGGGATGCCCGCAACCCCTGAAATTTAAAAAAAATTTAAACTTTAATAAAGAAATATTATCAACCATATTAAAGATGGTGCTATATATTATGATCGCCATACTTGTGACATCCTTCCAAAAAGAGAAGCTAACAATGACCGCCTCCTTTGTGGTGTCATATGAGCGGCCTCACTTGCTTTAAGTGTGTGTTGAAGTAATGTCAGTAATGTGGATGTGTTACATAACCAATAGCCTAACACATCATTACCATCTTGGACCTTCAACACACAAATTTAAAAATCAGTTTTTTTTACCACAATTTGGTAAAAATATTAAAAAAAAAATATTCACCTCTATAGCTGAAGCAATGGTTTGGATTATACGGTCAAAAACGGTAGTTCTTTCAACTTCAAATGACCTCCAATGAAGAAGACCCTAGACCTTGAATGATGCACATGATAAGTACATCCTGGTTTTCCTGAAGACAAAAATTAAGTAATCAAGTCGTTAGAAGATATAATAATATTAAAAGAGTATAAACGTTGCATAATTCATAATCAAATTACTTGTTGCTTTTCATTAAGGGACTTTTGCGGTTTCTCCTCAGACTCGGGCTCTCTTAAAAGATGATTCGTCTCCTGAAAAACATGGCAAAACATAAAAGAATATTCATATTTTTTCATTTAATATTTTCAAGCAGATTACCCATAGAGGTGTAGCCACCACCCTTATTTCTCCATTTTGAATGTTTCCATTTTCTGGAGTTCTCTGTTGATTCATCAAAAAAATTAAAATAATAATAATAATATTGCCCATAAATCAAGCAAATTTAAATTTGTCTCATGTGTTACCTGAATAATCACTGTTCTTGACCTTGCAGATTTTCCGGTCGGTGAAATGGTCAATGCTTGCTGGCTAACTACTTGATTTTCAGATTCAATATTCGAAAGCTTTTCTTCAAGCCTATAAAAATAAAAGTATTTTCTCATTACCAAGGATCAAGTGTATTAATTTATGAAAGCAAGGGCAAAAGTAAAATTATTAAATTACCCTTAGACGTTTCTCCAGCTGCAAACGCCATGTAAGTTCTTCGACACGCTTTTCAAGTTTGTCCTTCGCCTCTTGAAAAGCTCCCGTTTCCCTTGCAGCCTAAGTATACTAATTAATCACCAACTATATATATATATATATATATATATATATCGAGCAAAATTTCATAAATACCAATTTAAGTTCCCGAAGCTCTTTCCTAGCAACTCTTCGCCTCCAACCACACTTAGTATAGCAGCGATAGTGAGCCTGTAAATTCCATCATAAGTAAGCTTCAAATCCATAATCCATAGGAAATAAGTTTTAAAAATCATTCTGTAATGAAACCTATATATATATTGCAGCCTTGGTTTGCTTGCGATATCAAAATTCATCTCTAGCAGTCATTGCTCTTAGACCTGTTTGTAGTTTAACTGCATAACCGAAGAGAAATAAGCCCGTTTAATATATAGCCATTTTCGATCATTGGATAATCTATATTAATATATCAGCTTATTTTTGTCTGTTTGTAGGTTTCAGAAGAGAAAATTCTTTGTTTGCCTATGTCATTTTTGACCGTTTAATATACAGACAAAAGCAATCATAATTACCCCGACAATCAGCAAACAAACAGAAAAATAAGTCCGTTTTGACCAGAACCGAACCAATACCTTTTTAAAAAAGGCCGGGTTGCCATAATCCAAACCGATACCTTTTTGAAAAGGCGTTTTAACATGAACCAAATCGGTACCTTTTTAAAACAAACTATTTTGACACAAAGCAAACTGATATCTTTTTAAAACGGCACCTCTTTGAAACGGGATGTGTTGACTCGAACCATACAAACAACTCTTTGAAACGGGATGTTTTGACTCGAACCAAACAAACACCTTTTTAAAATGACATGGTTAACTATTTTTTTCTTTTCTTAAAAAAGTATTTTAAATTTATATTAGTCAATGCAAAAATTCACAAGTTCGATTAGATTTTAAATTCGTCTCATGTCAGAAACATATGTTTGCTTTAAATGTTTGTTTGCATTTACGCCGATTATATTAGATTCCTTCACCTTTGGTGAAGATGTTACACAACTAAAAATTAAATAGATGGTTTGATGATACCTTTGTATTGTATTTCCAGTCAATATCGGTAAGTTGCCTGTAATTTGATTTCATTAATCCACTGCTGCATCATCTTAATCCACCAACAATTGTTAAAATCCCAATAATTAAACGCACGTATTATGCAATACGTTCAAAGAGAACGAAAACACGAACCACTTTGTTTTCTGTCAGGTTTCTGTTTCTTTTCTGTAACAACAATGAAACTAATTAATATATGAATCTCTTTGTTTCTTACATAGTGAAAAGTTAAAGCAAGTATATGAAATTATTAAATATGATCGAGCTTGAGTTTAGGGTTTTACCTGATTCATCAAACAAGAACAATTTTTGTCATCTCTTGGTTGCCAAAAAGTCCAATAACCTAAACGCTACAGACACCGTCGACCTTCAAAAACGAAAAAACCCCACATCAAGACAAGGAAAATAAACCCTAAATAAAATCAAAAGGGGAAGAATTTACCATAGAGAAGAGACATGCACCAAGAGAGACGATGATACTATCTTAATCGCAAGACCAGAAACCCTATATCTGAAAATTCGTCTGGTGAGAGAAGATGAAGTTTCAGGGGCCTGGTATTTGAAAAGAGAAAGAGAGAGAAGCTGGTATATAAGGTCGGAGTGATGAAGCCATATATTGGAAAGCAAAAACTCTTATTTTTAAGAGTTTTTGGTGAAATCACGAAATTGTCATTCCTATATGTATTTTAATATAGTGTGTATATATAGAGAGAGAGAGATACAGAGAGAGGATCAAAATAAAACTCACATTTAAAGAGAAAACTTAAAAACTCCTAAAAACTCTTAAAGAATTATTTTTAATTAAAAATAAAAAAATATTTTCAAAATTCTGTTTTAACCATTATTCTTATATTTTCTTATATTTCACTCGAAAAAAATTAAAAAAAAACCCGCTGTAATGCACATACATAGTACTGTGTGATACCGTTATATTACACATGTGTACTACTATGTATTTTTGAGTTTAATAGTGTTTTATTGCATATATTCAATATTTGTGTATTATATATGTGTATCAGTGTTGTATTATATGAAAACAAAATAATAATAAAATAAAAGTCGATGTGGTGCACATGTGAGTTAATGTTGTATTACACATACCGACAAGTTTTAATTTTTTTATTTTTTTTATTTTTTTATTTTTTCAAACAATAACAACATATAAGAATAATAAGAAAAAAGAACCTTCAAAAAAAAATTTAAAAGTTAAAAACTGTTTTCTAGGAGTTTTTAAGTTTTCTATTTAAAAGGAGTTTTCACTAGATCCCACACCTATATAAATATATATATATATATATATATATATATATATATATATATAGCGAGAGGATCAAGAGAAAACTCACCTTTAGAGAAAAAACTTAAAAACTCCTAAAGAATTATTTTTAATTAAAAATAAAAAAATATTTTCAAAATTCTGTTTTAGCCATTATTCTTATATTTTCTTATACTTCACTCTAAAAATATAAAAAAAATTAAAAAAAAAACCGTTGTAATGCACATACGTATTACTATGCGATACCGTTGTATTACACATGTGTATTACTATGTATTTTTGAGTTTAATAGTGTTTTATTTCATATATTCAATATTTGTGTATTGTATATGTGTAGTAGTGTTGTATTATATGGAAAAAATAATAATAAAATAAAAGTCGATGTGGTGCACATGTGCGTTAATGTCGTATTACACATACGTACTAATGTGTATTCGATGTGTGTATTAGTCTTATATTGCATATATACAATGGTGTGTATCAAATATGAGCAATAGTATTGTATTCAATGCAATACAAACACTTTTGCATATATGCAATGCACCCTATTACACATGCGCACTATAGCGACAAGGTTACTGACAAGTTTGTTATTTTATTTTTTTTTTATTTTTTTTTTGGAACCAATAACAACATATAAGAATAACGGAAAAAAAAAGAAACTTCATAAAAAAAATTTTAAAAAAAGTTAAAAATAGTTTTTTAGAAGTTTTTAGGAGTTTTTAAGTTTTCTCTTTAAGAGGAGTTTTCACTAGAACCCACCCCTATATATATATATATGAGGGATATCCACTGCATATGTACATATACGTTTGTCCATCTAAATTCTCTCTGTTTTGATTTTATTGTTCACACACATCTTACCTATATTTTGATTGTTAGTTATTTGCTTTGGTGATTTAGACACCAAATCAGATCGTAAAGGTGAGAGTTTGTTTCAGATCTGAAGATGAACAGTACTTTGTTTATGTATAAGTATAAATTAATATGAATCATCCAGTGTTTGATGCAAATTATAAGTGTTTAGTCTTTAGATTGTTAATACGAGTACAATGATAGTAAGTAATTGGATTATAATAGATTGATTGTGTTAGATCTAAATTGATTAAAACATTTACGGTCAGATATACTGAGTTTTGTTCAACCAAATGATAATACGTCATAAAATTGATCTATAATATCGGAAAAATAAACTTAAACGATGATTGTATGATAGTTTATGTGTGCATATGTGTCACAGATTTGCAGGTTTTGATTTTGGGTCAAAACAGGACATATACGCCGTATATGGAATTTGGAGATGAATCGACAAATCCAGTTGATTTAGATGAACCTATGGTGAAAGGATGTATGCTTAGGATGGGAAATAGGGATACTTTGAACAAGATTGCCTTGAGAAAGACTGCACTTTCAAGACCATTCAAGTATCTAGTGCTTGTTGTGATACACTATCCTGGACATAGAAAAGGAGGTTACATAGAGATTCTGGACGATCAAATGAGCACAATGGCTGCGTTGTGCTTAAATCTGAAGTACAACTTTTCACAT